>NC_084460.1:242531691-242857691 GCF_027409185.1 Cynocephalus volans | reverse complement strand
AGTATCAACTGACTCTAACTTACAAACAGGTTGAGCTTGCAAAAGTTTATTTGTATGTGAGTTGTTTACAATTTGAAACACATTTTTCCTAGAGATAATATTTTAAAAGAGGTTAGGTGCCTAGGCTAACACAATAAAATGCAGTGAAGTGGCTATTCGTGTCCTAAGCTGGAGAGTTGCAGACAAGCCAGATAGCTCACTTAGGACCAGATCCACCAGCTAACCTTCCCAGATGAGTCAGTGGCCAGAGGAGACTGGTTTGGGGGTTGCTGAATCTTGGTGTGTTCTTCATCTAAGAGAAAAAGATATTGAAAGTCAGGAAAGAGATTTGGTGGGCCCCAGCTTCCTGTCACCAACTCAGAGGAGAGGAACATGAGCCATAGAACAGGGACCATCACTACTGAGATTTCTAGAAACCTCTAGAACCTTGTAAACTTCCCTACATTTGCATTGCTCATACCAGTTTCTTCACAGTGATTACTAGGACACTCCTCAAAACCGAATGCTCTTGGGAGCCCACAAGTATGAGGATGCATAGGGAATTATAGTCTGCCCTGAAGTTAGTGGAGGGCTAGGGCTAAGGGGGGAAGGTGTGCAAAGAACCCCAAAGCATAAAGTGGGAGGTGTCCATTATAAAGAGAAAAGGAAAGCAGGCAGTGTGATTCTATGTCATGAGCCTGCCAAACTTGGTGTTTATGAAAAACTGCACTGACTTCATGAAGAATAAAACGTTGCCTCCCTTTGCTGGTAATTTAAGAGATGAAAATAAAGAGATGGGTCGCTTGGTTCTCATCATCAGTAACTTCAAGTATCCGCATCTGCATAAGAGAAGAGTCTTGCTTTGGTTCTCAACCTTGGCTGCACAAAGGAGTCATCTGGGAAGATTAAAACATTCCAATGCCCAAGCTGCACTCCAGACCAACTCCTTCAGAATCCTGAGACTAATGCATCTGAAGTTTTCAAACCTCCATGGTGATTCCAAAGAGCAGCCAGGCTTGAAAACTATTTTAAATATCAACCACTCTCAGGCATCCTAAACTGAAGACTACAGCACAGTGGTCTCCACAGAGCCCTGGGACACTCTAAACTTAAAGCCTCTTACCCAAATCTCTGTTTATAATTTACAATTCAATTCCCCCTCCTCACAAATATCTGACACAGAATTTGAGAATAGATTCAGTGAAGCTGATTATTCACATTATGATTTCATTTGCTAAGAAAGAAAAAAATAACTTCAACAATAGTATTTATTGAAACTGATGGCAAAACACTTCAAACATCGTATTTGCAAACTCAAAGGCCATCCTAGAGATTAATTCATACCACCATGTGCCAGACACTGTGCTGTATGCTGGGGATAAAACACCTAGAAGCATAGACACAGCCCCTGCCAACATGTAGCTTAGCGTCAGTGATGACAGCAAGAGCTAACGGGGGAGCCTGGCAGATGGAGACTGAGCACCTGGCCAGCCTTGGCCTGCCAATAAGCAAAGAGCCGCAATGTGAAGGCTAAGTCACCTGTTCTAAATGAGCGTATTTTCTAGGTCATACATATAGATCCCATGAGTACAACATTGCTCAGTGGGTGTGGCAGCAACCCAACAGCTGAATTATACTTACTAGCATACCTTACTAACTTAATTACTAACCTTTGACATGGTCCATCAGCCATGCCTCTGATATACCTGTTATGCTCAGGAGAGTTGGCATGAGAGGTGACAGTGTGTGCCTCACTGTGCACACAGCTACTTGCTTGCCCCCTCCCAGGATAATCACCACTTTTACCTGTTGTTTTATTAACTTACTTGGAATTAGTCCCCTGTGGATCTGCATTTTTAGGAGAGAGAATTGCTAGATGCACCTTCAGAGAAATCCGGCTGTGTGATTAGTGTGTCTGCATCAAATCTCCCGCTTCCCAGTTGCTTTAGGGGCTTAGGCACTAAGTGTCTCGCAGCACTGTAAGTATGTCATCTTTTTCTGCTTTGACAAGGTTGGTGTCTCTGGTGTCTACTGGCACAATCCCCAAGCTTCCTGGAACTTGTGTCATTAACCATGCAGTGGGGTCTGACTGCAGAAAATGCAGAGCACATTAAGCAGGCAAAAACAGCCCAGGTCTCGAAAAAGTCCCTGCATAGAAAACAAGTCATTCTAAATGATTCTGTTAACATGTCTGACATCCCGTGCCTCTCTTCTGCTAATCGCTGCAGAGGATTCGAGCCACATGAAACGTGTACCCCCTTTCTCCTTGTCCCCTCTCCACGGAAGGCTCCACATATACTTTATGATCAGTCCTGATGCTGCTGGGAGGTACAGATTTCTGCAAAAAAATGTTCCTCCTCCAAGAACTGCAGCTGAGAGGAGAAAATATGCAAAAGACGAGTAGCAAGTGAACCAAGCAACTGTCAGGTAAGTCATATTTTTACAGTCTCAAAGCTGCTTACAGGCATTTTCTCACTTAGAAAACAATCTCATGGGCTAAGCACACCCAAACAAAACTGTGAAGGAAACAAAGTCCAACAGTACAAAGTAGTGGCCTTTTTCTGGTTGATACAAGCAAGCACCCACATCCTGGCTTTAAACCAGGTCCAAACAACTCAGCTATTACTGTTCCACAATTCTTAAAGGAATTTAACTGGTGACTTTATAAGGTCCACAAACCACTAGCCGAGAAACACCAGGTTCAACTTGTAAACTAAGCTCTATGTAGTTAGCTGTGTTGGTCTTTGACTGTTTGCTCTCAGAGCCATCCCTTGCCTGTCCCCTGCTCTGCTCCTTCTCACAGGGAACTAAGGAACATTTCTGGCATGCTTGGGCCCTCCAGTGTGGGGAGAAGTTCAGCCAGAGGCGGGCACTGGCAGAGAGAGGTTGCAGTGTTACTTGTCCTCTCTGTTCCTGGTGGCATCTCTGTAGCGCCCATTTCCTCTATGGCTGCCTCTCTTGCCACACCCTCTGTAGCCCCAGCTTCTGTGGGGCAGGCCCACAGCAATGCAGATCCACCCAGTGGCCCCAGATCCCAAGATGCTCCAGTGACACTGCCTCCTTCTTCCTGTCCCACCAGCCCCAGGGGAACAAGCACCTTCCTGAGTCAGTTCATCTCTAGGTTGTCTCTGCTGGGCTTCTCAACTCTGCCATCACCCAAGGAACCACTTCCTTGTGACAAATTTCTTGTATTGAGGTACAATACAAGAAATGGTTTGTGTTTTATTGGCTGATATATTAGTTTACTATTGTAACTCAATCATTTTATTTATAGTAAATCTATATCTACATAAAAAATTAAAAAGAATTTCTGTTATGGGCCGAATTGTGTCTCCCCTGCCCCCCAATTCATGTGTTGAAGTCCTAGGCCCAGTACTTCTCAGAATGGGATGGTACATAGAGATAAGGTCTTTAAAATGATGATGAAGGTAAAATGAGGTTATCAGGGTGGGATTACGACTCACCATAAAGTATCCTCATAAGAAGAGTTTAGGACACAGACATTCACAGAGGGAAGACCATGTAAGGACACAGGGAAACAATGGCCAACTGCAAGCAAAGGACAGAGACCTCAGAAAAACCCACCCTGCCCACACCTTGATCTTGGACTCCTAGCCTCCAAGACTGTAAGCAAATAAACTTTTGTCATTTAAACCACCCAGTCAGTGGCTTACAAATACTAGCAAACAAATACAATTGCTTATCTCTGAAATTTGGGGTAAAGTGCTAAACTCTAATTCCCAAGGTCCTCATTTGTAAAATAGGGATAATTTTAATACCCAACTTGTTATTAAAATTAACTGAGAGAAACTTGATATAGTACTTGCTACAGTGCTCTATAAACGTTGGGTATCATTATGAATATTCACGTATAACTAAAACGTGCTTGGACTGTCAACTCTGGGGCCCACCCCTATAGGTATTAGGGAACTCTTTAGCTTGGGCTGGCTTGATAATGTCTCTGCCCAGGTTTTAGCCTGGATTCTCCTAGTCACTTCTTGTTTTCAGCTTCTATACTAATTGCAAAAAGCTCTTTAGTTCTGTATCAAAGTTACATTTATAAAGTGTAAACATTATGCCTCAACTACAAGTTCAGTTTTTTTTTTTCTCTTGCTACTGCTATTTGTGTTCCTTACTGCTTCTACATAAATCCCTTCAAAGAAGGAATTGTGACTTTTCTGGAATGCCTATGACCACCTACTGGGTCAGCTTGGGGCCAGCCAGAAAAAGCTTTCCCATTGATTGCTGCCTAGAAGACCCCTCCAGGACTTAAATGCAAATCCTCTAGAATTGTTGCCTACAAATAGTCACACCATGGAGATAAAAGAACCTTTCCTGGAACCATCTGCACCTGCAGCTGAGCTTGGCCAAACCACTGGGGTAGCAGCTTATCTCTATCTGCTGTAGCCTCCCTCTTCTGCCACTTTTTTACTCAGATCTTTCTCCTTCTGCGGTGGTGTACCTAATAATTTGGGGTACTCGATTTCCTTTTCTACATCAGATCCTTAAGTTCCAGTAGGGTGCAAAAGACTAATAGCTACCCTTCTCATGGGGATATTTGTATTTTAATAAGCATCTAATCTTTAGCTAAAGAAATAAAGCTCTAACAGTATAACTTGAGCACTAAGTGATAGAGAAGATATTTGGGACAACTTAAAGGAGAAATATTACTTTTTAATCAAATGATAAAAAAAATACTAGTTAAAGTCCAAAGAGAATGCTTGGTTTTCCTTAGTTAATTTTTGAAAGAATGAGAAAAAAGTAGGTAATTCCTTAAAAAGAAGTATTTTCCATGACAGCTTTCTTCCACTAGCAACCTCAAGCTTGTATCTTACATGTGTGTATATTTATCATCACCAATTTATTATTATTAAATGTCTTCTAGGTGATTAATACTGCATGGTAAACTTCCCAGGGAAAGAAAAGGAAAAAGGAAGGTGGGATATGATAAAAACAAAGAGAAGCCCAAAGCATTTTGATCTACTTTACATTTTTTAAAGCAGAAATGTATCATCTTGTGATTTTTAACCTCCCAGTGGTTCATTGCCATATGGTACTAATTCTGCCCATGGAATGTGAAAAATAAAATAAATGTCAACTCTTGAATCACAATCACTACCCTTATAGCTACACAGAATATAATGGGTTTCTCTGTACATCAGTCTGTTTTTAAGGGCCAGGTGGTTTCTGCTAAATCCCTAGCCTTCTATTAAATAATTTGCCTATTAATGGGAAAGAAAGATCTCAGAATTTTGTTTCTATGTTGTCTTCCCCACTTCCCCACTGGTAGTTGACAGAATTCATTCTGCTTTTTGCCATCTTGATATGACCCTTTATAGTCAACTATGGCCCAGGGTCCCTTATAAAGAATCCCAGGCTGGTTAGAATATTCTGCCATTGGATTTCAGACTCTATACCCTAGTCAGATTATTTTTTAAAGTAATACTCAAAAATAATAGTTTCTATTGCACAGTTTTGCTCAGCAAACCTACTTGGTAAAATAATGAGAAAAAATATAAATCTTCTTGTACAGCTCTGGGGAAAATCACGTTTCCAAGGATGACTTCATTTAAAATGTACATTTCAAATATGCATACTGGTAATAAAATTTCAACTATCAATAGGTTAGTGTGTTACATCACTTTTTATTTTTGATTGTCACAAGGTCTTCCATGGTCCAAAGGAAAGTTTTATCTTACATTGGATAAGCTAAAAAAAGTGTTGTTCTTCATTTGTGGTTGCCTTTCCCTCCACCTCCCCTCCCCACACCCCAAATTCTTCTCTTTCTCCCTTCTTCTCCATTCTACCAAAGATATAGCTTGATATGTTAGCAATAATTGAGCAATTTTAAAAATAAGATATATGAAATCTGAAGAGAATATTAAATTTGAGAAAGTAACACATTTGCTTAGTTTACAGGATAAAAGACTAAGAAAAATGTGCAACGTTGTCGCTTTCAATAACTTGTATAAGAACACTGATTTGCCCTTTTGCTGATAGGCATGGTCATTCACTGAATGGATATGTGGATGTATGAGCCTTTAACCACAGTTAAAGAATCATTGAGTAATTCAACATCAATTATCAACATGTTATAAAATAAATCAGACAATAAAAATAGAACATCATAGACTCATGAGGGGCCAAGAGATATTATTGTGCTCCTAACATATGCCAAACACTGATCATAGCTTCTTCATTTCTAATACCTTACACAAAGCCCATAACAATCCTTGAGATATGGGCTATTGTCCTCATTTCATACGAGAACACTGAAGCTCAAGAAATCCAAATAAATCAGTGCCTGAGGCTGGCCTCCTTGCCTCTTGCCTCCAGTCCAGTGGACCACCTCCAATCTTTTCCCTGGCTTAAAATTCTTAGTGGATTCTCTTGTCCTTTATAACAAAGTCTAAACTCATTACCGAGTTTTCGAGGTCTCCTGATCCCAGCTATCCTCTCAAACAGCAAACCTCACCAAACTCTACACCTCAAACTCCACTCTGTTATACTCAGCTTCTTCCAGTTCCTTGAATATGCCATGCTTTCTTTTGCCCCTGGGATTGTGCTCATGCTGTTCCATACCTAGAACACCCTTGAACACCCCTCCCATGTCCTCCCTAATGATCTGGCTAATTCTTACTGGTCCTTCAAATCTGTACTTAGGTACCACTTCCTCCAGGAAGCCTCCTCTGAGCCCCTAGAACCTGTTAGGTGACCCTCAATTAGATCCTTCAGCCCTCCAGAGTGTCACACACTCTCAAACTACCTTGGACTTAATTACCTATTTGCTTGTCTGTATCCCTCTCTTGACAGTGACTTCTGTGAAGGAAGGAATTGGGATTGTCAGATTCTCATGGTATCCACGTGCATCACATACAGTAGAGAATAAATGTTTATTGAATGACTAGATGATTAAGAGAATGACATGTGTACTTAGAGAACTTCATTTTAACAACAACATAGCCAAAATTCTGTGGCAACTGCTTCTGAAAACACACCATTTAGGATGGCATCATGGCAGTTTGTTAGGGAGTATTCAGAGCTGCAGACACAGTGTGGCCTTCTAAACCATCCATGTTACTTGATAAGTAATTTAAAATATTAATTTTTAATCAAAAATACAGATACAACATACAGACTAATACAACATGCATGTGAAGTTTTGTGGTGAAATATTAGACTTCCAAGAAATTTTCCATTTTGAGTTAGATCCCCAGATGTAGAGTAATAATCATTGTTCTCCATGATAGCCAAACCTTACTTAGAAGGTCGCAATCATTTGGGAGAGATGTTTAAGATGAGCAATGGCAAATTTCTAAGTCCCCGGAGGAAACTGTGCTTTGAGGAATATTTGAAGGTAACAGTCCTGCTTAACCTAGGGAAAACTAAAGAGAAATATAAAAACTGCCTTTATGGTTCAGAGGCTGTCACCTAGAAGTGGGAGCAGATGTATTCTTAGAAATGCATCTTTAGAACAAAGAACCGGAGCCATTGGGAGGAAGATCCCAGATTCAGCTCAATTTGAGAAAGAACCTCTGGGTTGTCTCTGGATTGTGGGAATGTGGAAGATTTTTCTGTTTTCTTTTTGGTCCTCTTCTACATGTGCTAAGTGTTCTACCGTAAATTGTACCAAGGCATCAGATGGAATTATTTTAAATGAGTCCTTGTAACCATTCATCAGGAGTACTACAGAAAGAATTCATAATTTGTGCAGAACACTAGAGTCTATTTTTCCTTCTAGTATTAAGATTATACAAATCTGCAACTAAAAAAACAGAATAAACAGGGCTTGTTTCTATCTGTAAAGTTTTCCACAGGTGCAATCTGTGCAAAACTTTTTTTTCAAAATAGGATTATATTAGTTATAGACTTGCAGTAATCCATACTTGGTACAAAGAAAACAAACACTGCATTCCCATGGAAAGTGAAATTTCCCAGACTCAAGTTTACACAGGGCATTTCAAATGCTTTTTACAAATATGTTAATGGGATCACACTATAACATCATTCTGTGACTTTTTCCCTTAACACTACATCGTGGGCAGCTTTGAATGAAAATACAATGGATTTTGTTTATCCTTTTAATCAGTTGAGTGATATTCACTGTCTAGATGTAGCATGATGAAAATTTTACCTGTTGCCTGTTGATGGACACTTGCTTTGCAGCGCTGTTCATAACTGCAAACATTTAATGATTAGTTCAGCCTGCTTTATCAAAAAATTTTCCATGAAACAGACTAGGCCTTCATTCTGAGGACTGGTACCCCAGACAGCACTTAATAGTGTGTTAGAGAATGTTCAAAGCTGTAGGGAGTTTGTCTTCCTGGACCATCCATTTTACTCAATGATAAATAATGTAAAGTGTTAAGGGTTTTTTCGATAAAAACAATTCAGATGTGTTATATGGAGAAATACAAAGTGTATGCAGAACTTTATGGTGAAAAATAGACTTTAAAGATATTTTCCATTTTGAGTTAGGGCCCCAGGCTCCCAAAGGTAAGTTGACTTTCCTCTGTCATTAAAGATATTTCAGTGGAAAATTTTGAGAAGTACTTGTTTAGGATGTTTGGAATCTTTTGAATGCCTGAGAGGATTCCAGACAAACTGGGGACTAATTATAAAGAATGAACTAGGTTCTTAAAATAGAAATCAGCCTTGAGCTCTCAAGATGGGCTCCTCAAAACTAATGTGACGACACAAAGAGAGAGGGCAGGAGAGCAAGATGAGCCTTTCTCGACCTCAGAGCTGGACCAAGTCCAGGTGCAAAAGTTGGTTTGGATGACAACTCAGAATAAAGTAATTTTCTATGCTCACAATCCAGGAAGCATAAGGTTATCTTTACTGTGGGCCTTTGTGGTTCTTTTTAAAGGAAGTCTCATTTTTGTGATGCTAATAGACTTTTCGAACAGTGAATTCTGAACTAGTGAGTCAAAGTTCAATCATAGCTATTTATTTATCTTATTCTACATGAATTAAAAACTAGAATGCTATAATGAAAGAACATTTGAAAAGACAGGTAGGGCTGAGCCTGTGGCACACTCGGGAGAGTGCGGAGCTGAGAGCGCAACGACGCTCCCGCCGCGGGTTCGGATCCTATATAGGAATGGCCGGTGCACTCACTGGCTGAGTGCCGGTCACAAAAACGACAAAAAAAAGAAAAGAAAAGACAAGTAAATTTTGTTAATAGTTCTAGCAGGTGAGAGGATTTATCCATGCCTTGTTTCTCTCTCACTGTATTTCACCTGGCGCTTTTAGATTAACAGCACAGTATTGTAGGGTTTCCCATATTCTTCAGCACCTTAAATTCTGCATATGCCAAAAATAGTTGTTGGTTGCTATGCATAGATGTTTTTGTTCTCCACAATAAGCCTTCAGAGCAGTGGTGAATTATGTTTAAAAAGAATTATTTTACTAGTCAGAATATTTCACATAAAACAATCCTTGAATTCCAAAGGATTTTAAAACTGAGCTGTAAAATTCTACAATGGGCATCTAAAATAATCTAGTTTAAAGTAGAAGAATTGGGCAACTGATCTCTGGCTCTTGCTTCTTAGAAATATTCTTTAGTGCTTAACGATATATTTGACTTATGTTCATTTATTTTCAACCGTTTATTTTTAAGTCATTGCTCTAGGCCAGGTAAATGGATTCAGTCGAGATAAACACACCATCCATCATATTTTGTAGACCTACATAGCTGAACACAATAATATTCAGTATAATTATGCTAATATTTGCTTGAAATGTGTTATACATTATCATATGTTATTGTGCTTAATTAATGGTAACTATCCACGGGCACAAGATCAATTAATGAGTTGTAAAGTAAAACTTACATGCAAAAAAAACCAAAATAACTCCCCCATACAAACAAAACATAATAACAGGGCCTTTATTCTCTAAGGCATGTTAAAAAGATTATAAATGAATTGACCGTTTTGATATTAGAATGTATACAATAAATAATGTGTAAAAATGCAGTCATTTTAGGTCTTCTGGGGAAAACAGCAGTAACTCTTCCTCATGTGAGAAGCATGGAAAGAATGCCATCGAAAGAGACACAATCAATATATTATCTTCAGAACAAACAAGGGAGCTGTAGGTGAGGGCTGTGGATGGATATTATAGATGAGGGATTCTGTTGTCATAACCACTTGGAAAATCTGGCAGGATGCACATCCAATTCATAAAATAAATGGTCAACTTATTATTCAGGTTTAGCTCAAATTTTGGTGAGCTTGGCAAAATTTGTCACTATGGAAATGCAGCATGGACTCAAAGAAAAAGGCTCGTTTTATTTAAGAGGCAGCTCTCTCCAAAATTGAATAGAAAACAGAGGTAAGTGTCTCATCTCCCAACTTTCATTAACCCTCAGACTAACAGGAAGGCAGTATACATTACCATCGCTGTATCTCTTTTCCCCTTGGAGGTACTGAAGCGAAGCCAGAATAAGTATCTTGCTTAATGTGAATGCACAGTTTGATGCAAGACTGCTAAGAGATCCCTAAACTTGTAGCTCTCAGTTAGCCCACTGTGTCTCCCAGCTTGTATTCCCCTGGCACCCAATTTCAGATAATCTATGTGCTCCTTCAAAACTTTATCTATATTCGCAACCATATGTTTCTGGTTTTCTATTTTTAAAACAACCTTGTATGGCTCCCTGTTCCCTGTTCATGTTGTCATTAGTACTCCTAACCTGATAATTCTGGCTCTTGATCTTCCAGAATAGGATAGTTCTTTCCCACATCTTTCAAAATTAGGTGTGGTCTTGTGAACTGCTTTGGTCTATGCAACATGAGTGGAAGTGACAAAGGGCAGAATCTTTTAGAAGCAGTGTGTGATTTACTGCACTGCTATGGTGATCATTGGCAATACACATCAGATAAAGCCTCCCTCAGCCAGGATGCCTGAGTGATGGCAAGGAGCAGAGCGCTCCTGTGACCTTCAGTGGACATGTGATGTGTGCAGTAAATAAACCTTGTGTTAAGTCACTGAAATTTGGAGATTGCTTGTTACTGCAGCATAATCCAGCATATCCTGAATGATACATGTACAAGATAGAATCTAAGCTTCATCCACTTGAGACTGAAGACATTTCACCCTCTGGCCTCAACCTATCTTTTATACATTCACATAACTTATGCCAGCAACTGTGTTAATTCCTAGGTTTACAAGGATAAAAAGCCCATGCCCTCAATGGGGAGACAAACAAGGGTACATCAAAAAGTTCATGGAAAAATGGAATTAAAAGGTAATACAAATGTTTCCATGAACTTTTTCAAGACCCCTCAAATATTCACTGGAATTATTACAATATAGCATGATAGTTGTTATAGTTAAGCTAACACAGAAGTCTACTAAGAACAAGAGAGAGACCAATTTATTCTTTCTGGGATGATGGTGGGGGTGGTGTAGAACATTTTGTGCAAGGAGTGGTCAACATATAAAAGGCACAAGAGTGGTAGAAAGCAAAGCATGTTCACAAAACTGAGCATAGCTCATGATAGTTTTTACATCTTCCCCTAGACCGTACCTACACTGTCACACATCCATGCCTCTGTCCTTGCTATTTCCCTTGCCTGGATTCCTCCAAACCATTGTAGGGTTTACTGGGGCCCAGGGTGGCGGCGGGGGGGGGTGTCAAGAGGGCATGGGGCTGCTGGTGACAGGAGTCGGGGCACTCAGAAGTTTTTATTTCATACTGGTCTCACTTTCATATGGGCCCTTAAGCTTAGACATTCACCTTGTCTTCAAATAAGTCAATACATATAGCCAAATGGATAACTGATGGGATTCAAAGATGGCGTTCGTTATACCACTTTAAACCAGATCACTCCTCCTATAGAATACTAGACATAAACATTTTTTTGCAACTAACAATGATCCCATGACTACAAGTTTATTGCATTGCATTTTCTATGCAAAAATCATTCAAAATAAACATTAAAATACATTTCAATTTTTGTAACCCTGCTTTGAAATTTCTTCTCTCTCTCTCTCTCTCTCTCTATATATATATATATATGTATGTATACTTGTATACCTAAAAAAATAATAAAAGCCAGGGCTTCTCTGACCAGTGAAAAGCTTTGGAATAGCATCCCTCCCTTCTTCACATGTGAAAATTTCAACATCCTTCAAGGTGCAAATGCTTAAGCCCATATGTTGCCTTCTGTGTGAAGCCTCCCTTGACATGTATTATCCTTCCTCTTTGATCCCTCATCATTTTGTTTGTATGAATCTCTGCACTTATGACATTTAACCTTTCACTGAAGATGAATATTATTTACATGTCTATGACCACCACCAGGTTGCCCTGAGTGGTTCATAGTATTGTGCTCATGTCCACTTCCCTCATGGCACTTACCACTAGGTAAGCAATACATGCTGAGCCAAACTGAGGATGTGGGTAAAGCACCCAGTAGTTACAAAGATGGGGAAAAACTGGTAACAACAACAACAACAACAACAACAATTCCAGGGAATAGACCCCATCCTCAGTGCAACCTGGTGCAAATTTTGTGTAAACACTATGCATAAGTGGGCTCATCCAATAAGTATGAATAGAACCCTGAAGAAAACTGTAAGGGTTTTCACTACAGAATAATTTTACAGGTCCAAAATCCCTCGTGTGAAACCTTTGGCTAGATGTGTTTCAGAATCTAGAGTTATCTAGCGTTTAGAAAGCTAATGTGGTGCATGAACTTATATAATACCCCCAACAGGGTGTGAAGCAGCATTCCACAATCAACACATTAATGTTTCTGCAGGGAAACATATGACTGCACACAGAGTAGAAGAAATAAAGAAATAAGTAGCTGTGTGTTGGTTTAGGTCAGGTTTTGCTGCCAAATAGCTCCTAAAAAGTGTATGGTTTTAGAGTTTAAGAATTGTGGATGGGCCTCTATGACTATTAACTGTTTATCCAACATACAAAGAATTCCTGATTGTTATGGGGGACCATCTTTCTCCAGCCCACCTTTATCAAGTTCAAATTTCAAATCTTTATTGCCAAAACACTTGACCAATTTTAAACATGAGACGAAATTTAAGATGAGCCATTGTTTTGTCAGACACAGAAAATGATGTATTTCTAAATTAGAAGGTTACCTGAAACATTCCTTTATTTATTTATTTGTTTTCCCCTAAGTGGCACCAGATGATTAAACACTCCTTTAAAAAAAAGTTTATTAACAAAACATAGATATACAGACTAGATCCAAATTAGGATATCCTATGTGGAATGAGACATTTCTTTTTCAGGCAGATACAAGTTAAGCACTTAAAAGATATTAGTTTAAAGGTTTAGGTCCTGTAAAAGCAGATTCTTAGAATAATATAAAATGTTTTCTCAGGGTGCTAGGCATATTCTCCCAGACTGTGCAGGGCTTCCCTGGGTCATTGAAGGAGTGCTCCATGATAATGCCTCTGGCTGAAACGTCAAACACGCACTCAAATTTACACATGCTTTGCCGTAAACATATATTTAGCAAGAAAAGACTCTGAGTGTGAAATTGGTGTGATCTCCACAAACCTATTTCAAAGACACACTATCCTGACCATATTCTCTTCAGTTTGTCTTAGACATGACAACCACTGTTGGCAGCAAGCATTTCTGTAGGCAAAGGGCAGGAGTAGTTCCAAGAAGAACGCCAGAAATACTGTAAAAATGTTTAAAACATTGATTCCTCTTGATTCCTTCTAGGCCCAATTCTTTTAGATCCCAGGTTTGGGGAACCAGGCTAATTAGTAGAAGAACTTCTTTATAAAAGTCATAATCTGTGAGATGTGCTTTTCAGAGTTCTCAAGGAAAGGAATATGGTGTCCAGGGTTTTGAAACGACTGTAGCAATCCCAGGCTGTTTTCTTTAGGGAACTCTCAAACGGCTACATTAGCTCTAGATGAAGATGTGGGAAGACTTTGGCAAGCAACACTTCTGAATGAATGATTTCTAAAAAATATCATACATCTGTACTTTATAACCACGAGGTAAGGTAATAGATAACAATTTTCTATCTACTAGTTCTAAGTCCTTGAGGATGAAGAATACAGATCTTTGCAGAAGCTCAATAAATATTTGCTATCTGGACTTAATTTCAAATGACATTTAAACCAGAAGATTAAGTGAAGTCTTCTTGGGATTAGGGTTAGTCTAATCTAGTACTAAAAGCAAAGAACATGTGGTGGATTTGGACAGAAATAGAGATTCTAGGAAGCAAAGCCCTCCATGAAAACCCACCTCATTAGCTGTCTGATTTGGGAACTGTCAGGAATTTGATCTGGCTAAGTAGCCAGCAGGCATGAGCACAGGTGGAGACTGATATGAAACAGGGAACATACCACCCTGTGCTGGAATTGCGGAGGAAGTCCCACGGAGCCCCGCACCACAGTCCAGAGCCCAGGCTGGGTGGGGAACTTGCAGGCAGCTATGGCTGCTGGCGCAGTTCGAGGCTCTTTGCCTACAAAGCGGGAGGACACAGGTCTGGTTTTTCCAGCAGAATTTTTAGAGTAGTTCCTTGAACTAAGTACTAGTAGGGAATGTCATGCCTTTTCTCACTTGCAGTGTGAGGGACTTGGTTTCCACATTCAAGCAATGTGAAAGAAAGAAAAATTGAGCACAGGGCACTGGTGGGCCTGTTGGTACAGGTCCTGCACCAACACTTCAGTTGCTGCGGCCTTGAGTCTTCTGTGTTTGCTGCTGAATTTGTTCTTCAGGTGCAGACACAGGCTCAGCCGACTAAGGAGATCAGGAGCCCTTCCCAGCCAGTCCTCCCTCAGGCAGTCCCACAGTGGGCAGGGTCCCCAAAACTCCCTGAACTCTGGGTGGTAATGGTCTGCCAGCAGTTACAGTTGTTGGTCTTATAATTGAAGTATAAAAGGGACTTGCAGCTGTCAGGAACGGATTTAACAGGGTGTCTCTGTTCCAATATTGTGAGCTGCTGCGACTTTGTAATTGTGCGGTGTGTTTACAGGCGTCACCAAGAAGGGTAAGGGAAGGAAGCAAATAAAGAAATCCCTTGGAACTGTTTGCAGGGTTTGGGCCCCAGGGCAGGAGGATATGTTGGCCAAGAGTCTAAAATAATGTTGCTAAACCAGCAGGGTCTGTGGTTTTGGAGGCTGGTCTAGACGACGTTATAATTTGTTTTGTGCCTGCTTGATAAGTCAAATTTTGAGGACAGCATATTAAGGCCTTTTGCTACTACCATGCAAAAATGCTCCCTCTCTTATGTCTTCACTGGAAACTCTAATCTTCATTTAAAAACTGTCCTCTGCTTAATGTTTGTTTTTTCTTTGATTTTTACGCATTTGATATTAATGATGCCATGTCCTTGGCCTTCTTTTATTTGTATTTTTAAGGTAACCCCTTACTCTGCCTTTTACTTCTAACCTTTCTCTGTCACTGTTCCCAGATTTATAGTTAAATGGGGAAAAAAAAGCTTGGCCTCTCCATACAGTCATAACTTGTAAGTTGGAGCCCACTGATCTCATCTTGTTTCATGCTTTCTGAGTTTTATTCATTCCTGCTGTTTTTATGGTCCTCTTTCTTTTGCTAACTTTATGCAGCATGTTCTTTTTTGTCCCTCCTAACACTACCATTTTAAATGCTATAATTTTAAACATGATAGACACTAAAAAAAAAAAAAAAAATGAAAGTGTGGGTTTTTAACTCCTTACTCACTATGACTATTACTTCAGAGATAAGTGGATTTATTTCAGCTTCAGTCATCACTTTTATTTACTCCCATTCCTTTGTGGCCCAAGTTGGTCCATTCTTTAATTCTTAAACTGTAGCATTTAGAGGGCATGATTGGAGGGGTGCTTCCAGCCAGAAAGAAGCGTTCAAATGCTGGGTACTCACTAGCTGTATGTCTTTAGAATAGTCAGTTAACAACTCATCCATCCTCATTTCCTCATCTGTAAGATCAAGAAAATAAGAGTGTACCTCTTCAGGCTCCCGTGGGAACTGAATGAAATGACAAATGTACAAATCCAGCACAGGATCTAGTGCCCAATCAATGCTGGTCGTTACTATTATCATGGGGTATTCAGAAAGCTGACCCCAGCTCTATAGCCTTTGTCTTTCCAAGTGTGTTTTGTTTTTATTCATTAAGCAAAGGGGACTTAACTGTTCCAAGGACACTTGGTTAACTGTTAAGCCATGAAGTTCATAGAAACACTCCCTTATGAACTGGAGAAAGGTGTCTTTGGCTAGGTGCTTTCCTACGACTGGAGAAGAAAAAGAAAAGTTCATCAGCTGCTCTAATTAACAAATCCAGTGCACACTGAAATCTCTGCTTACTATGAAACAGCTGCCTCCTCCTCCAAAATCCAGTTCCAGGGCAACCCAGAGTTTCTTTTTATTATCACTCTGACAAAGGTCTTCTGGCCTTGGGTTGCTCTCTCTGGAGAGAAGCACTAGCTGGTTCCCCAAACGTGGAGGCTTTTGAGTAGGGCAGGTTTGGGGAGCCAACTCTGCCTCTGAATATCCATGTGATACATGGCGATGACTTCCTTCAGGGCCTCACTTTCCTCTTGACCAAAGAGGTCAAGAGGAAATCCTTTTTAAACACTTTAATAAGTATAGTTGTTTTTTCAATCAGCCTCCTCAGAAAGACTTGACTAAGCCTGAGCACTTTGGAATACCATACAACAGATCTAAATGCAGTTCAACCTAAAAACTGTTTGCTGTGTGCCTGCTACGTGTCCGGAACTGGGGGAGCTACAGAGATGAAGATTTAAAAAATGTACATATTAAAATCTCACTGTAACAGGAAATGTTACCAGAGCACAGAGGCAATGCAAAGGCAAAGATAAAGAAATGCAGACACTGACACTTACCCTCTAAGAAACTGCCATCTAAAACTAACCGCATGGAAGAGGACATAAAACAAAGGACACACTCACGGTAATAGGATTATTAATGTAGCATATATGAACATGCCCTTCCACCCCACCCTGCAACAACAGTGAGAATGAACACTCAGATGGTGCTGAACGTACACCCGGCCCCACTCTAAAGGCTCCAAATGCATTAACTCTAGCCTCACAGCAACCTTATAAAGTAGATGATATAACTTTGGCATTTAAAAGTTGTGGACACTGAGGCAATGGCCCAAACTCACACAACTAGCAAGTGGCAGGGCCAGATTTATGAACACAGGCAGTCTGGTTCTAGAGTCCACATTTTATTTTTCTAAACCAAATTATATCTGACTTCAATCTCACCAGGATTGATAAGGCATTCAATTTTAGTCATCATAACTGGGTCCTTCCTCATCTCAGAGTCTTACGAGAGTCTGGGAGGGGGATGACACTTGCACAATCCTCCATATATGGGGGAAAGGACTAATTGTCAGTCTACCATGATTGCATTTGGGAAGAGATGTGCTTTGACAAGCTGGCTCCAGCTGGAGTTCACTCCCCAAAATCTTTGTCTCTCCTCCCCATCCAAGGTCCTGCAAACCCTGCTGAGTGAGAGCGAGCACTGTGTTCAACCATGAGCACATGACCCTCCCATTTATGTATCTTCCTTCCACCTCTAGGACATAATTTTCCTCCTAAGGACCGAGCCATCTCTTCTACCTGTTCTCCCTTCAATCCTTCCGCTCACAGAACATGCACAGACCTAGACTTTGGAAACAAAAGCCTCTTAACTCTTGACATTTCTGCCAGGTAAATAAGCAGAGTTAATTTCTTGCTCAGGCTAAATTACTTCCCAAATTATCTTTGGAAGTGAAGAGAATTTCATCTTTGCTCTAGCAGTGCTCTTGTGAAGCAAGTCTCCTTAAATACATTTATTTGTGGTTAAGTCTCCTTGACCACACTTGGGCTAAATTTCAAATAAAGGATTTCCTTATGGTTCTCCTACTTGAAATGATGGAAGCAATTTATTAAGTTAGTGAAGGAAGGAGTAAGAAAAAAAGGGGAAAAAAAGAATGCCAGCAAGCCCTCAGCCACAAAGGTGAGAGCCTGACCCTTGATATTGCCTTGTCTATATAATTTGCTGCATGCTGCATCCTACAGAATATGCCAGCCTTTTTCCTCCTGCTCAAAAAGGGTGATGCTAATTAGATCAGGCAAATAGCTGCTGTTGTTGATTCATTTGAAAATGATTATTCTAAGGCAGTGTGTTATTACCCAGCAAGTCACAGCTTTCCCTATTAATGCTCTGAGGTGGCTGCCAGACTTCAAAGTCGGAGGTGGAATTTGAGGCCAGCAGCACTTGCTGGGCTAGTATTAAAGACAGGGTCACTCCAAGAGCCTTCACATGAGGACAAGAAAAAAATCTATTTACATTTAGCAATTTAATCCCTTCTGGTCAGTATGGACTCCACTATCCATTTAGTGCCAATAGATATCAGATGGGACTCTTGACATGTGCAAAACATAGTATAGTGGATTACACAAAAACGAATAGGAAACTAGGGCCTCAGCATTAAGGTTCTTATATTCCAGTGAAAGAGCTAAGATGCTGACTCAAGTAATAAAGCAGAATGTTGCAAGTGCTATTATTATGTGAAATAATAGGAGTAAAATGCATTTGATAAAGTTCAAGTTTCCCATGTGTTGGTTACTTATTTCACATATTAAAAGAATAAATAATGTGCTTTGGGAACACTAATGGTATAAAAATTCATTTTGCAAAGGGTGGATGTAGAATAAAGGTAGGGAAGATTGCACAAAGAAAGTAGCACTTGAGCTGCTTTTAGAAATATGTGTAAAGTTTTGGAAATTAGTAAAACCTAATAGCCCAAAACCAAGAGCAAGAGTGCTAGGTGGTCCAGTCTGGAAATCAGAGGCAAAAAAGATACACGTACTTAGAAATGTAATTAGATTGTGGAGGGTCTTAAATCTAGATATAAGGAATTTGGATCTTCTTTCTGCTAAAACAAGTACTGTACATGATAGTGCAGAGCACAAGCACTTCTCAGTGAAGGCTATATGTAAAAAACCCCAATGCATATAAAAATGGCCACAAGTAGGTGAACTTTCTACACCATTATTGAGGTTGATCTAAAAAATGTGTGAAAATAATTTGTATTCATTTTTGAGGGTTGTGTTTCAGAGGCACAGATTCTAGAAAAAAATTGGCCCATTATCCAATAACATTGAAATGGATTTCATTACTACCAAAGAAAGAACGTGTTTTCCCTTCTTGTCTTCTGTTTAAATTCCGCTTCCTCCTTGTGAAACTGTTAATATGCTGAAGTGGAGCATTTAGCCCACCTCCAAACTCTTAAAATGTAGTTAATTACAAGATAGTCCAATTTAAACTTTATGACATTCTTGATACCAGAATGTTTGGTGGGTTATTTCTGTTACTCAGCAGAAGCGAGGCGGTGTGCTGCTGGCAGTGTGGGCTGCTCTAGCCAGGAGGCAGCTCAGAATCCCAGCTCTGCCTCCCCTTGGCTAGAGAAGAAATCTCTTCACCCTTTTCCCAGTCTATGGAATGAGGAGATTGCACTGGATTGTCTCCCGTTTACCTTCTACTTCAAATAGTCTATGAAAATAAAGAAGAAAAATTGTGAGACATGGGCAGTTTAAAAGCATGGATTGAGGTTGCAAAAATGATACTATAAACAGTCTTACTTACAAAGTTCAGTTCCTATGATAACACATATTGGAGCAATGGGTCCCTTCAGGCGGACAAGGATGCCAGAGTCGCAGATTAGCTGCAGTAAGAAATAATTTTATCTTCAAACTAAGAATTACACATTCTTCCCTCCAGTGCTCAACCTACAGATGGCATTTCAGGAAGCCGAAAATGTAATGCATCCTGAATACATAATTTCCCATTTTTGTAACACCCAGTTGTATGCTGTCTAATAATGTAATTTTATCTCTGTAGCTAGATTATTTACTTCAGCATGATAACACCTGCAGCCTAAAACACTAGGAGAATATAGAGAAGATATTTTGACTGAGAACAAAGGCCATAAGTAATTTTTCATATTTTAAAAAATTGATTGGTATCTTTAAAAATTTGAAGTTCAAAGTCCTAAAGAATTTTTTCTGGATGGTAGGTACCTGCATGCCTCAAATTTTATTTCCTTTACCTTTCTGCATCTTTGAGAAATTTCATAATGCAATAAAAACTTAAGCATTTTATTACCCAGAAATTAATTTATCTCCTGAAGATTTCAGGAGACAAAGTCAATTTCTGTCATAATGGAAGTTTATATTAGAGAGGCCTCTCAGCAGAGAGAGAAAACGGGTACACAACTCAAAGCAGAAGTATGTCAGGCACCACCTCATGAAGTGAATGTGATGAAGAGATACGTAAAAATAATTAATGTGGTTTTTCTCCATTGCCTCCCTGAGCTCATGATCTCTCCAATCAGCTGGCAATATCTTTCTGTATAGGGGGAGAACAGGATTGTACAGAAGAATGCAGGGAAAAAGAAAAAAATATTCAATATCTGACATTCAATATAGTTTTTTGCAGCAAGATAGCAATCATGTGAGCCAGTTATTACATTGACAGAGGGTTTTCTACACTCCTTTCTTCCGTCTTTGATGTGACCAGAACCAAGGCTGGAGAATGCAGGTCATGGAGTTCTCCTGCTGTGCAAAGACAATATCCTTTCCTCTATGGCCACCAGGGCTGAGGTTTGCTGTTCTATGATAGATGGAGGATATAACAGAGGGGAAAGAAGAGAAACTGCTTTTTGTGTGGAGGACTTGAGCAAGGAGGAGGAGAAAGGAGGTGGAAGGTGAAGCAGATGAAAGGTAAATGGTGGCGGAGGTAACACCAAGGGCAGAAAGGGCACCTGCCATGCCCACTGGGGCTCGAGGAGGTGGCACCCAGACCCCCCCGGCACCAGTGTGAGTGGCCATACCAGAGAGAAGTGATAGCCTAGGCTAGTTGTTTAGCCAGAAAGAGCCTGAGTTCAGCTGTCCTGGAGAATCCCTGATTCCTTGGGACGTAGAAGGTACCCCGATGTTAGCCTGTGCCTTGCAGGGAGACACAGCAGGTTCCTGAAGGTATGGCTGGTGAGTCGGCCAAAAGGGCTCCCTCTTTGGGAGCCTTAGTCTTAGTTGCCAAGGGCACTGGGTCTGGGATGAGAGTACCTGTATAAAATACAGAACACCCAGTTAAATTTGAATTTCAAATAAACAAATCATATTACATGTAATATTTGGGACATGTTCATACAAAAATAATTACTCATTGTTTATCTGAAATTCAGATATAAGTTGGTGTCCTGTACTTTTTCTTTTTTCTAAATCTGGCAACCCTCCCTGGGCCTGACCAAGAGCTGCCACCAGACTTCAGGTTCCATGCTTATGTCACACCAGGAGCTTGAGCAGACCATAAGCTCTACCAGCCAAGGATCTCACCTGCAAATGCCCGCAAGATACCCACTGATCAGGCAAAAGTGGACGCTGCTGCAGACAAGCCAGTGGATGAGCCAGTGGACGAGCCAGTGGACAGGATAAGAAGACATCACTTGGATCTGAATGCCTGCTTCCCCTAATGCCCCGAGGCCACATTACTCCATACATGCAGACACCTCCTTAGGGAGAGAAGCAGAGGCATGGAAGCATCCCCCAGTGTCTTAGTCCATTTGTGCTGCTATAACAAAATATCTGAAACTTGGTCGTTTATAAAGAACAGAAATTAATTTTCACAGTTCTGGAGGCTGGAAGTCCAAGATCAAGGCTGGCAGGTTCAGTGTCTGTTGAGGGCCCCATATCTGCTTCCAAGACAGTGCCTTGTTGCTGCATCCTCTGGAGGGAACAAACACTGTGTCCTCACACAGTGGAAGGGCAAAAAGGGGCCTGCTAGTTCCCTCTAGCCGTTTTATAAGGTCACTAATCCCATTCATGAAAGCTCCACCCTCATGATTCAATCATGAGTATTGAGAGGTGGCCTCCTAGTAGTGCCACCTCTCAATACTATCACATTGGCATTTAAGTTCCAACATATGAATTTTGGAGGGACACATACATTCAAACCATAGCAGAGAAAGAGAAACTTATTTGTAAGTGATTGTATCAGACTAAGTATAAAACTGGAGTGAGCTAAAAATATATATGATCATATAATTATAGTTATTTTCCCTGATACTGTGAGCAGGAATTCATGAAAAAAACAAATCAGTGGTAGAGTCAAATTTTAAAAGTGCATTTTCTCTGCACATCTGAGTTGCAATGTGAGCAACGCTGTGACTCCCCACTTCATGCCTCTCTGCAGTGACTTTTCAAGAAAAGGCAAAAGAGAGAATAATAGATTATCAGGAGAAACCCCAACTATACCCTCACCAATGAAGTCACGCCCTCACCTCTCACCCCCATAACTCCGCAGTCCGAGAGTTCCTTAGACCCACAGCTCTGATTCTCTGGATGTTAGTGGTTGTGGTTCTCCCCCAGTCATCCCTATCACAACCTTTACAAACAGGCATGATGTGGCTTCAAACACCTCCACTTTGCCGTGGGATCCAAGTACAGACCACAAAGCCCCCCTCGGTCACACTGTGAACAGTGTGCCACCCCCACCCCTTGGAGAGGCGCCAAGTCTCCTTTCCTTCCTCCCAAATAATGAGAACACCATTAGCATAGGCTGGAACAGATTAACATAGAGCTGTGGAAAGGGCTAAATATACATTCTTTAGGAACAGCCACAGACATTTGGAATATTCTAAACTTCTCTGAAAGTTTCAAGTCCTCCCCCAGATAATAGAGGCTCAGCATTTAAAGACACCTGTGTGTCCAACTTCTACCTGACACACAAATCCCCTGCACAACTTCAGGTCAACTGGTCACTCAGGCTCTGCTCAGACTCTCTAGCAATGGAGGTCTCATCACCCCCAAGGGGCAGCTGACATTCCCACCTCTGCAACGGCCATAGGGAGGAATCAAAGAGGAAATAAGTTCCAATAAGCTTAAGAAATTCTGTTAATTACAATTCCTACTTTCCCAGCATTCTGTTTGACCCAGTTTATTTTTCAAGGTCCAAGTATGTGTTGATTTTCATAATCAGAGAAAACTTATTGAAGACAAGATATGAAAACCTATACAGACTCAATGGGTTAGAAGACGTCAGTGACAGAGGGAGGCTGTTCACTACAGTTTGTGGAAGCCAGGCCTCAGCTGAGGTTACTCTGCAAATGCAAATGTAAATGACATTCTCTTTAGCTTTCTATCCCACATCCTGTGGAAGTTCAAGGTCCTTCCCATGCTTCCAAAAATTCTCACCCTTGATTTGACTCACTTCATGCCTTTGGGCTGTTCTCTTCATCCTGCTTTCCCTCCTGTCCTCCCAGGCCCAAGCAAATGACCCTATGGTTATTAGTGCTGTTCAATGGTAGAACTCCTTTCCTTGCTTTCCTTCTGAAGTCCTCAAACAAGTCACTTCTGAAACTTTGAGGAGATGAGCTCTGCAGACAACTTATAATTGCATATTAGACATTATTAAAAATCCTCTGGCCACCGTGCCACAGAGAACTTCTCAACAACCACCTCTCTGAGCAGGCTCCAGCCTCCTGCAATGGGTCCAGTGTCTGGCTGTCTCCCCACCTTCCTTCCTCCTCTCCTCCCTGTCTGGATCCACCCCAGATTCCTCTTCATCTCTGAAATAGAACAGTACATCTGTCTGTGTTTGCCGTTGTCTTCCATCCCCTTCTCTCAAATCTTATTCAGAGATTCCCTAAATGAAGAGTTTCCTTCCTGAGAGCAACTCTGGTGCTAGCAGTAAATACATATGTATGTGTGTTGGGGTTTTTGTTTTTTGGTTTTTTACTCACCATATCTCCATGAAGAGTATTGGCCCCAAACCCTAGGGATTAATTTCCAGTCTTTCATCTCTCATCAGTGATACCATGTGTGCGTGCGTGCGTGTGTGCGTGTGTGTGTGTGTGTGCAGGACATGGGAACCTAACCTTGAATTGGGTCATGGAAACACAGAACTAAAGCCTTGCTGGGTGGAGCTACAAGAAGAACAATTTGGCTGACATCTCCAGGATGCCCTGCCCACCGCACAGGTTCATCCTACTAGTGCACTTGCCATGTGGACCAGGAACGGGAAGGATGGCAATCCTCACTGCAAAGACACTTGCCGGCAGCAGGGAAACAGGAGATAAGCAAGTGTCTAACATTAAAATTCCAAGAGGTCACACACACAAATCCCATCCAGCAGATGAAGCAGCTGCAACCAGAACGCTTCCAAGTGGTCAAGAGGACCCGGACGTCCCCACCCAGGCCTTAGGATCCAAGTGTGCATCCCCTCTCACCTGGAGCACAGAAAGAGGGAGGCAAGACTCCGCGAGGCTGGCAAAGCAATTGGAAAGCATACCGAATCAAAACAAAAACTGCGGCTGAACTCTGCACCCCGTTATCTGTGCCTTCGGTTTGTGCTTGTACTCAGATGTTTGCATTCTTCCAAGGAAACAATAGGCTCATTAGAGCACAAGTGAAGAAGTTACCTAATAGGTTCGTAAGTCACCCCGTTCTTACAAGACAACAGCTATGCAGGGCTGCAGATGAGTGAGAATCACTGATGAAGCTTTAAATTGATACACTCACTGAAGCGTGAGCTATCAATACCGACCTTGTTTGCTGCTTCCCAAGCAGGCAAGTGGAGTTCTTTGGAACCTTTGAGTAACTGTGCATTTAAGCTGATTTCAAAGAACTGCATTTAATTCAACCAAATAGCTCCATTACTTTGTTTCTGGATTTCCAAGGATTAAACTCTTATTAGAACAGAGGTTTTAAACTTTTATTTTAGTCATCTCTTTTTTAAAAGATCCAATTTGGACAGAAGAGTTTAAACCTGAGTCTCGTAAATGTATCTTTGTAGAATGAAAACATAGCTGAAGGCTTGAGAAGACTGAAGCTGGAGCAAACCCAAGGCACTCTAGTAATAATAGCCAAATTAATCTATGGCTTGCTGGTTACCAGGCCCTCTGATATGCACTTTAACAGGTATCATTTTTATTTACTTCTCACCATGACCTTGGCAGGTACAACCGAGGAAATTAAGGCTTAAAGAAGTAAAGTGAATTACCCAGGATCTAAGAGCTAATTAAGAATTAACATTCAAATCCGAGGCCTGAGCTCTTAGTCACTATCCTATATTGGCTCCAATGTGATTTCACAATTATATAAATCCATGAATTTTTCTTAATTAAGGATATGCAAGTATAAGAAGAAATAAAAGTTGACCATAAGTAGTGTTCCTCTTGTTGTCTATCACATAAATGGCATTCCATCTGCCCAGGTGCTCAGCTTGATCTACATACCCAAATCCAAAATCCAGCCTCTTCACTAGCCCTCCAACCCCTATCCCCCATGGCACTGCTGCATGTTGCCTCTCCTCCTCTCCCTTCATGCCAGTTTCCACACTGTGGCCAGAGTTCTTGTCCTGAAACACAAAGCGCTGCACTTCTGAACACAACCATAGCCTCTCACTCTCTACTCTACATCAAGGCAAGACTCCTTAGCACACCACCTGGAGACTGTCATGGTCCAGCCCTGCCCACCCCCACCCCTCCTTATACATTCATTTCCTGCCTCTCATCTATGTGTTCACTTCAAATGATCATTTTACTCTTTATTTCCCAAACTCAAGTTCAGAAAGCTTCAGTAACTTACCTACAAGCATTATGTAAAAATCCTGTGAGCAGGATTCTGTGAGTTTGCTGAGAGAAGTAGATGTTATGGTTTGGGAAATGAAAGAGTCCTTAGTGATTATCTATGAACATTGTCCTTGTTTTTCTATTAAATATGGAAGTCCAAAGATAGTAAGTGCCCTGCCTAAAATCACACAGCTGGTTAGTGGACATTTTAAACTTATTCATACGGAGCCTCTCCTCAGACCAAGAATTTCTGTTCTATGATTTCTAAATCCTAAAATTGAGTGGAAGTAACTATCTGCCTTTTGTTTTAAGCCTTAAAATTCTCAATTTAATAGCACTGCAAGCTAGTACCTTTAATAGATAAAGTAATTACCATATTTAGAAGGTTTTCACACATTTAAAAAAATTCTTAGAGACTTCTCAACCCTACAGTTTCCTGGCCTATTATTCATTCTCTAGTTCACCAAATATTTGCTGACACCATGATACTACCACATATCAGATACTCTACATAACAGACACTGTGAAGCTAAAGATGAGAAAATGATTTTCCTTCCAGGACCTTACCATCTAGTATGGTCAAAAATATGCATAACACATTTTTAATTCAATACAAGCACTTGAAAGGAGAGATGTACTGTGTCCTACAGAAACACAAAGAAGTAAACAAACTCAAGGAAAGTTTGGCAGGAAAGACACAGACCTCTGTGCTGACCTGAAGGCTGAGTCAGTGTTTTAACCAGGAGAGCCAGCAACAGGAGTGAGTTTTAGCACACACTGCCCTCTGCTCCGAGAAGGGCATCTTTCTCTTTTTCTCCAAAGACTATAAGACTTCAAAAATGTTCATGGTTAACACTAGCATAGTACCAACAATGTGCAAGGCACTCTTCAAAATGCTTTTCATCTAAAAACTCACATAATCCCCTAACAATCCCATTTTATAGGTGAGAAAACTGAGACATAAAGAAAAACTAAGTAATTTGCCTAAGGTCACACAATGAGCAAGTGGTAGAACTGGGACTAGATTGGGCAGCCCAGTTCCTGAGTCCACGAACTCAGCCACTGTAGCTCCAATACATTTCAGAACCTAATGTTACAACAGTACTCAAACAGTAGAAGACAATTATACTCTCATCTCAGCCACTCTGAGGCTTAGTGTTCGTACCCTGAGTCAGATTATTAACATAGTAACCCCTCTCAGTGATAAACCAGGCAGAATCAGTCTTCTCAGGTCTAGAACAGAGGCCACCAGACATTTTCTGAAAGGACCAGATAATAAATATTTTAGGTATTGTGGGCCATGCAGTCTCTGTCGCAATTATTCATCTCTTCTGTTGTAGCACGAATGCACCTATAGTCAATATGTAAACAAATCGGTGTGACCGTGTTCCAATACAACTTCATTTACAGAGACGAAAATTTAAATTTCATATAATTTCTACGTGTCGTAAAATATTTTTGTTTTGAATTTTTTCAACCATTTGAAAAGGTATAACCCATTTTTAGCTCACAGGCCATACAAAAACAAGAAGCAGGCTGCTTTGGCCTGTGGCCATAGTTTGCCAACCCTTCGTTTAGAGTCTAGAGCACAACTTCTCTTTTTTAAGGAAACTCTACAGGAACCAACCCAGTGCTGTACACCCAGTGGGCACTCAATAAATGTTAACCAGCACTCCTGGGTGCCTTGCAGGTATGTGGTAGAGGGGACACCACAACATGGAGAGAGCATGCAACTGGGGATTAGAAGACCAACCTGGAGGCCCAGACCATTATTTACTAATGGCAACCTTGAGACAGTCATTAATCTCCAACTGGGCCTTGGTTTCCTGCTCATTTGTCACTGCCAATGACAGGCCACAGTATCCTTAGGATAGCTACATTTATTTATATGGTGTTTACAAGCCTGGCATTTTGCATATGTTAACTTATTTAATCCTCAGGACAGCCCTACTAGATAGGTACTAATAATATCCCCATTTTATCAATGAGGAACAGAGAGACTAATTAACATGTCCAACATCACACAGTGGTAAGTGGCAGGGACAGAATTTGAATCCATTCTGGTTTCAGAATATGGCTTTTAACCCCTAAGCTATAATGCCTTCTTTTAAACAAATTAGAAAGGTCCATTTCCTAAACAAAGAAATGCATGAACACAAGCCCTTTTATACCCTTTGAATGGGGTGGTCGGGGGGAGAGATTAGCAATAAATCCCTGAGGAACAAACTAAAAAATAAAATATGAAACCTATTTTATGATACCTGCTTGGCACTTAATGAGCACATACTATGTATCAGGTCAGGTGTTTTACTCCCTGTCTTTTCTCATTTAATCCTTCTGACAACAATTTATGAGGTAAGTACTATTATCAACCCCTTTCACAGATGAGAAAATTGAGGCCTAGAGAGATTAAATTGCTTGTACAGAGTCCCAGAATGGTAAGCAGCAAAGCTGAGATTTGAACACAAGCTGCCTGATCTCAGAGCCCAAACTTCGCCTTTAGTACAATGGCACTCTTTCAACCACACTTGTGTGTAGACTATTAGTAGTCTATTCAACTACATTGTATGTTAAATACGGCTTTGACAGCAGCCCTGAGAACCGAACCACCACTTAAAACTCAGCTTCCATGGGAAAACACATTGTGAGTTAGAAACAACTGATTCACATGCAGATTTTGGAAAACAGACAGTTGGTAAATTTGGGGCAGCATATGTATCTTGGCACAGTTGGAAAGGAGGTTTGTGCTTTTTGGTTTGTTTGCTTACGTGCTTCTCTCTCATATATGAATGTTAGGCACTTTTGTCTTTGGGGGTGAGTTTGTCTCATTCCTCTTACCTCCCTAACGTGCCTGCTACATTGCTTTGCACGCAATGGACAGCCAGGGACCTGACAGGTAACCCATGATTGCTAAAGGAAGAGGATGTCCAATGACAGCTCTCATAAGCCACCCCAAATTTCACCTCGAACATGCTGTAGGAAACAGGAGAATCCATGATCGTGTCTACAGGCACATACTGCACTATTATTGAGATGAATTGAATTGAAAGGCTATAGATCGAGGTCAATGTGAGGGCTGAAGAGAAGCATAAAGAGACTGGGGAAAAGTTCTTGTAATCTTGGAAATGGAGCTCCTGAACAAGGACTCCTGTGTGAACCTGCAGTCAGTGGGTGGATTGCCTGGTAGTAACAACAGTCCTTATTAAGCTTGTCTTGTTAATTGCTTTAAAGGCAGGTGCTGTATTTATTAGCAATACTTATGAAGGAGTCTCCTTAATGTTGGATTAGCAACACCTTTCCCTGGAGTATTTTCTGTGTCTAGAGCTGTAGAGAGGGGTGAAAATGAGTTCAGGGAGAGATCTGAGACTGGCTTGCAGTGTGACCTTGCACAAGTCACTTTATCACCGTGCTTCTATTTCCACCTCTGTAAAAATAACAGTGCTAATACCTGCCCTCTTTCTAACTCTCAGAGATAAATCAATGTCTGAGAAGTGCTTTGAGCTTTTGGATATAAAGGCAAGCATTCCTTACCATCATTAATTAACATTTATTAATAGAAAGAGTAGTACAGAAAAGCCAAAGGTGATCCAAAATAGTGATGAACAAACCTGTCTTATTATATTAGCAACTGTCACAGAGCAGGCAGTGTAAATGAACAGCTTCTCTCCCTAATACTGCAGAGGTTTTTTCCTGCAAACTGATTCATGTGAAATTCAATTTAAAAAAAAAAAAAAAAACTTGTGTGCCAAGTTTTATTCACTTGGCAATTTCTTAGCAAATGATGTAGTTTTCTGAAAAGGGGTGTGTGAGGGAACTCTCACCTCTTTCTTCCTAATTTAATGACTGCTGAGTGTACATGAACCTATAATAGATAGGGGAACACCCATTGACCGCCATTGCAGCCAGGATTTAAATATGAGGACTCATTAATTTTCTTAAATGCATTCTCTCTTTTCTCCATCAGGCTATTTTGGCAGAAATCATTTGACAGCAGCCTTTGGTCTCATCTGAGAGGCCTTGCTCGCTCTCTCTGTGCACCTGTCTGTCTGTGCAGTAAACCTGACTGTAGGACTCCTGTCACAAATGAACTGTCAAATCATTACTATGGTTGATGCAGTATTATCTGTCTTGAAATTAGAATCAGTCTGGCCAGGCTCTGCACTCACTTGCCACAGAGGCTAATTCACGCCTTGAATATGCATTCATGGAGATGTGCCTCAATTTGGAATCCAGGGGGAGTACACGTTAAGAGCAGATTTTCTGAATTAGCATGGCAAGAGGAAAGGGTCCTTCATTTAGACTGCTGCAGATGCTGCTCCCTCTTGTTCATTACAATTGCATTTCATCAGCTTTATGATGTCCACATGTCAATTGAGTGTGAGGATTTTGCACACAAAAGAGCCTCAGGGAAAACGACTCCACTAGCTAATCAGCTGATTATCATACCTCAAATGGGCTGCAGTACTTGCTGCTCCCAACCTGTACGGGCGAGAGCAGAATTGAAGATTAAGACTGCAAAGAAAAAGGACTCTTCAGCCAGTTTAGGGAAATTAAAGAGGAATTTGTCAGCAAGAAGAAGAAAGAACTATAAGAGCTGAAGAGAAAGCCTTTGAAATAGATGGTCATTTGAAATAAAATGACTAATGTTTTTCTTTAAAAGGGGCTTGTGGGGAGAGGGTGAAAGGTTAATTAACTATATTATCCTACTATTTATACCCAGCTGTGTAGATCTGTGTCTGACCCTGGATATGAAACCTAGATTCAAGAACCCAACCCAGTGTCAAGAAGAGCATTTTAAAGTAATTGAATTAGTTTTTGACAAGTAGAAGATTCGCAACTGCCCCTGAGCACCTCCTTACAGATTTCCCTGGATTCTTTGGGAATTAATTGATTAATAACAAGGAAATAATGATCATAATAGAAGAAAAACTCCTCCTCATGACTCCATAAAGAGTGCTAGCTTGGGGAACTATTTATGAAAGTCATTAATTGAGATTTTATCATCAGAGTTGTATTTTTATATCCTTTGAGGAGAGGAAATTAACGGGTGGTCTTTTTTTCCTTTTTGTCTGAAATTTACCAAAGTTTTCTCCCAGCTCCCTAGGGTTTTCCTCAAGTCTATCTAAAATGCAGTTAGAGCAGAGGCTGTCTTTTGCTTCACAGCGCGTCTGCCTTATGCTTTCATCAGAGGAGTCTAACTCACACAGATGCACTATTTAACAATGCCATCCCCTGCTTTCATCAGAAGGGGGAAGGTTGCAGAGCCGAGCCCTGCAGAATAAGGGGGGCAGGTCCCCTGTGATTGGCGAAAGCTGAACATCGGTGCCAGTTTCCATCTGTCATGATAGCCTATCTCCGAACCTTCAATCTGTCAAAAGCTCGCTGCCTGGCTGAAGGCTCCAGGAGATTTGGTGCACTAAACACATTTGACAACAGCATTATCACTGCAAGGAGCCAGCAAAATGCCATCAATGTGTTAATTGTAACTGGCTATGTAAAGTGTCACTTCCCATATCATTTAACACCAGCTTCCCTCTTTTACAGTTCCTAATTTTCTACACTTTATAAACATATGGATTGCTCTTGTAACAACAATGTGATCTTCTTAGCAGAGGTTTAATTTTGCTTGGATACACTGCACCCAAGCTCCTACCAGGGAAACAGTGACATGGAGTGAGCTGAGGAAGGGGAGGGGGAAGAGAAAATAAAGGGAAGCTTGTGGGGAAAGAAGCTGAGGGGGAGATGGGAGAGGCCAGCGGGAATCAAAGCACTTCTCACAGAGGCTGCTGTGATATTTTTCAGATGCATGGAATAGTGGTGCTTTTTTCAGGGTGTGTTCTTGCTAATGAGTAAATAGTTCTGTTTCTCTTGCAGAAGATGAAAAATGTATATGCAGGATTTTTGCAGGCAGGGAGCTTTCTTCCATCATAATGTGAACAATTCTGTAATGGTAAACATGAGAGCAGCACATAAATAAATGAAAAATCCCCCTTGAAGATCTGAATGGGTTTTTAGCACCCAAGTACCTAATATTCAATTTCTGGTACAACCAGGGCCAGGTGTTAAATTTCTCTAGTTACTGTCACTAATGCAAATTAGATTCTTTTTCTGCTCATAAAAAATCAAATCCACATTAGAAATTAGCTATAAAATGTAATGACTTAAATGCTACAGTGTTTTACAAATCTCCCTGCATTTCTATGGTGAATAATGCTGTAAAACTGAGAGAAGATAATAAAATATGGTAGGAAGTTGAGTTATTTAAAGATCTTTTGTAACTGCTTACTTACAATGTGATGTATTCTTTTGCTCTTCTGCCTCTCTGTCCCCCTCCATTGTGGAAAATGAGCATGTTTATGACTCTGGGGGTCTTTTTACAAGCTTAGAAGTAATCAAAATCCATTTTTAAATGATGCTATAAGAGCTGGAAAAATCATTGGCATTATTAAAAAAATACCACCCAGAGAAATTTACAATATCTTTGCAATTTTTTATCATTGGTATTGCAACCATGCTGAGGAAAGTTTGGAATGGTTAAATAAAAAGCTTAATTAGCAATCTTAAACTCTTTATCAACAGTATCACCAAATTTATCTAGGGCATTGATTGATGGTCTTTACCCACCACCCTACCTCTATTCCCCTGAACAAGAATGTCCAAAAGCAAAAGAGAAACTTCCCCTTAAAATGGAGCATTTTTTAAAAAAAATGCTACAATGCACAGCAAAGCAAAATTGAACTGGGAAGAACACAACAGCTATGCATTTGTCCAAATTTAAATCCTAGCAGTGTTTCATTCGCTGAGATGTAGAAAGCATATTTTGTTCTACCTCTGCCAAGTACCCAATTTAAGTCGTTAAATTAAAATCATAATGAAACTTTAGGCCCTAGATGAATTGGGAATTTCTTACAAAGCAAATGAAGTTATGATTAAGATTAACATTTCTGAACTCAGCTAAAGAAACTTAGATCACAGAACAGATTTATCTGAAGAATAAGCTCAATGTCAAGGAAAGCAGAAGAAAACAATTTTTGAGCACATACCATGTGCCCAGAATGGCGGTGTTGCATGCATATATTCATTTAATTTTTTCAGTGGAAATTCAGTGTAAATAATGCACCCAAGGCCTCCCAGCTAGTCTTACTCCTGACTCATGTTCTTTCTGTCACTTCCTGATCCTTCCTAGAGGTGATCTGGAAGGGCCTTCAGAGACCACCAATAAAAAGAGGTTGCCCCTCCCAGCCTCCAGCCCAAGGCCAGTCACACCCTCTCTTTTCTCCCATAGCACCTGCACCATGACACTGGCTGCACAGTAGGGTTACCGTGTGTACATTCTTCACTCCAGCTGGGAGACCTCCAGGCGGGACCATGTCATATCCCTCTTTGACTTCCCAGACACAGCACAATTTCTGATCTACTAGGGATGCTGATCCTCCAGTGAGGGTCTGGTGTTAGGGCAGAAAGAATTAAGAAAATACTAACTCACATGTAGGCATCTTAAGAAACCCTGTGCATTTCTGAAGACTCACCTTATCCCATCTTGGGTCTCTGACTCTTCTATGCTCACTCCAAGCAGCTTTCTTGCTTTTTCCTGTAACATCTTCAGAGTTCTTGCCTCTGCACCATCTGGGGGCCAGTGATAGGTCTCACTGCCTGTAATCAGATGCCTCTACCAATGTAGAGGTCTCTTCTTTCAGCTGCCTTTTGTTCTAAGGTTAATAATCTCTTTGGTCTTCACATGGGTCCACCCAGACTTTCTGCATCTGGCAACTTCTTCCCTTTTCCTTGGCCAGTGTCACTTCCCTACAACTCCCTACTTCCTTGCTTTAGCTTTTGTGCTTTTTTCCACATTCCTCATCCAAACCAGCTCTCAGAGAAGGGAAATTTATTCACAATAAGATATTATAGCTAATAGGTTCTACTATGTTTTGCCATCATAGGCACTTGAATTTAAAAATCAAGGCTATGCTAAAAGGAGTTTGGGGCTTTGTTTTGTTAGGGTTGGGGAGCCCCTTCCCAGCCTTGACCAGGTGTGCTCTGCCCTGTCCCCTCTCAAGTTTGGCCTCTTTAGTAACAACATATTTTAAATTCTTAAAGTATCTGTACTGGATTGAACTATTTCCCCCAAAAAATGCATGTCCACCTGGAACCTGTGAATGTGACCTTATTTGGAAATGGAGTCTTTGTAATCAGTTAAGATGAGGCCATACTGGATTAGTGTTTGGCCCTAAATCCAATATGACTAGTGTCCTTATAAAAGGAAAATCCAGACACATAACACACAGAGGGAAGATGGTCATGTTAAGGCAGAGGCAGAGATTAAAATTATGTGGCCACAAGCCAAGGAATGCCAAGAATTGTGGACAACCACCAAAAGCTAGGAAGAGGCAAGGAAGTTTCCTTCCCTAAAGGTTTCAGAGAGAGCATAGCCTTTCTGATACCTTGATCTTGGACTTCTAGTCTCAAGGACTGTGAGACAATAAATGTTTTAAGCCACTTGGTTTGTGGTATTCATTTCAGCGGACTTAGGACACTAACACAGTGTCTTTCTTACCAAAAAGCCCAAAGGACTACATAGTATTATGTCATCCATCAGTATAATACTACTGCTTGTAGTGTAGAACTGAATTATCTCAATAATTCATTCATGAAGCAAATATTAAAGCTCTTACTATGTGCCAAGCACCATGCTCCGTAAAAGAGTTTCCACTCCTGGGAACAAAATAGACAGGGCTAACACCATGGGGCATATATATCCCAGTGGTTCTTGATTTGAGAATTTCTTAGTGGCTGGTCACCCTTATTTTTGGAAACCCAGCACATTAGCAACTACGACAGTAATGATTTCAAAATATAACAAAATTATTTTGTAAGAAACATAAAAGTGAGGATTTGTAGTTTAATGGAAAGAGCTTGGGCTTTGACAGATTTATATTCAATATCTGCTTCACCCTTTATTTGTTATGCAACTTTGGGCAAATTACTTAACCTCTTTATGCCTTGGTTTCTTTGTCTTGGAAATGCAGACAATAAATATAGCTACCACATGGGGTGTTTGTGAGGATTAAATTATGTGTAAAGTGCTTAGAACATCATTAGCATATGTGCTGTCAACAATTGTCAGTATTATTATGAACTGAAAAAAAAGTATGTTACATAAAAAGGGCTCAATACAAATTATTCTTATTACTAATGATGAAAGAACTTTATTTTTGCTGAGGCAACATGGCCAATGGAATCAAATTTGAAGTCTATGTCTATAACTTACAATCTTACTAGATGCTCTGTGCTGTTAGCCAAATTACTTAACCTCTCAGAACCTCAGTTTCTTCATTTGTTTATTAAAGATAAAACAGCTACTTCATAAGGTGGTTGCAAAGAGTAAATGAGATAGGTCCTGGCAAATAGTAAGCACCCAGTAGACATCCACCCTATTCCATCCCAACTCTGCAACAACCCTCTACATTTTGTGTGGTTCTTGCTTTTTAAAATTACTGTATCAAGATTCAGCACAAAAATATACTAAAAGTTTCAGAGCAGCATTTTAGAAAGTAACAAATGTTTACTTTCAATGCATTTTCCTACAAGTGCTAAAAAAGGCTTAAGGGCCTTAACCAAAGGCAAACTGACACATCTAATGTGTGTGTTTTCTCTATATTACAGGGATATACTGCATAGTCCCAATATTTGCTTGGTTTCATTCGTTAGCCTTCAGAGGCTAGAAAATTGGACTGGATTTTTTTATTATCATGAGGATATTGTGATATAATGCTAGTACAGTAGATTCTTTCACTTTACTCTACATAAGCTCTTCCAGTAGCTTGGCTATCACCACCACCTCCTCTCTTCTTCCTCTCTCCTCCCTTTCGGATATGCTGCCCTTACTCTGGTGTTAATGAGTTCTGGAGAAGGGCTATTAGAAGAATGGAGTAGAACTCTATCCTTCCAGTCCCATTCCCTATCTCTGATAGACTGCTCTCCAGTGTTGAAAGGCTTCTTCTTTACTGAAGCTAAAAGAAATAGTGCACAGGTAGAGTTGGAGAAAGATATTCAGATTTTCTGGTCTAGTCTTATTGAAAAAGCACCACAGCCCCGAAAAATTGTCTATCAGTTAGTTTTTGCCACATAACAAGCCATCTCAAAGCTTAGCCCATACTTCTGTAGGCCAGCAACAGAGGCTGAGCTGAACTGGGCAGCTCTTCTGTTGGGCTCACTTGGGTTTACTCACACAACTGCAGCCAGATGGGAGGTCACCCAGAGACTGGTAAGTCTAGGACGATCTCACTCATGTGTTTGTCTGTAAGTGGTGGTTGTTGGCTGGAGTAATGAGGGTAACTGGGCCACAAGTCTTCAGCAAACTAGTCCGTGCTTATTCACATGATGGGGGTCACAGGGTTTCCAAGAGCAGCAAGAAATCACATGTGCTAATACCTAAGCCTCTGTTTGCATCATGTTTGCTATTGTACATCGGCCAAAGCAAGTCACATAGACAAACCAAGTGCAATCCAAGGCATCAATAAATAGAGGGAAATAATTTGTGGCCATTTTTATAATCTGCCCCAATTAGTATTTCCCATTCCTTCTGTTGTCCAGAAGAAGAGCATTGGTTCTAAATGGGCAATTTAAGGAGAACTTCATTTTTTCCACATATCAGAAAAAGAGAATGAACCCCAGAAAAATTTAAAATTAAGGAGTCCCTAACTGAACAGAGGAACTTCAAATAAACTCTTGGAAATAAATGACACGTCTACTTGACAGTGAATAAAGAAGTAGCTCTCACTTAGACTCTGCAGAGAGGATTTGGGATAACAAGACTAATCTCTGGATATGCATATACATTTTTATGAGATTCATCCAAATATCTCTATTTCTGCAAATATCTACTTATGAAATACATACCAGACATTGAATTAGGTGCTCAGGATACAGATGTAGTTCTCTGTCCTCACTGAGCTTGGAGTCTAGTAGAGAAGACAGACAATAAAAATTACATGTTCACAATTGTGATAATGTTGCAAAGGAGAGATCGGGAGAGCATGGTGCAAGGTCCCAGCCCTGTTGGAGAGTTGATGAGAGTCTTTTCTGAGCCCTGAAAGATAAGTTGAGTCCTGCAGGTGAAGAGAAGTGGGGAGGGAAGACTAGGCAGAGACCAGCACCAGTGCAGGAACATATAAATGAGCATGTGGAAAGATCATCTCTCTAGTAATGTGAATTAGACATGAGATGTAAGATAGTGTGCTATTAACTGAGCTTTTCTTTTCTTTTTGGCATCTGGCCAGTACAGGGATTGAGCCCTGGACCTTGGTGTTATCAGTATCATGTTCTAACCAAGTGAGCCAACAGGTCAGCCCCTGAGCTAAACTATATATGCATAAGTACAATGTTGTAATCAACTATGTATTATTTGATATCAAACAGTATTCTATTGTAATTTATGCTTCTATTTATTACATAACCAGATGCATAAGGTCCAGGATGCATAACCACCACCCCCTTCACCCAGCTCTCTCTTGCCTATGCTTAGCAAACCCCCACAGGCTTGAAACGTGTGAAGCCACAGGGCCTCCTAATCTCTAAAAATTTTAATTTAGAAGTTTTCCTGGCAAGGCAAGAGATCTGGCAAAACTTGGCTCACATTCCCACATGGCAACATCTGGTAGAATCTGCTCGCTTTAGCTTGGACATGCTTTAGTTTGCCACATCCCCACCTGCATTCCATTCCTGCCTGGCTCCCACAGTATCTGAGTTCGCAGCTCCCAGAAGTTTTTGTGCCACAGATTTTTTATTTCCAGTGTAACTAATAATAACCACACCCAGGAAACACTTTCAGATCTTGAATGGCCAATTGTCAAGTCAGCATACAGAACTGCATTTTTTCTTTTCTTCTTTCTTTTGTGATTATTTTCCTCTCTTTGTAGAATTTTGCTCTATATTGTCACAGAGTTAGTCAGTGAATAAAACAAACATATGTACCTATCAAATCCAAAGCAATTAGGTCTACACAGGCTATTAAAAATACTTTTACAATTTCATTCGTAAGACAATTCTCTTATTTTATAACAGTAAATCAGTCTGTATTCTTTACTTTTTTTCTTGTTTCAATCTTGAAGTTTTCAGTCTTTCAGGGCAGTCACTATAATACCTGAAGGCATTTTTTAAGATTGTATTTTTAATTTTAAGTCATGCATCACATTTGTAAGGAAAAACAAATATAAAGAATTGTATGACTACGTGACATATTTGTAATACTTATTTAATTGACTAAAATCTTCACTTAAAAGATTGTTTCTATAGATAGTCTCCTTAAAATAGATATGAGTCTTTTCAAGCTTTTGCCACATGCTTTATTTTAGACTCTACTTTCATCTGTTATCTTAATCCTATTCATATAAGCTGGTGGCAGGGGTTTCAGGAGTCTGATATTATTACCTTTTAAAAAATAACTTTAGGGCAAACTTCACATTTTACCTGGAATTAGCCTTTCTATCAAGTGTTATCATGCTTTGTCTTAGGGCAAATGACACCTACGTATGAAAGACAAACCAGACACTGTGTGACTTTGAACTCTTCCATTTCTTAAATTCCTTTAAAAGTGTGGAGGAAGTATAAGAATAATTGACTTCTGTACTAAGTTTGACTAACTAGTATTTTATGTAATTAGTCCAATACTTAGTTTATAAAATACTTTTAGGGCAATGTCCATCTCCTCCAAATAAAATCCTAATTATTGTAGATGAAATGCAATCAGGAAATTTTGTCTTTGTTTACTACCTTTAAAGGTGTGAATAATTGCTATTCAGTTTGGATGAACATAAAACTAAAGATTTGTTTCATGTTTCCTCTTGTTTTGCTATACTGTATCACACCCACCCAAATCCGATGCAAAGGAAACATAATGTATCACCCAAGTGTTTTTGAAATGCAGAAAGCTTCTTTCTTACATACCAAAAAAAAAAAAAACTAACCAGAGCTCTCAGTTAACCAAATTGTTTCACTGCAAGTCATTTTCAAGCAGAAAGATGTGATTGACAGGATAGATACAGATTTGTTAGTCACCCTCCAGGATGTGCATCAGCGCAGGGCTCAGGGTACATTCAGCCCAAACTCCTGCACCTTCTTCACCTAAACCACCACCATGGTCTTCAATGAGAATTCATGAACAGAACAATGTCTCTGAAACAATGAAGAACCATCCAAGACTGAAAAAGTGGAATGACATATTTTAGAAATGCTTTCAACAGTGGATCAAAATGAGATGGGTTTTCTTCTTTATCTTCAGTTAGAAGGACAATTTTAAAAAGCGTTAGAATTTCAGTAACCAGTGTTTGGCTGTCAGATTGGCTGTGTCTTAAGTATTCTGGGTTACTTGCATGAGGCTGATGTGCAGGCACAGGAGTAGAGAAATGGGACAGTCTTCACATTACCCCACCGAAAGGGCAGGAAGAGCCAAAGCACTATGGTTCAGACCTCAATACAAGCTAACACACTCCACCTTGCCAAGCGCATGCTCCAAAACTCAGCAGGGTCACTGCCTCCACTCAAGAGCAAGTGAAAGTGCAGGTCTCCATAACTACCCCAACTGCCTTCCTCCACCCTTGGTGGCCTCACTGCTCTGAGCCCATAAGGCCGCTTGGTAATGATCTGTGAGCAATTCTTCCAGACTACATCTCTTGCATTGCAGGAACTGTGGCAGAGGATCCAGAATAACAGAATAGCTTTGTTAGTCTGGTAATTAAGATGGGAGTGACATTCAAACACTGCCTGGACAGGACGTGGCAAATTACTGTATTCTTTGTGTGAAAAGCTGCTCCCAGTCTGCTTTGTCTGCCCTCCTGGGATCTCATCATCTCCACTAAAAGTCAAAATGGGATTTTGTACCCTCTATTCCCTTACCTTTTTTTCCCCTAATATATATCTGCTTTGTGGGAGCTATGTTTGTCAAAATGTGCTAATTTATGGCATTATGGGGAAAATGAAACCTCGGCTTTCAATTCTTCTTCCTTCATGCAGCTTTAAAAAGGGGCTACTCCTTCCTCCCTCCTCTCTCTTTCTGGGAGCTTATTTGCTAAACAGAGCATGTTCTTTTCTCCCCCCTGCAACACGTGAGGCAGGCAAATGGCCACTCATCCCTTTTTCAAGTATGTTATACATACAATTCTCTCCCAGCTAATAGCTCCTTCTATTGTCCATAATTTATCACTGTCAAGCTTCTTTACATTTTATGTCCTCCTTATGTGTTTCATGAGAAATCTATGCTTCTACTATTGTGGCCCTGGATTTCATTAGCATAAACTGCATAATGTCAAATAAATATATATTCTGCATCACACTAGAGTCTGTGATCCTTGCAAAGAACAGGATGTTACTTTTATTGGTATGTTTTTTCTCATTTCCTTATGGTCTTTTTCTTTTCCACTAAACCATTATGAAGTGAGTACCAAAGGTATCCTGGGTAATTAGCCATTACAGTACTGTCACAGAGGGTTCCACAGTCAATACAAAGATAATTTGGGCAATGGTGAATGACAGTGCTGTCCAGACTTTTGGGATAATCAAGGACACATCCAGCTGTACGAGACATCTGTCAGACCCATGAATCATTTCAACTGGCTCGACAATAGCCAGGCAGCCCAGCGAAGGTAAACACTACAGCAGGCAGCACACTATCATAGACAGCGACACTTGCCTTTGCATAAAACCTGCTTCTGCTGCAAGAACAGAGCTATGTGCAGAATAGGAACATTTGTGATGTTTTTGTACTGGCTAAAAAAAATAAAATAAAAAAGAAAGAAAATGTAAATCAATTGGTGAGGGCAAATAATGTGCATATTATAAGAATACATTACTGGGGGGGTTAAGATAAAAATAAAATGTATACTCAAGAAATAGTTTGGTATACATTGGTTATGATTGGTTTTATGTTTTCCTCCCCTACGATGTAATTAACTCTATTTCTAAATCAGTCCAGACTTTTTTATGTACTGAGTTCTATAATTTTAAGGGTTTTTTATTTTATAAGTTAACATTACTTTTATGGCTTTTACTTTCAAAGTTCCTCAGCAAGCTGTTTGTGGAGAAGTCTTGGCTGCAAGGTCTTGGAATGGTATTGAAACTCTCCAAAACAGGAAGAACAGTGACACAACAGTCCAAATTGAGTTAGAAGCAATGTAATTTCTTACAATTTATTTTTCTGAATGACTGCCCCTATGATAATCTTTGACATTCACACATGGCAGATAAAACTCTAACTCCAAATTACATTTGACCACCTGATCATGAATTTACTACAATGGGTGTAAATATGATCTTTTACTGGTTAGGTTTGGCGTGATATTTTCTAGCTTTCCTAGGCTACCCCCAAACTCCCAAGACCTTGCCAGCTGAGACCAGGAGCAAGAAATTTGTCAATTTGCGGCCTCCACCCCATTTCACAAGAAACTTCTATTCTTATACAAATCACTTTTATGAGTGACTTAACAGGCTATTCATTCACAGTTCCTTTAAATGTCAGAGGAGTAAGTGCAGCGTGAGTTGAAATGGAGCAGCAATGTGGAGGCTGCAGAGGGGCAGTTGCCCAGGGCGTCCTGTGATGCTGGGAGGTTGGGACCTCAGGTAACCCAGGGATCTGTCATGGAAATCAAGGTCAAACATACATCTGTTTTCACTCTTTCATTAGTTCTACTAACTTTTGAGCACTTGCAGCTTTATTGAGGTGTAATTGAGATACCACAAACTGTACTATTTAAAGTACATAATTTGATAAGTTTGACATATGCATACCCCTGAGATAGTGAACATATCAATCACCCCCAAAACTTCCTTGTGCCCATTTGTAATCCCTTCTTCTCACCCTTTCATGTTCCCCTGCCCCAGGCAATCACTCAAATGCTTTCTGTCACTATAGATGTTTGCATTTCCTAGAGTTTTGTATAAATGGATTAATCTAATACATTCTCTTTTTTGTATCTGGCTTCTTTCTATTGGCATAATTTTTTGATTCATCCATGTTTTTATATGTATCAGTAATTTGTTCCTTTTTATTATCAAGTAACATTCCATTGTATGTGTATGTCAGTTTATTTATCCAATTTATCTACTGATGAACATTTGGCTTATTTTCAGCTTTTGGCTATTATAAATAAAACTGCTATGAACATTCATATACAAGTCTTGGAACACATGCATGTTTTCTTTTTGTTAAATAAACACTTAAGAGTAATGACTGAATTACACTGCCAAACTATTTTCTAAAGAGGTTGGACCTTTTTCATTACCACCACCAGCAGTGTATGAGAGTTCCCGTTCCTCCACATCCTGATCAACATTTGTTATGGTCAGTTGTTTAATTTTAGCCACACAATAGATACATAGTAATATCCCATTGTGGTTTTAATTTCCACTTCCCTAATGACTACTGATGTTGAACTTTTTTTATGTGCTATTTGCCATCTATATATCTTCTCTGGTGAAGTGTCTGTTCTAACATTTTGTCCATTTGTCAGAGATAAGTTTTCTGTATATCACTACATCTATTTCTGATCTTTTGATTATGGTGTACCTTGATGATTTTTTCTTCATCTTTCTCATGCTTGTTGTTTGTTGAACTTCTTAGAACCATGAGTCTTTTTCATCAAATTTGAAAAATTGTCAGCCATTTTTTTCTTCCAATATTTTTCTTTCTCCCCTTCCTTTAGAGACTCCAATTTTATGTTCATTATGCTGCTAGAAGTAGTTCCGGAGTTCACTAATGCTCTTTTAATTTTTTGGATTATCTTTGCTCTTTTTGTTTCATTTGGGAAAGTTTCTATTGCTATGCCTTCAAATACACTCAACTTTTCTTCAATAATATCTAATCTGCTGTTAATTGCTTCCAATGTGTTTTTCATTTTAGACATTGTAGTTTTCATCTCCAGAAGTTTGAGTCTTTTAAAAAATATCTTTCATCTCTCTACCTGCTTTTTAAACATATGAAATACAGTTATAATGACTATTTTAATGTCTGCTCATGCTAATTCTAACATCTATATTAGTTTGGGGTCAGTTTCAATGACTTGTTAATTTTCCTAATTAAGGGCCATGTCATCCTGCCTCTTTACGTTACTGGTAATCATTGATTGGACACCAAACATTACATATTTTACTGAGCTTTATTTTGGGATACAGTTAGGTTATTTAGAAACAGCTTAATCTGTTCAGGCCATGCTTTTATAACACGGTAGGTGGATTTGGAGCAGTTCTCAGTGTAGAGGTAATGCTTTCCCTCTACTGAGGCAAGGTCTTCCTCAGTAATCTATCCAATGCCTTGTGAATTGTGAGTTTTCCCATTTTTGGCTGATGGTAACAGGCACTATTCCTGGCCCTGTGTGAGTACACAGACTGCTCCCCTCTAATCCTTTTGGATGTATTTTCCCCCAGCCTCAGGTAGTTTTCTCACACACATACACTGATCACTACTCTGCTGAATACTTGAGGGGGACCCTCTGCACACTAGAATCTGTGTAAGTCATTTTTAAGGATTTAGAGTGACTCCTGGGTTCTTGGCCTGATAACTGGAAGGATGGAGTTGTTATTTCTGGAAATGGGAAAGACAAAAATGATGGGAGGATAGAAGAGCTACTTTGAGCCCAGCAGTGAATGTGTGCAGCACTGGGGGTGCAGAAGTAGATATGAGACCACTCCATCCTTCTGAAGCTCACCAGCTACCCATCAGGTGGGGGTAGCAGGCATGTACACAGGGAATGACAGTGTAGTGTCATAAGAGCTGTTGGAGCAATAGCACTGGGAGCACAGATGCACAGAGATAGAGGAAACTAACTCTGCTTGGGGCCGGGGGGGGCTTTACCAAAAGGCCATGAGGTCAGCAGGGTGTGGAATAAACTGAGGAGGACAGAAAGCTGGAGGGAGGAGAGAGATCAGGCCATAGCCAGGCAAGCTGATGGAGGCCCAAAGTAAGGCAAGGGCAGTGGGGATGGATAGGACGAGTCAAAGAAGGCTAAGTGGGGCCACATGAAAGGGAAACAGACCAACCACTGCCTTGGACAAGTCCTGCAAGTTAACACTATGGATTGAAGGCTTCCTTTTTCAGGCACCTTACCTTGGCTCCTGGGCCCAGAGCTATTTAAGGGTAATCTGCCTCTCTGAGAAGCACACAATCATTCTGCTCTTCACTTCTGTGGCCTTTGGAGTTCCTGTTTCTGAAAAGTAGAATGACTAAGTGCAATTTAATGGACTTTTCACCTTTTTAACCACCCCAGTCTCCTCCAGCCTCTTAGTTTCTCTCAATAAGCAGTTTCAGACACTTGGCTTTCCAAACTCCATCAGCCCAGATACTGATTTACCACACCCTTTTGTTTTCTTCCATTTTGACTACCTTCACTGATTAATTGGTTTTCCCACAGACCTGGAAGTTACATAATATCAGTAAATTGGAATTTGCATAATCTTTGGGAAAGAGCCTTTATGTTGTGCCAGGGTATTAGGACAGTAATCCATCTTTATTATGCTGCTCAGACCATGTTGCAGAGCATCAGGCCAGACAAGTGATTCATTTTTGTTTTGGTTTGGTTTTTAGGTTCCCTGAGAGTTTCTGTGAGGTCTGCAATTTGCTTTGAGTTCCAGCTCCATCATTCTCCAAGCACCCAGCAAAAACTATGATGAGAAAGGGCATATCAACACGCTGAAAACAGAAACGGTACAAAGCCCATCTTGCTATGTTGATTTCTGGCATGCATACACATACGCGCACACACACACACACACACACACAAAGTATATATATATGTATACACACATGTATATGTGTGTGTGTGTGTGTGTGTATATATATATATATATATATCAAAATCCTCATATGGTAGAAATATACACAAGCATATATATCTACATATATGTATGTGGATATATATAACTTACATATGAGAAAGTATTAGTGATGCTTCCAAGCCTTACCCCATCTCAGCCCTGAATTTTCCTCTCTGGCAAGCTTTGAAACCTCTCCATGGAGTAAATTTTCATATGCAAACATTTAGCTCAGTTTAAATCAAGTCCAAAGATTTAACTATCCAGTATTGCCTTTTCATAATCTGCTTTAATTGTTATTGATTTATATGTTTAGAAAGTGCCCAGAGATGATAAAGACCTCCTGTCTGTTTCATTGCTGACCATTTGCTGGTTGGTCTCTAGCTCATCCTTGGCTCTTCAATTGGTCTCTCCTCAGCACTTCTACAGATGGTTCCACCTCCTGCCCCACAGAGATCCCTACTCCTGTGACAAATTGAATTATCAATAAAAAACAAACTGGTAAATAATAGGCAATTAAATGAAATCTATTATTCAAAAGAGGATTTAATATGGAAAGGCAATTGGAGCTTTATTCAGCAGTGAAGAGAAGTAAATATACACACACACACACACACACACACACCACACATATTTTATTCTCGCTGTATATTAGAATCAAATCAGAACATTCAAGGAGAAATTTCTGCTCAGGGTTTGACCAAAGTGCTGTGAAATGTCCCTTCTACGCAGATCTCTGACAAGTCCTATTTCTTCTTTGTTGGCTGAGTTTAGGATCTCAAATTTTTAGTAGGGGTCTGAGAATTCTTGGTTAACATTAGGTCTTTGAGTGACTAGCCACAGCAGGAAAAAAGCCAGTTGTCGTGCTGTGGAAAGAAGACTGGTATTTTGATGGTAGATGAAGTTAAAATTTCACCGCACTTTTTAAATCTATCAACTAGTTTATAATTATCATAGATAATCTTTCCTCATAACATCATCATTTGTATTTGCCCCTGTGTAAAAGATAAAGTTGAAAACTCATTTAAACCACTTCTTAGGGCTCAGTAAAAGAGATGTAATGTCGGTATTCCCCTCTAAAACAGGAAAGAATTAATGCAGCTGCTATATGAAATAGTGAAAAATCAGAACTTGAGCTTTGAAAATCACTATGAAGCTATAAAAATAAAAAACAATGAGAGGAATACGTGACCATAAAATTTCCCTTTTTTAGTAAATTGTGTAGAAACCATTCCATGTCTGTGCTTTAAAGCTGTTCCAGTTTGCTTAAATGTATTTTAAAATGTAGGTTCAAGTGGGAGGGAAAGAAAAAGTAATTTCCCATTTTTGAAAAAATGCTGGGCACTTGTTAGCACGGTAAAATGAAAATACTAAGAAAATTAATGAAAGTTAACTTTCTATAGCTTCAGATTTCAGGTCAGCAGGAGATCAGTTGTAGAGTGAATATGCAGGCTGGGTGCCAGGAATACTTTCTGCTTTAGAAAGGGAAATCTTAGGGCCAATAGATGTGCAAACATGTGGGGACCAAGAGATTGTCCCGATAAATGCAATTTGTCCAACTGTAGCAACTGTGTTGCAAAGAGCTTACTTCAAGGCACAGATGATTTCATTGGAGGAAGCAGGGGTAAGGTGAGGAGTTCCAGAAGTGAGTCATTTAGGATTAAATCCAAAGTGCCCCCGAACAACAAATGAACAGACCCAACAATCAAATAATAAAAAAATCAAACAGGTAAAAAAAATCCATGGCTTCTTCCTTCTAAGCACTAAGAGGATGAAACTCCCTACCAGAGCTTTTGATGCAAGTCTACTCTGAATCCCTGAAGCACACATCACCTCTGGCTCTGCCCCAGAAATGCCTGGATTCTAAAGGAAGTTCCATTATAAATTTTCCAGTTAAGTAAGAGCGAAAACTTGCATTTCTTAACATTTCATCTGAATTATGTTTATTTTAGGTTTTTATACGCAAACTCCTTTCAGTTTCTCAACACTTTAAAACAAGTGACTATTTGAATCTTGGTATTGACTATTTTTTTCTCGGTATTGAATAGTATTCATAAGGTTGCTTTTGCATATATTTATGGAAGCTGAAGATTTAAGATATGTAGTTCAAAGCTTTTAAAAATTGCTGGGTTCTGGTGATTCAGCTACATTGTGATGACCTGGGGAAACAAAACGAATGCACAAAGAACACATTTTTTAAAAAGCAGCTTAAGGAACTGTGTTCACTCTTTGTTGCTTTTGGTTCTAGGATTTGTCTGCTTTACCCTATTGGTTCCTAAAATTAGAAGAAAAACTTTAGTTCCAATGAAAGGACCCAAATCAACCTTTTCTTAAATTCCTTTTTCTTTTATCTCTAGTCTATTTAATGAATATGTAACCAACTTGGAAAACACTTGACATGAAGGCCAGCACTCCCTGTTCCTATGCCAGGGCAGACATGATTAATTGATCGTGCCACTCTTTCCCCAGTGAGTTTGAACAGAGCCGTACAATTCTTAGCAATGCCTGGTTCCAAGCGGCCACTACAATTGGTTGGAATTAGCATATTAAACAAATCCTATTTTATGTCTTGGGGCCAGTATCTCAGCTGTTGAAATTTTTAAATGCATAGGATAGGGTAAGAATCTTGCCAAAGTGGTATTTTTTCCTAACTTACCAGAAAGTAGAAAGAAACAAAGGAAGTAGTAATATTCATAATCTAGTATCTATTTTGTTGCTTTCCACAAAACGGATTTGTTCTTATGTCTGTTGCTATTTAACGGCAACATAATTACATATTATGGAGTGTATATACTACTTTAATAGAGGTTATTATTTATGCTTTGCCATAACTATTTTTATTTGTTTCATTAGAGTGCATAAATACTTTGGGGAGGAAAGCTTTTTTAAGATGAAAAGATGGTTTTTAATTATTATGGCTTTCTTTGCTTGGAGCTGATTTTCATAATTAACACATATTAGAGTCAACTGCAACCATGTATTTTATGCTCACTGGAGTATACAAAATGTAACTTCTCTCAAAGGGCTGTTTGTGCAGTAGCATTTTCACAATGGCCTCTGCACACTCTGGATAATGGTAATATTATGTTAATGTGCTGATCTATACCATCTATACCATCAAAGTATCACATCAACTTTTTGCAGAGTTTACACAATGCCACATTTGCTTGATGAAAATATACACAGTAAAATTTCGTCTTAGTAATTGAAGAGTCAGATGAGGCCTGACTGATCAGGTGAAGCCGAGGGCTGGAATCAGAATGAAAGAAGCAGAGAACTGTGTTACTGACTTTGTAAAAACAGTACAAAGTGCAAGTCTGAAGCTCTGTTTTTTTTCCCCAAATCTTTTTTTCTTAATTTCGCTAGTACTATCTATTGCAGAGACTAGCTAGGTCTTCACCAGACTCATTTTCTCCTCTTCCTGGGCACACAGCTGAACTACATCTTTTAATCTCACTTGTGCGGCCATGTGGCTCAGCTCCAGCCCACGGAATGTTATTCACTTGCAAGCCACTTCCAGGCCTAGCTCATAAAAACCTCTCAGACGCATTCTCCATGTTCTATCCTCTTCTACCAGCTTGATGCAGACAAGCATTATGAACTTGGAAGGCAAGACTGAAAATGGTGAAGCACAAGTTGGAAGGAGCCAGGGTCCCTAAATCACCACCAGTTAGGAGCACCCATCTGGGCTCTGCAGGGATAAAAAGTAAACACGTATCATGTTTGAACCATTACACATTAACAGATGTGTTGATTATAGCAGCTAGCATTCTAACATACAGTTTTTCCAAGTCATTCCTCAACCCAGTGGTTCTGCATCCAGGTAAAGGGTATTGGGAAGAGGGTGGATGGAGCTGGGGTACCATAAACTCCAAGGTAAGTTTTTCATACTGAACATTCTAATGCTCCCTTACCCAGATTCCTATTCAAACCCCTATCCTGATTGCCAGGCAAAGTGGAGGGTAAGGGGTGGGAGGGAGAAGGGGATGGAAAGAATAATATGTCGAGGAAATTGAGGTGAGGAAAACTTAAGTAACTTGCTCAAGATTACGCAGAGAGTAACTGGCAAAGCCAGGATTCAGATGTGGGTGGTCTAACTCCAAAGCCCACATTTTTAACCACCATGTTAGCCTGTCTCCTGACTCCCGCTGCACATGGTTGGAGGACTTGGTCTTTGCTGAATTGCCTAAATATGGAGAACTCTGGATTGTCCGTAAGTGCACTCTCTACATGGAAGTCTATCTATGACAACATCTTAACACTAATTCGCTATCCCACTTCCATCTAACCAAAAAATTTATAACTTATTTCCCAATAAAAGTAAATGTTATTGTCAGGGACAAATTAAAGAGGCAATAGCTACTAGGAAAAATATCAGTATTCATGATTTGTGAGCCATCTTGCTTCTGCTTCCTTAATTTACCTGATTAGTTGAGAGTTTACTCTATGTGAAGAGAAATGGCTCATTCCAGCACTAGCAGCATGTTGTCACAGGTAAGCCTAGGAATAGCCAATTGGCATGTCTTAGCAGCCACTGGACCACTGGTAATACCCACACACCCACTAATAAATTCCAGTGGAATATAATGCTTTAAAATGTAGGCTTAATCTTTAACTAAATTTGTTTTAATTTTGTCCTTTGACACCCATCACACCCAACTCATCGCCACATTCTATGGATTCTGCCTTCTTAAATACAGGACCTCTCACATCCAGCCCCCTTTATCTTCACTGCTCCCACTCAAGTCCGTTAACACATCCAGCTGGATTTCTACACGAGTCTAACTGCATGCACTCTTGTTTCCCTCCAAAGCATTTTCCACAAAGCTCTCAAAGTGACCTTTACAAGAAGCAGATCTGTTCAACTCATCACCCTGCTTTGAACAACTCAAAGGCATTCTATTATCCTCAGCGCAAGACCCCAAAACCACACTGAGGCCTTCTAGGCCCTTCAGCATCTGGGCCCTGCCTGCTTCTCCAGCTATATCTTGAGTCCTATCAACACCATTTTCTTCTCTCCAGCCCCAAATTTTTCTCAGCTTCTCCACCACATTGAGCCACCTTCTGCCTTTCATGCCTTGTACTTGCTTTTTTCTCTGCCTGGAATATCTTCTTCTCCCTCTTGCATATTTATCTGACTGGTTCCTACTCATCCTGGTCTCAACGTAGATGCCTCATTTTCCAAGAAGTCTTCCTTGCTAACCCTGTACTTCCCAGTACAGCTCTATCACATTTGCCTGTTTACTCATCTGCATTCTACATACAATAGACTAGCTCAGTAAGGGGGACAGGGGTTGTATCTATGTGAATATTTTTCACCTTTATAACCTGATCTCAGCCCGGTGGACAACACTCAGCATGGGTTCAAGACATATCTGTTAAATGAACTATGTACCTTAGTAAAGTTTATTAGGATTGATATTTTATTACATTATAGTTTCCTGTGTCTTCTAACCTGAAAATAAGCCTGTATAATTTATGTAATCAGAAAACACATTAAATGTTCAATATAAATAAAATGAATTTAAAAGTGTCATTAAAAAATAGTAAAGTCATTTTTTTAAAAATGTAGGCTTAGAGTCTCACTACTAGGTTCCAATCTGAGTTCCACTACTGACAACCCTCAGAGGCTCCAAGCCTCAGTTCCCTCATGTATAAATGGGGGGCCAATGATGATGATGATGACGATGGTAGTCATTTCATAAACTTCTTGGAAGTTTAATAAGATAATACACGTGGAAAACTTTCTAGAAATATTCACTATTGTTATTATTTCAAAGAGTGTGGAGTTAAACATCTAAAAAAAAAAACCCCAAAGGACCAATTTCCATTGGGGGGTGGAGGGTGGGGCTTGGGAATGCAGCTAAAGAAAATAATACTTAATTTAATGTTGAAGACAAATTGTTCAAGGCAGCATAATAAGGGAATGTAGAAATTGACAAAACTGGATGCAAATCCTGTCTCTGAGACTAGCTCTCTGGTCTTAGCAAATTATACAATCTCCATGAACCTCAGTGTCTTCGCACATGAAATGAATTAAAAAATGCAGAGGTCTGCCTTGTATGCATATTTTATTCTTTGTGTTGCTCATCTCAATGGAATACATCTTTCTATGCCATTGTCAAGCAAAGTTTAGCTTCCAGTAAGTTCAGCAACTTCACTGGCTGGGGAAGAACAGAAGTGAGTTCTTGGGGAAATTACTGACAATTTTTTTTTTATTGGCTGCTTCAAAGGATAAAGAAGCAGTAAGACATTCAGACTTTCAACTTTTCACTCTCTAGCCTCATCTAGCCTCCCCAACATGGAGTTTAATGCCTACATGACTCCATCTTGGGGGGTGTGTATTTATGGCATTCCCCATAATTCTTCTAACAAGGACAACAGTTTTAGGTAAGAAAAATTACATAAAGAGTTAAATTCATTCTCTTTTTTAGTTTAATTTATCAATATAAAATGTAGTTGATTTTCGTGTCCCTTTACCAATTCTTCCTTTTCCCTCCTGTCTCTTTATTTTATTTATTTAAAATACTATATACGCTCAGATCTTGGTTACTAAGTAACATTTCACACCAAAAGTTACTGGACCTCCTTAGAGGAATGACTGGGGTAAAGAAAATACAGGATAATCCTGAAATATTTTTTGAGCCAGAAAATAAGGAAATACTCAAAATATAATTCAGACATGTCAGAAAAGATACAGGAGTCAGATTTAAGAGCTTTCAAATAGCCAGATCTGGGACAATTTGGGCATCAAAATAAATAATGAATAATAAATAATAGAACCTATGAGAGTCCTGATTTCATATTGATTTGAATAAATAAATGAATAAAAAGTAAGTGAGAAAGAAGGAAAGCTCATATTTACAGTAGAATGTAAGTTTATAAATGTAGAATTGAGTTAAAAGTCACCATCTACAACCATCATAGTAAAAACAGGTTTGAGCAAGAACCATCAATAAATGTTAAAATTGGTGATTAAAGGTATGATGAAGAGCAGGTTATCAAATAGCCTCAAAAAATCTCCCCACAAACTATGTATAAATTAAAAAGTGAAAAATAACAATTGTACAATGCGGGGATCTGGCAGGCACCACCTTAACCAAATTATTGAAGTTTGCGTCACCAATATTGGGGAAAACTGGCATCTTATGACTCTTAATGTGATGCACTAAGAAAGACACAATATCACATCTGTGGTATCCTTGCCAAAAACGCGTCACCCAACTCTAATCTTGAAGGCACATCAGATAAACCCAATTTGAGGGCCGTGCTGCAAAGTAGCTGGTCACTACGCTTCAGAGATTCAAGGAGTGAAAGGAAAATAGAGGCTGAGGCACTGTTGCAGATTCAAAGAAACTAAAGTTAGAAATGACAACTAAATGCTATTCATGATCCTGGATTGGAACTTGTTTGTGATTTCCTTCCATTATTCCAGAGTCTTCAGAAATTATTCCATAATTCAGCCCAATTTCAACTATGTGTACGTGTGTTGGGGGAACAAGAGTCAAGGAATGGGCTTCCTGTCCATGCTTAAACCTGAGTGAAAGAAAAGAGAGGTGGTACCTTGCTGAGGTGGTAGGAACACATCCCAAGGACACGATGGGGACTGGGAACCCAGAAGGCGGCTCTTCACCTGAATAGGAGTGATGGTCTGCAGGCAGTCCACTGCCAGACGGTGCTCCTGGAGGGCCAGCTGGGCAAGCATGCATGACAAGGTGAACTGGGAGATAAGATGCCACAACACCTCAAGATTCATGTAAAATATCAAGCAAGACTTGGAGGAGAGGGACTGATGTTAGAATGAAATGACATAAAAAAAAAAAAAAAAAAGAATTCCATCCTTCCATTAAGTCCCACATGTGCGAGATCAGAGAATCAAGTTTTAGGGGAAGTTATGTAAATTTGTCTGTATTGATACTCATGTGTATCAATTACTAGTTACTCTTAATTTTGCACAACAGGGAGTAATTCTGATTTAATAAGTTGTTTTAGCTGTGTGAAGTACAAATGCCTCATTATTCAATAATGTTTGGAGGAAACTCGAGTTATATTAATATTTATATCTCTACTGAAGCCAGTCATTCAAATAGGTGCATGGCCCTTGTCATTAACAAATACAATTATTATGTTTGAGACCCCTAGCTTGCTTTGGTTGTCTTTGGGTAGTGCTGTTGGTAAGTACTGGAGCCAATTAGGATAAAGCCATGGTAGTGATAGATCTGAGTCTTGGATTTTGGGAAACACCAGCCCTTTTAGAGCTATGTAATGATGAGGAAGTCTCTTCCATTACATGGAAGAAAAGGAGGCTCCTGGCATGAAAACAGGCCCTCAAATCTACCATTGGTACTCAACTATAATTTGTGTAAGTATGTGATTCTCCTTTATATCTATCGACAACACAGTTGGGACCTGCCATCTGTCAATAATATATCTTTCCACCCATATGCTGCTCCCACCACAACTTTCTGCTTTTGTATCACCCTCATCCCCAACTCCAAACCTGCCCAGGACAGCTCCCAGAATATTCCCAAGTTTTTAAGTCTCTTGTCTCCAAGTTATTCTCCCAATACCTGGAAATCTGGGGAGGGAATTCTTGTCTTCTCGCTACCAGGATGGCACCTTTCAATATGTTATACCCTAAACCTCCACAAACCCACCACTGAGCTCTGTCTCCCACACATAAGCCCTGGAGACTTCGGTCAGCCATCATCTGAGCCAGTTGAATACTGCTAATCTTAACATTCATGTCAGTCAGATTTCACCTCTGTTTAGAAAAATGCTGGGGATGGAGGGAGTGGCTCACAGGGTAGAGTGGCCAAAGGATCATGGCATGGAGAACACCCCATGGCTCTGAGTTAATGGAAGTTGATCCATCAGTGGGCTGTTAGTTTAGCCCTATCCAGTGGCTACCATGTGCATTGCCAGTGGTCAGTGGGAAGGGAAAGAATGAGGATGGAGCCACCCTGATCCTACAAAACTGGCTTGCTACAAAATTGCTGTCAAATACAATGCTGAGAGCACCTCCAATGGAGAAAGAAATGGAGAGAATGCCAGCACTAGCTATAGACTGGAACAGTCCAGCCCAGGTTTTAGAGCCCCTTGGAGTGTTTTCTTATGGCTAAACGTGGTACTACCCCTGTCAAAAGGGAAGAGTACATCATAAACCCACCCAAAGCTGATTTGTATTTGAATCATATATTCCCTTTTGACACCATGTCAAGAACTTGCCTCAATGTTGGATAGATTCCAGAAACAGTTCTGAAAAAGAACACAACCACTTCCTATTTTTAATTTCCTTTTAATAAACGGAAACTTTAAAGGCATTAAAGAGAAACATAGCAACTTTAAATTGTAATGTCTTTTGCTTCTGTCAGTTTAAATTAAGCCCATGGTATCTGAGCACAATTTCCTATATTTAATAATACATAAAGCAAGATAATTAAAAGGTATGCACACATGCTGGGAGAGAAACGCTATTGAGTAAAACACTGACTTTAATCTCTGCCTCTGTTGATGAAATGTAGTGAAACCAAGCCACTAAAAGCAAATAAACACAAAGGACAATGGCACGGACTATTCTTCACACTGGCTGTTCCTTCTGAGCCCCCAGACTTCCATATGCAACTGTTTACTAGACATTTCCACTTGGGAGTCAACATTCAAAACCAAACTCATCACCAACCCCCTCAAAACCTGCTCTGTTCCTCAGTTTAGGAACGTTAACACCATCAGTCCAGAAACTTGGGAGTCATCTTGACATCTTCCTCTTCCTCAACACAACCACGCCCACACACATACACATACACCATACACACACACACATGCACACTCACATACATGTGTGCATTCACAAACATATCTAATCAAGCTTCATGTCCATTGTTTCTTCTTCCTTTTTAATAGTCTCAAGCCCACTGTTACCACCTCGTCCGCACCATCTAGACCACTGCAATAGTGTCCTAACTGCTTTCTCTGCCTCCAGTTTTGCCCTTTCTAATTCATTTTCCAGACAAATCCAGAGTGATCTTTTTAAAACACACATTTGATCATGCCATTTCCTGTTTTAAAACATCAGTAAGGAGAATGGATCCATTTATCAGAGATCAACAAACCAGCTGTCCACAGGGCCCTGAAGATGGGAGACAACAGACAGCTGGCTGGTATGGGTTCTAAACCCTACACCTTGGTGTTATCAGCACTACACTCTAAGTGAGCTAATTGGCAGCTCCTAGATCATATATTTCTGATGAAAATTTAGCATCTAAATTGAAATGTGATGATGAGAGAAAGAAAAAACTGCTCTGACCATTTTGAGCCCTGGCCACATCCAGGCCAGAGCTGCTGAGCTCATGGAGCAGGAGCCAGCAAAAGCCACAGCTGTGCCCTTCAGATAGAGTTGCTTGGAGGTGGCAGGGGAGAAGTGGCCATGGTGGCCCTCAGGCCAGCAAGACCACTAACAGGATTCCGTGGACCCACATAGGAGCAAGGAGCCACAACAACTAAAAAAAGGAGCCACTCAGAGGCCAGTGAGTCATCGCAAGGGACTAGCACATGGCCCGTCCCCTGGGAAGTGTTTGCAGCCTGGGCAGTGGGGGAGATGGGCCCAACAGAACACTGGGGCACAGCAAGGACATCTGATCTGCCCCCCAATCAGTATAGGAACACTCAGAGGAGACTGGTCAGGAATATAGAATTGCAAGGGGGCAGTTTGCTGAAAAGACTCAGGCCCAGACCAGAATTTCTACACAACCCAGGTGCACCGGATCTCTGGAGAGCCAGAAGTACCTGTAAAGTCAACCATTAAAACCTGAGCTGCAAAAAAAGCCTTCCCTAGGGAATCAGTAGCAAAGCAGCAATTTAGCTCAACCACACAGCTCAAATACTGGTCCCTACAGGAAGTTCCCCCATTTCAGAAGTAAGCAAGGACAGCAAATTAGTTCCAGTGCAGAGCTTAAATGGTGGGAACAGCAAATAATCCAACACAGAAATGAAAGAAAAATAAAGTACCTGCAACCAGAGACAAAGTCTGATATTAACTAGTAAAGGTCTCATTTCACCAAAGAACACCTATAATACCTAGAAGGACTAGAAATCCCCTGGGGCTACCAAGCCAGGAAAGAGGGAGGGCCAGGGGCCTCAGCAATGCCTTCCGACACCTGCAACCAATCCTGAGGGTGGGGGACAAGGGCCTCGGCCATGCCCCCCAACATGCACAGCCAGCACAGCAGTGACTACTGAGCCTCCACAGAAAGCACCCTGGGCTCTCCCAGCAACGGCAGTGGGGGGCCTTGGGCCTCAGCCACACACACCCCCCACATGTGTAGCCAGCCCAGTAACAACCACCAAGCCACAGCAGAAAGCACCCCAGGCTCTCCTGACCTGGGGCAGTGGGGTGCTGAGGGCCTCGGCTACACCCCTGGACACCCACAGCCAGCCCAGCAGTTATCACTGAGCCACCGCAAGAAGCACCCTGGGCTCTCCCAAGCTGGGGCAATGGGGGGCCTTGGGCCTCAGCCATGCCCCTCCAACACATGCAACCAGCCCAGCTACAACCACCAAGCCACAGCAAGAAGGGCCCCAGGTTCCCAACCAGGATGGTGGGGGGGCGAGGGCTTTTGCCACACCCCTCTGACATCTGCACCCAGACTGGCAATAACCAAGCCACCACTGGAAGCTCCCCAGTCTCCCCTGTGGGAACGTGGGGGGTGCCACGGGCCTCAATCCCACCCCTCCTCCTTCCTCCTTCTTCCATCCCATTTCCTTCTCCTTTCCCCTCTTCCTCTCCCTCCCAACTGCTCCACAACAACATCCTATAATGTAAAAAAATAATATTAATAAAATTATATTTTCTTTAAAAAAATAAAAATAAAAAACATCAGTAGCTTTCCTTAGGAAATAATTGAGAAAAATCTAATTATTTTTTCTGTTATTGACAAGCCCTACTTCTCCAACATCAGACTTCATTACTCCCACCCCCTTGCCTTCTACAGACTAGTCATACTGAATTTTACCTGGTTCCTCCAACACACCATGCTGGAACCTCCTCCCCCCAACCCCCCCAAAAAACTCTCACTGCTCACTGCTAGTCTTCTTTTAAATCCAGTTAACCTGCCTCTTCAAGTCCACAAGTTCTTCTCATGTGCTCCCATTGCACGCTAGATGTGCCCCTACCAGAGGACACTCATAGTGGAAGTGCGCTTCCACTTATCTGTATTCCCAACCAGATTACAAATTCTGTGCGGGATGATACATACCATGCTCATTTTTGACTCCCCAGAAGCTGACATATAGCAAATGCTGAATAAATATGGAAGGAAGGAAGGATGGTAGGAAGGAATGAAGGCAGGCATAGCTACAGGTCTTAATTAGTCCTTAGGAGACAGTGTCCTACCTGTGGACTTAGGGACAGGGATTCCCTCAGTACCAATGTAACCACACTCAGTGGCAGTAGGAAAAGTCCTCTTAGTTGTTCCACAGTTACAGGATGAGGGAAGGATTTACCCAGATCCATTCAAAATCTCTCACTCTATCCTCCTGGGACCAGAGGTTTATGTTGATAAGATGATTGTCTCATACTAAACTGTAAGTTCTTCAAAGGCAAGATTCATATCTAATTCATCTTTGTATTCTCATAGCATCCAGTACGATGTCCTCCACAAGAAAGGTATTTAATATATATTTGTTGGATAAATTAATGAATAACTGAGATGCCAGAATTAGGAGACCTACAAGTGGATCCTCAAAGACTCAGGGCTTGAGTTTTCCTGACATAGCATGAATTGGACTGGATTGTCTGCAAAACCAGCTCATGTGCTGCTCGCCTGAGTTCTCACCATTCTGGCACTGGGATGATCCCAGTTATGCAGCCACAGGATGGGCACCAAACTTTCTGGGCAATAAAGAAATTTGGGTCAGTAGCTACCAGAAGGCTTGACCTCTAAATTCTCAAATGATTCCCCCCTTATGCAGAATAAGCAAAATGCACAAATACTCTTCCCCTATTTCACAGAGTTCCTGGGGTGACTGAGACTGCAGGGTGAAAAAAGATTTGGGGCACATTGTAAGAGGCAGCTTGAGTCTATATGTTTAACTTAGCATTGCAGAACATTTTGTTCTAAGCCAGTGTACAATTAGAGGGCCTGCCATGAAAATGAGCGGTTTTGTTTATTTATTATGTAAGTATGCCTTTTATTAAAACGACTTTGTGAAAATCTAATTGCCACTACAGTAATATAGCATAGCAGTCCCTTACATAAATACATGATTATTATGTACAGCCACTTATCTGTGAACGAGTTCTGCTACTACTTTCCTTAATTAAGGATACAAAAGGGTTCCTTCATCTTTGCATATTCCCTTGCTAGGACATTGATACTCATTATTTCCTAAGTCCAAACACTGAAACTGTGTCAAGAATGCATCCATCACTAGATGGGTACTTATAGTCAGCGGAATTTTCAACCCTGTCAGCAATTTCAGCAATTTGCAATTTCTGTATGTCTGACATGTGTTTTTATTGGTGAAGATCACTTTCAAATACCAAGATCATGAGAATGATTCTTTGGTAGTCTCTACAGCAACCTCATGTAATGACAGTAATTAACAGCCTGTGATTAGCAGACACTCCAGAAAGTGTTTGAATGTTAATTTGCTTCAACTAATATGCAGCACTTCTGTGTAATGAGATCTAAGCTATAGGTTCATAGGGAAAGCAAATTATTTTCCAGCATTTAATCATACAAATGATTCTTAGTTAATCACTTGAACAGTAAACCTCAATGTTCTAATAAGTGACATTTGTTTTTCTGTCATTCAGTTTATTATGGTATAGGCCAGGGCAAAGATACTATTTTTCATAATGATCAAATTCTCACTTGGCAGCAACATTACTCTAAAACGAGGGCTTGTTCACAGTGTAGATGAATGGAACCAGGTTTGTAGGTGAGTACAAAATTGAGAAAGAATGTATATCATTCCAAATTTTACTTCTCTGACTTTAAAGACATCACTTGATACCACATCACCTCAGTTTACATATCTGTAGAATGGAATGAATGATCTTGCTCTTTAACACAAGTATCCTAATGCCAAATGCAACTGAGAAATTGAGAACAGGGGCTGCTCATTAACCACGCATTAATTATTTATTTGAATCCCTAAAGTCACAAGTTAGGTAGAAAAGCAAAAGTCATGAGAATCTGAACATATGCTCTAATGAACTGACTTCTTAGAAAATAAGTGCCCTCTTGACATTAGCCTGGATCTATTTGAATCATGAAGCAAAGCCATTGACAAATGAGATTTGGCCAAGTTAGACCAGCTAAGAATTGACAATATAATAGCCACTTCAAAGGACAGTGATTTAAGTACCAAAGAATAACAAGAGAACTTTGGGAAAATGGACGAAACCCTAAAATATTTTTTGTAAACTTGTCGACTTCACATTTATACTGAAAAGGTCAAACGTCATAAATGATGCTGAGTCATGTTGTCACAGTGTCCTCAAAAAATTATAGCCCCCCAAAAATCAACTTTTGATTGATCCTTTGTTTTTAGATATGGCACAAAGTTCCAATTATGATCTAAATGTGGTCAAACTTAAGAGAAAATACATTTGTTTTTACAATTTTGACTTTATTTTAAAGCTAGAGTTTCCTATATTTACTATGAAATTTGATTCCTCATTTTATGTAAATTTACTTCATGTGGTCTTTTTCCATTAATGATTATCCTTGGACAACAAGAGCTTCCTGTGCTGGTTTTAAGGCTCAGTTTCGAGGGTCATCAATATTAACAAGAGTATTTATTAGCAAAGCTCCTGAGCTGTTTCTAAAAACCTGAATTAAATGAGAACCCTTTACTATATTTTGGATATAAGTCCTACAACATTATATGGAGATAATCCTTAAGGACAAACACTAAACAAACTCATGTCCTATACAAGGGGCGGCCTCCCAACTAGGACATGTGCAAAGCTGCTCTGTTCAGGCTGAGTGTCTGCTTGAGGTATGATGTCAGGGCAGGAAGGCTTTTTACATCAACCTCTCCAGTGGATGTCCCAATCCCATACTTAGATACTTTCTTTTTACTTACCAAAATAGAGGGTTAGTCCCTCAGGTAATTGTAAATAATGCCATGTCAGTCATTTATATCTTAACCTAAGTGGATTTATTGAGTCCTTTGTTGAAATATGTTTCATGACTTTATAATCTAAAAAACACTGAGTGTTGGTGGGACTGCAAAATGGTGCAGCCTCTATGGAAAATGGTATGGAGGTTCCTTAAACAATTGCAAATAGATCTACCATACGACCCAGCCATCCCACTGTTGGGAATATACCCAGAGGAATGGAAATCATCAAGTCGAAGGTATACCTGTTCCCCAATGTTCATCGCAGCACTCTTTACAATAGCCAAGAGTTGGAACCAGCCCAAATGCCCATCATCAGATGAGTGGATACGGAAAATGTGGTACCTCTACACAATGGAATACTACTCAGCTATAAAAACGAATGAAATACTGCCATTGGCAACAACATGGATGGACCTTGAGAGAATTATATTAAGTGAAACAAGTCAGGCACAGAAAGAGAAATACCACATGTTCTCACTTATTGGAGGGAGCTAAAAATTAATATATAAATTCACACACACACATACACACACACACACACAAACCGGGGGGGGGAAGAAGATATTACAACCACAATTATTTGAAGTTGATACAACAAACAAACAGAAAGGACATTGTTGGGGGGAGGGGGGAGGGAGAAGGGAGGGAGGTTTTGGTGATGGGGAGCATTAATCAGCTACAATGTATATCGACAAAATAAAATTTAAAAAAAAAATAAATAAAAATAAAAAATAAAAATAAAAATAAAAAACACTGAGTGTTTTGGGAAAAAATGATAAAGTGGGTTTTCAAAGAGAGAAAAAAGAACAGAAAAAGGAGTTTGAAAGCAATGGGGAAAAAAAAAAGCTTTACCGCCCCTCCTTTACTATTTTGCCTAGAATTATCTCAGGGCTAGATGGCATTTGTAGAAGGACACCAGTAAATCCTGACATTTCCCAAACATCTCTCCCATAAATTGTCATTGTGCTTGAAGGTTTCCATTTAAGATTCATCCCACCCCTTGATCCTATAATTCCACTTTTATGAAATTATTTTAAGAAAATAATCATGAACGTGGCAAAGATTTAGTTAAAAGGTTGTTAATCGCACTGTAGTTTATAATAACAAAATACTGAAAAAAAGGTGAATGCCCAACAATTATTGTTTATCTATACAATAGAATACTCTACAAAGCAATTAAAATATCATTGCAGAAAAACATTTACTATGTGAAAATATGTCTCTGGTATTTCGTTAATTGGGGGAAAAATCCAGCTGCATTACAGTAACTACCTGTGGTCCCATTTCTTAGAAAAGTAGAAACACAGATACTATGAAAGAATAAAAATAAACATCACTGTATGATTAGCCAGACGAAAGTAGCTCACAACTAACAAAAGCCTAATGTGAACTGGTGATAAGCACCTAATTGGTGATAAGCCAAGAGTATGAGGAGGGAGCGTTGGTTTCCCTCGTTAGAACCACAGAGGTGGACAAAGTGGCTCTCTTGCTATTATACATCAATTCTGACTTATAATAAGAGTATTTGCTTCACTAAAATAATAGTCATCTGTTTCCCAAAAGACACATGCCCCAAGTGCATACTGCCTCCCTGTAAGAGGATTCTTTTGACAATGTTGCAATAGGCAACTAAGCTTGAAAAGACTTTCTTAGAACCTTATGTCATTTCATTTATCCATTGATTAGCCCATTTAAGTGGCTATTAAGCCCTACTGTATGTGAAATGCTGTACCCAGTGCTCCCATAGTCACCCATCTCTCCCTACCTATGCTGATGCCACTGTAGGCCAAGCCGCCACCTTCTCTGGCATAGATACTGCAGTAGCCTCCTACCTCTCCCCGCCTCCCAACCTTCCTTTACCCTCTCTCCCTTCAGATCTCAGTTGCACTCTCCCCATTGAACAGCCTCAGAATTTCATGGACGTTTAGTAGTGCCTATCAGTGCTAATTACATATTTATTTGTGATTTTTGCATGAGTGCTTGTTTCACCCACAAATAACAATTTCCCGGCTGTTCATGGAGTGCCTCGCACTATCATCAGTGCTTTAAATGCATTCAGCTGTTGATACGACAAGCAAAGAGAAAGGAGGTTGTTGGGAGGGAGGTTTCAGTAATGGACCACAATAATCAACCACATTGTGTATTGACAAAATAAAATAAAATTTTTTAAAAAAAGAGTAAAAGTTGAGCAGTTTCCTGAGATTTAACTGCTGTTGATGTGAACGCTGGTTAGCGTTGGTTTCAGACATCTGTCCTGATATTCCCACTCATGTTATCCAACCAGGGGTTGGAAGGATGGAATGAGGACTCCGAGATTACTTTTGCTGTTCACATTTTAACAGAAATAGGGCAGAGTGGGCAAATGGGGGGAAAAAAACAATAAAAAATCTTTCCTTCTTAAAAAAATAAAATTAAATAAATAAATAAAAGCATTCAACTTATTTAATCTGCACAGTAGCCCTGTGAAGATGCAATCACTATCCTCATTTTACAAATGGGAAAGCTCAGACACATTAAGTAATCTCCCCAAGTTCACACAACTAGTAGTTGGAGGAAGCAGAATTGCAACCCAAGCCCTGGCTCTGACCCACAATGCTACAGCAACTATTGATGGAAGAAGCTCCCTGTTTCTGCTCATCATGATGACCTCCACACCTAGACCACTGCTGCTCAAATTTCAGTGGGCATTTGAATTTCATGAGGATCTTGTTAAATGCAGATTTTAATTCAGGAAGTCTGGGTTGGGTCCTGAGATTATGTATTTCTGACAAGCTCTCAGATACTGCTGATGCCACTGGACGGAGGACCACACTTTGAGTAGCAAGGGACCGGAACGATCCCTGAGATATGGAAGTCACTCAAGAAGTAGTTGTTGAGTGAATAACTGAACAAAAATAATAAAGTCCACCCTTTCAGACCTGAAACCTAGCTGACGGGTCCAAATATTGCCTACAAAACAATTAAGCAACCACTGGAGGCAATATAAAAGAATGCCAGGGAGCTCTGAGATAAATGAGTTTCAACTGGACAGGAGTGACCCACTCCTTCTGGAGGTCACACTGCAGTTGGCCCATGACAGATGGAGAGGATGGGAACGTGAAAGGAGGTGCAATCAAGGCAAGCCTGAACAGAGGAAAGTCATTAACCGAGGCCTGGGCTGAGGGACAGGTACAAAGTTCCAGCAGGTCATGAGGAGATGAGCAGGCTGGAGCTGAGCACTCATGAGGAGAAGGAAAGTTTTAAACAAAAGTGACTTTGTATCACATGTGGTCTAAGAGAGAACATTAGGATTTCAGTGAGGTGGAGAACAAAAGCTTGCATGAGGTGATAAGGAAATGTGAAGTCAGGAAGATGGCAATAAGATGGATACATTAGACAGTGAAATCTGGTGGTTTATAGTCACATCTCCACATGAGATTGTTCTCACCTGGTGTCGGAAGAGATTAAAGGACAATAGGTGGGATATACATTTGATTTGTATATTATCTTTGCTGTTACCTTAGATATGATTCTGTTTTTCCTTCGTCGTACTCTTCTTCTCTTCTACCTGCATTTCCTTCTGGAGCAAACGATGAGGCAGTCTAACAACTCAAACAGATAGTTAATATGCTGGGATATTCCTTCTGCCCTCTCAACAAGCATTCTGTTTCTCTACGCTTGGCCCATTCATTCACTTAACAGACATTTATTGAGTGTCTGATCTATGTGTCATATCCTGTCCTGGGCTCTGAGGACACCAGTTGAAGAGCCAGCAATGCTACTGAGTTTTCCTCTTCCCTCTGATCTACACTAAGCATTGCATTTCCCATGCTCACATCGGAAGTTGATAAATAAGGTGAATGCTCAGGTTCCATTTAGAAAATTGAAGCCTGCCATTTCAGAAAGGACTTTTCTCTTCTCTTTCTTTTCTTTTCTTTTTTTTTTTCCTTTTCTTTTTCCTTCCTTCCTTCCTTCTTTCTTTTCATCATGTACCCAGAAGTGTCCATGACAATAAGGCGGCAGCGTTTAAAGTGTTTCTGTGTCCAGGGAAAATGAAATGGTATGGATGCCAATGCAACTATAAATGCATTACGGTTTTATTTTTTCACTCAACGTTGCCTGCCAGTAAACTAAAAAAAAAAAAAAAATTCTTATCACTTTATAAAGTAAAAACTTTACAGCTAATTGTGGCACCAACAAAGGATATTTCCAAGGTCTAATGCTAGGAGTATACTTACACATTCCAGAGTATATAGAGAAAAGAGTTTAAATCTGCATAAAAGAAATAAACCGCATCAATTTGGAAGGATTTTTTTGAGCCTAGGGGAAGGAAACTGTCCATTCCTTACAGGCACTTTGTTATCTAGCAGTATCCCATTGCTGACCATCCCAATTTTGGTGTTATTTGAAGTTATCCATAATTTACTAGCCAAATCGGTAGCATTTCTCATCAATATCCCTTTTAGTCATTCTTTTCCATTGCTCACTATATGCTTTGATCTTGCTGATTAACTTTATGGTCTAACCAAAGTTTAGCTCCCTCATCTATTTTCTAAATTGTCCCTTATTTTAAAAAGAAATAATCTACTTTTTTCTAATACTGATTGACTACAAAATTATTCTCAAATTTAAATAGCAAAATCAGTTATCAGATGTGTTTTAGATGTAATTACCCAATCTGGCAAAACTGCTGTCTCTAAGCAAATCTCAGTACAGCCATCTTTAAAAGTTGCTTTTTAACTTCTAGACTGCTATCTGGTTCCTTCTTCCTCATTCTCACAATGTTTTACTAAACCTGCAGTTCCTTATACTTGTAGCAACTCTGACACTATCATGAGACTCACCAGTGATATTCTGTAAATGCCAGCCAAAATCTATCTGCAAGAACATCTGCTCAACAGTGCAAAACTGATATAATTACCGACCATCATCTTTTCTCCTCCTGCTGGGGTAACTGCTCCAAAGCATGACTTTTTGCCCTGAGCTAACAAGATCCAGAAACTCCCTGTTATGTACAAAACCTGCCACTGAAAACCCATGTAGCTTCAACACAAATTATAACCCAGTCTCTCAACTACAAGAGTAGCTAACACCCCTGTGCCATAGGGTCTCAGAGATTCTTGCTCAAAACCTTGTGAGTCCAAGACCTCTTCCTCCACCCACTACCTGTTTTTGTCTAATATAAATGGTCTTCAAAAGAATATGATAGGGGAAAGGAAGATACATCTACCATTCTAAAAACATTGTTTTGAAAGTACAACTACTGAAAAGAATAATTAAATGTCAAATGTCTGAACTGGAACTGAGGAAGAAAGAAGAATGGAAAAAAAACTTCACTGAGCATCCGCTATTTGCCAAGTGCTGTCCTAAATTCTTTGCATATGTTATCTCATTTAATTGAGGTTTTAAAAACTCTGATAATCAAGAAATTCTCAGTTTGAATTCATTAATTTAATGACAGGTACTTAGGCTTCAGATCTGCCTCCTAAAGATGTGGAGAGGTTTAACCAATGATGATGGCAAAGAATAAATCCTATGTTTTTATTTCAATTATACTAAGAGAATGAGGGTGAAGAAACCATGTAGTTCAGAGTATGATACCAACAAGCTATGGAGTATCCACAGGCTTCTTAATCTAAGTTTCAGTTTCCATATCTACAAAATGAGGAAGTTGTATTAGATGACTTTTGAGGTCTCTAGCAAGCCTAAAATGTCATAACTCATTGATTCTACAAATCAAATTTCATTTTTGAAGTATGCACTCTTCCCTCATTTTTAATTCCTCTTAAATTCATGATGAGGCTGGAAAAAACAAACAACAACAAAAAAAACTAGACCTGGTATCAGAAGGACTAGGAATTAATAATGAGATGCTAACAAGTTATTTTTGCCTTTTGAGAAAAGACGGGTCATGCAAACTTCTAAAATAAGTATATTCAATCAGGCTAAACTGCAATGGTAAAGAGTACTCCTAATCCTACACAAAATCATGGACATAGTGCACATAAAATATTTGTAGACAGAGAAGAAAACTGCCAAGAATACAGCCTCTGTTGAACTTCACAGGGGAAATTGTATATCTACTTTGCTCTATGAAGATCATGTTGGAGCACGTTTGTGCATGTTTGTTATACAGAGGTATTTGATATCAATAGATGGAACATTGCCTTCTTTTCGTGAATCATCATTAAAGAAATCTCTGTCACTCTGCCTTGTATATATGAGACCACTTTCTACCTCTTAGACCATCAAAGTCTCTAAAAGCCAATGAATAAATCAGGAAATATATGCCAAGTTTACCTTTTGTGTTCCAGCACTGTATCAGACACTTGAATGACCAGCAAGAAATCTCAAAATAATACAAATGGCTTGATCCATTAAGATACAGATAAAGCACACTATGGAAATAAAATGTGAAAAAACTAAATGCAGACAAGGGGAGGATGAGGCATAAGGGTCAAGGGCAGGTCCAGTATCTCAGCAGCAGAATCTTCCAAAGATGCTGGAGAGAGGAGCAAAGGTAATGTCTAGATGACACAGTATTCCCATGATAGTGCATATTCACCACCATTAATCAGAATTCCTAAATACATTCAGACATGACAAGTCTTCTGCCACACTTGCAAATGTCTGACATATGAAATGCAATGTGTGGTTTGTTTTGCAAGTTCTGACTTCCTATCATATGAATACTTTCATTTCACTGGCCTTCATGGAGTTGCCCTTTTCTAAAATAATAATAAGCTTGCAATTGTAATTATTTATTAAATTCTAACATTTCCACCCATAGAAATAGTTTCCCTATAGTTTGAGAAGTTCTCAAAAACCAAAATCATCCTCTATACTAATGGCTCCAAATTATTATCAATAAAAAAGGAAGAATATATACTCACAAAGGAAATTTCCCAGGGTTCAAAGGAAAAGATAGGTGAAAAATCTAAAGCTGACTATGGTTTCTTTAGAGCCTTGTCCCTTAATTAAGTCCCAGTTCTGATATTACTTGATATACCTAATTACAGGTTGAAAGCCTGAGGTGGCTATGTCCTCCAGAACACAGGTACCCCTCTGACCTGGAACAGAGAATGGGTGATTGTATTAGTCTGTTTTGTGTTGCTATAACAGAAACACCTGAGACTGGGTAATTTATAAAGGAAAGAGGTTTATTTGGCTTACGATTCTGGGACAGATGCATCGGGCATGGACCTCAGGCTGCTTCTACTCATGGCAGAAAGTGGCAGGTAGCCACGGGTACAAGCAGATCACACGGAGAGAAGGAAGCAAGAGAGAAAGGAGGTGCCAGGGTCTTTTTAAGCAACGAGCTCTCTCAGGAACTAATAGAGTGAGAACTCACTCATTAATCCCCCCTCCCTCAGGGAGAACATGAATCCATTCATGAGGGCTTCACCCCCATGACTCAATCAGTTTCCAACACTGCTACATTGGAGATCAAATTTCCACATGAGTTTTGGAGGGGTCAACACATCCAGTCTCCATCAGTGATTAAAGAGCCCTCTTCTCAGTCATCCTGGGGATGACCAGAATCATACACATAGATGGACACTAGAAGGACTTCACAGTGTTTTATTAAGATATTTTTTCAGTGGCAGGCCAAGGACTAGATTTTGAGAGTCTTCGCTTATTAATGTGAAAAGAAAGGGAAGAAATATTGAACAACCACTCTGTCCCATGGCAACATGCCAGTCACCTACTGTGTGCAAGGATAGAGCCAGAGGTTCCTCAGTGTCTCAGGCCCTTCTCACAGCAGCCACTGTGGATTGAGAGCCACTGATCCAAAACAAGAAAGGCAAATCGGTCTGACTCCCCTGCCAAATTCTATCAGTGAATAGCTGGTTCTGGGAACAAGTGTTGAGAAGGCTTCTGAGACCAAACCTGGACTCAGTAGGAAAAGGTGTTAAAATCAACTCAAGGTGTCTGCCTAGTGGGAGAGAGCTGTAGTACGCTTGTCTCACATCTACCGTTCAAGATCTAGAGGAAGCTCACATATATCCTCATGCAGAGCTGTGCCCTTAGAGATGAGTAATTTGTAGATAGAAAAATACCAAACAATTCATGCTAGATGTAAGGATTTATACTGAGCAGTGTTTCTCAAAGTGAAGACAGCAGACAATCTGCCTCAGAGTCTCTGGCAGCGAGGCCAAAAGTCTGCATTTTCAAAAAGCTCCCCAAGTGATTTTCATGAACATAAATGTTTAGAACCAACATAAAGGTGCTTAGGGAGTTGTTCAAAAATATTGCTTGGCCTAGAGGTATGTGGTCTTCCTGGACAAGGAGTTTGTCTTGAGATTAGCATTTTCAGTTTTAGCTTAGTAAATGTTATTTTTTTCTTACTTACTCTAAGGTTGATCTATCTGCAAGTGCTCAATTCATACTAATTCTAACCCTAACTCTAACTCTAACCCTAACTTTCTGAGTGCACCTGCTCACTGAGAGGGGGTGGCCCGTGCACAAAACATGTGTTTTACCCTAGGTCAACAACTCTGTGGCTCCAACTGAAAATCAATAAATTGATTCCCAGTTCTTAATGAGTCTCATTATTTTATTTAGCATAAAATCATGTGGCATACTCAGAATGAGAGCAATGGGAACTGAATGTCCTTGAGAAATATTTCTATGCCTGTACCAAAACACATTGCTCTATCCCAGGCTCTAGACGAGGTTGTATCAGCCTATTCCAGCCATGTAGAATCAGAACATCTGGGACATAATTCACTGGCAATCTTTTCCACTTAACTACTCATTTTCATGTTACCGATCTGTCGCTATGTTGTCTCATGTTACAGTACACACTACAAGATCGTATCTTGGTTTATTTTTATTCCATTTTCTATTTAAGCGTTTTTAGGAGATACTCCAATCTTACAGGTAATATATTTGGAATTCTCCTTATAGGGTGAGTATCTTCAGGATGATTTCCAAAGACTGATAAACACATTTTATGTGACTTCTTCACTCTCGTTATTATGATTTTTCATGACCTTACCTCCCAGTTCTGCAAGTGCATCTTTTTAATGATATAATTATATAATGGTCCATAGACCATTTATGATGGCTATAAGTAATACTCATTAATTAATGTTGAAGAGGGTGAAATACTTATCAGAGGCATTTAGACTGAGAAGTTTACAGATATTGCCAAAGGCCAAAAAATGAACTATTTTAGAAAACTGGTATAATAAAATGATGTTTGAGGTTGAGATTGGTGTCAATGATAGAGATCTAGAGACCAGAAACAGTTATCATTGACCAATTCAATGATCATTGTGGCAATTTCTAGAGTTGAAATAATCAGAACAAAGGAAAGTGAACAAGAAGGGCCAAATTAAGGAAATAAAGTTTCTGTAGGAATTGGAGAGGGTTTGATCGAAATTAGAAGCTAAAGAAAACAGATGAAAATGACTCGAAGCTTGCTGCTCTTAGGGAATGGCTCCTTTGTTGGTGTCAGTATGGAACTGGGGAAACAGAGGCCATCTACACACCTTTGAAGTCACTCCTGCAACAAGTCTTCCCATGAACTTTCTTTGAATTTTGCACATCTTATTTTTATTAAGGAGTTAAAATTGAATTTAATACTTTCATTAGGGTCTGGCCAGTACCAAAGAAAGAAAGAAAAATTAATTAATGTTTTTCCCCCCTCTCACTTCCTATAATTATTGGGTTATATTGGATTAGATAGAAATAAATCATTGGCTGACTGCACACATTCATTCTGTAACTCATGTCATTCTGTGGAGCAGCAGCCCCTGTGTTCATGCTTTGGAAGAAAGACTGTCCAAGGAAGAACAAAGCTGGGCTCTTTTGGGGAGATAATGCAATAAAATATGCTTCTGGAAGAGAAATTTCAAACCCCAAAGCTTCATGTACATAACAACAATAGGGCCTGCTTAGCATTTGGGTTCATTTGTCTCGCTCTCTGATTCCTCCCATGCTGCGGTGCTGTGCCAGCATTCATTAGATATAATATGCTGGCTAACGTCTTCCCAGTGCCTGGAAGACCTACCTAAGGGCTTCAGGGTGAACACACATGAAGGGAGACTTTCCAAAAGGAAAACTTTCTTCCTGGAACTGTTAGTGGTTTGGCCCTACTAAAAGCTTCTCAAAAAAACAATGTCTTTGCCTTACATTTTTCCTGGTACCATCTCACTGTTCTCATTTCAGAGAGTCATTTACAAATCAGCTTCTTTCAATTAATGTGACGAGTTGTATGGAAGAGGCCAGACGTTTACCACCGTGTTTAGGATTCTGAACTGCGGGGCCAGGGCTAAAGGAAGATAAAGAAGAACTGAAGAAACGTTTAGCTAAAAACCAAAAAATATCACTTTAGAAGACACTTTTTCTACTGATACTCCTGACCTTTTACTAATGATTACAGACTTCTTATTCCATAATCTTTTCCCATCTCAATTTTAGTTTGTGCTTTCAATTTTTATGATAACTTGAGCATAAGTGTCTTCCTGACCAAAGGCGTGATCACTTGGGATACACAATTCAGGGTATTTTGCTAATAAGTGAGGTCTGGATATCAATCCTGGGCCACTACCGCCTGATCCATTTACTAGTTGTCACTTGACCTACAGGTACAGAGCTATTCAAGGAATTGGTAACAAAATCATCTCCAAAAGACACATAGCTCCTCCTGTGTTTTCAGGGCATTACAAGTTTTTCCTTTAAAACATTATATCTGATTCACATGCAACATTTTAAAACCAGTTCACATCCTACCACATGACATTTATAAATCAGAAGGATTTGGTTAACATAGAAGCAAAGAAAATGGAATATCTCAGAGACAAAAATTAGATGTCACTGTCTAATTTTCTGAAAATCTAAAATCATTGGGAACTTCAAGTTAACAATTTTAGATTTTCAAAACTCTTGGGCAAGACCACTTCTATTATTGTAAGCTTATGCATCAAGTTACATTAATCTGACATAATTAAATTTCTGTTTAATTGAACTCCCTTTGTTTTGATTCAGCATTCATCAAGCCACCTTCTGATTACAATTTCATTGCCTAGAGGGGAAAAAAATGAGTGTATCTTCAGACTTGGAATAGATTCATTCCAGATTTCATACAGTTGTTTCCACCATCATTAAAACTAGTATGTTGGCAGTTATGGTTTTATACATCAGTCACATAAACTTGGTTACCATGAAGTCAGTCCTGAGAGATGAATCTACTCTTGCTGTGCCAACAAAAATCAAATTCTTAAGCTTGCAAAACTGAGCATCAGTCTCTGGGCCATGTAAATCCATCAAGGAAATGAATGTCATATTGTGAGACCTCTTGGAAGCCAATCAGCCAACCATTCCCTCTGTGTCATTTTGCAGAGCTACTAGGTCCTTTCCCCTTATAGTTGCTTTTCTGATACTTAGCTAACCAGGCAGGACATGGCAAAAATTTGATTATTCACACCTTTGCTGAATAAAAGCTTCTTTCCCAAACTCAGAGATCAATTGCCAGGTTTATGTTCCTCAGCTATTATCAATGCAGCTTGGCTGTGTTAAGCATGTTTCACAACCATAGACCAATGAATGACAGCAGCTTACCACTCCCCATTTGTTCTGTGGCTCCCATAAATGAATGACTTCTGTCATATTTTCTTGTCCTCTAGTAAGCCACTATTAAACTCCTGATGCCACTCCTTCAGTTCATTGACTGGGGGAGGATTGTCCATTTTTCAAAATAAATGATGTGTATTTCTCAATATTGTGTATTTTTTGACATGATGGAGAAAAAAGCCTACAAAATTACACACCTAAGTACTGCCACTGACACATGATCAACCATTTGACCAGTGACTGAACGTATCACATCTTGTGTGAAAACAGTACCTCTTGAGGTCATGCATGAAGCAGAAAGAATCCTCTCTACAAGAGAACATATTAGTCAAGATTCTCTAATCTGGTCGTAGTCAATTTCGTCTGCTTCTGATAAGCATTGTTTTCCTTCAAGGAACTCGAGACAACAATAAACATTTAATTTCCTTGACTTCTTCACTTCTGGGTTTCCAGGCCCTAGCAATGCATGGCGTTTAAGTTGCATTTAGAACATCTAGGCGGAGCATTTCAAGATGGCGGTAGCTGTGGCGGTTGGCGCGGAGTAGCTGAGGTGGAAAAGGCGGCCACTGGGCCTCAGGCAGCCGGGAAACTTGTGGACCTTCCTCTTGCCATCACTTAAGGGAGGACTGCAGCTGCTGACTGGTTGTGGGGGCTGACCGCCACTTTGCCCCCAGCAGGAGAGGCTGCCTCATTTACAAACAACAGCTTTGAAGTGTGGAGCAGGAAAAGAACTGTTTCTTAGCTGCAAAAGCAAGTCTCGAAACAGGGAACACGGTGCCAGGGCTGCTGTGGATGCAGCCAGGATCCAGGAGGCCGGGGCCGCGCTGAAGGCGGGCAGCTGCCCTATTCAGGATTCGAGGTTTCAGGCCGGCATTAAAGAAGATTCCTGGGAGCGCCCGAGCTGCGCCGCGACGGAACAGCCCGAGGCGGCAGCGGCCGAGAACGGGCAAGGCGACAAACCAGAGGCAGAGAGTGAGCACCCGACCTGGCACAGCCCTGTGAGTGACCCCTGGCCAAGCCCTGTTCGGGGGGCTGACACCCACCCGGCTCCCGCCTGCATCACCGGTTCACTCACTGCCCCGGGGCTGCCTCCATTTTCCCAGGTGCTGGCAGCTCCGCCCGGCTCGGCCGTCACTGAGCCTTCCCACTTGCTTGGCCCGGCGCGGGGCTTTCCGGAGCCTGCTGGCCGGCCTCCCCTCCCACACCCTCCGCGGTTCTCTGGCGGGGCTGGTGGCGTGGGGCGTCCCCGGCCAGTGTCAGGAGGGCAAGGAAGTACGGGCGGGCCGACTGTCACTCCACCACACCCTGGACTCCGGCCCCCGGTAAACTTCCTGTTACTGGGAGGTACATACCATCTAGGCAGCCACCAGTTTGGAAAAAAGCCTAACCAATTTCTGGTTGGGAATAGTGTGGTAGGAGAGTTCCCAGGTCCGCTTGAACCTGCCAGAGAGCTGGCTGCAGGTGGGCGCTAGATTCGGTCTATGCCAGGTGGATACAAAGGTGAACAAGTCCCAAGAAAGATCTATACAGTGCTACAAAGGCACCCAGAGTGACCAGTCATCTGTGCCTAGCAGAAACCTGGTAGACTTCCTGGGCGAGGCGGTGCCGAGCAGGGTCTTGAAGGCCCAGCTGATAGACGAGGGGTGCAGAAGACACGCCCCAGCCCAGCACAGTGCGCACAGAGTGGGGAGACATGTGGCCAGGGAGGCGGAGACTCGACAGAAACCACACACCCTGTGGGGTCGCCACTGCACGATCCAACAGCCTGGGCCAGAGCACACGGAACAGGGAGAAGTCCTGCACAGGAAGTGAAAGCTCAACAGAGATCACACACCCTGTGGTACGTGATCCACCAGCCCAGCAGAGTCCAAGCTGACCAGAAAGGTGGCTCCCCGGAGAAGCCCAAGATCCGAGGCAACCACACACACAAGGCACTAGAGGCCAACTGAGCAGTCATGGAGGGAGCCATACCAAATTGGCAACCACAGCAACATCCTAGTTAGTCATTAGTCTCAAACTGGTGGACTGTGAAAACCCCTGCCACAATGAATAAACACCAAAAAAAAGATACCAGAAATACAAAAAATCAAGAAAGTACACCACCAAAAGTTAATAAATCTCAAACTCTAGATCCTATAGAACAAGAAGCCCTTGAAGTGACTGACAAGGAATTTCGAGTGATAATTCTAAGGAAACTGAATGAGATACAAGAAAACTCAGCTAGACATCATGATGAAATGAGGAAAAGTATACAGGACCTGAAAGAGGAAATGTACAAGGAAATCAATGTCCTGAAAAAAAATGTAGCAGAACTTGCTGAACTGAAGAAGTTATTCAGCGAAATAAAAAACACAACGGAGAGTTTAACCAGCAGGCTTGTCGAAGTTGAAGAGAGAACCTCTGAACTTGAAGATGGGCTGTTTGAAATAACACAAGCAGACAAAAAGAAAGAAAAAAGAATCAAGGACATTGAAGAAAATCTGAGAGAGATATCAGACAACCTTAAATGCTCAAATATCCAAGTCATGGGTATTCCAGAAGGGGAGGAAAATGGAGATTCCATTGAAAACATATTCAACAAAATAGTGGCAGAAAACTTCCCAGGTATAGGAAAAATCACAGATCTTCAGATCCAGGAAGCTCAACGATCTCCAAAAGTATTCAACCCAAAAAGGCCCTCTCCAAAACATGTCATAGTCAAATTGGCAAAACTCAGAGACAAAGAGAGAATCTTAAAAGCTGCAAGAGAGAAGCATCAAATCACCTATAAGGGAGCCCCAATCAGGCTAACATCAGACTTTTCATCACAAACCCTAAAAGCTAGAAAGGAATGGGATGATATTTTCAAAATACTAAAAGACAAAGATTGCCAGCCAAGAATACTCTACCCTGCAAGGCTATCCTTCCGAAATGAAGGGCAAATAGTATATTTCTCAGACAAACAAAAACTGTGGGAGTTCACTACCACACGACCACCCTTACAAGAAATCCTCAAGGGAGTACTGGGTTTGGTTCCTGAAAAATAACTACCACTGCCATAAAAACCCAAGAAAAATCAATACCCACGAGTATAATAAAAATGGCATTCATGAAGAGAAAACAAGCAAACAAAAACGCTATCTACAACCTAAGGAACCAACAAACACAGAAACCAAACAGTAAATCAGAAAGCAAGGAACAAAAGACACCTAAGACAACCAAACAACCAATAAAATGCTAGGAATAAATCAACACCTTTCAATAACAACTCTTAATGTAAAAGGCTTAAATTCCACAATCAAAAGACACAGACTGGCTAACTGGATCAAAAAGGAGGACCCAACTATATGCTGCCTACTAGAGACCCACCTCACCCATAAAGATTCACACAGACTAAGAGTGAAAGGATGGAAAAAGATTTACCATGCAAACAGAAAAGAAAAACAAGCTGGAGTAGCTATTCTTATATCTGACAAAATAGACTTTAAACTAAAAACCATAAAAAGAGACAATGAGGGACACTACTTAATGATAAAAGGACTGATCCATCAAGAAGACATAACAATCATAAATATGTACACACCCAATGTTGGAGCAGCCAGATTTATAAAACAAACTCTATTAGACCTAAAGAAGGAAATAGACACTAATACCATAATAGCAGGGGACCTGAACACTCCACTGTCAATATTAGACAGATCATCTAGGCAAAGAATCAGTAGAGAAACACAAGATCTAAACAAGACTCTAGACCAATTGGAATTGGCAGATATCTACAGAACATTCCACCCAACAACCTCAGAATATTCATTCTTCTCATCAGCACATGGATCATTCTCCAGGATAGATCACATATTAGGTCACAAATCAAGTCTCAATAAATTCAAAAAAATTGGAATTATCCCTTGTATCTTCTCAGACCACAATGGATTAAAACTAGAAATTAATAACAAACGAAACTCTGGAAACTATACAAACACATGGAAATTAAACAGCATTCTACTTAATGACATATGGGTCCATAAGAAATCAAGAAGGAAATCAAAAAATGTATTGAAACTAGTGAAAACAATAATACATCATACCAAAACCTGTGGGATACTGCAAAAGCAGTATTGAGGGGGAAATTTATTGCATTAAACGCTCACTTCAGAAGAATGGAAAGATGGCAAGTGAACAACCTAACACTTCACCTTAAAGAACTAGAAAAACAAGAACAATCCAAACCTAAAGTTAGCAGACGGAAAGAAATCATTAAGATCAGAGCAGAACTGAATGAAATTGAAAACCAAAAAACAATTCAAAAGATCAACGAATCAAAAAGTTGGTTTTTTGAAAAGATAAATAAAATTGACAAACCATTAGCATGGCTAACAAATAAAAGAAGAGAGAAGACTCAAATAACAAAAATTAGAAATGAAAAAGGCAATATTACAACTGATTCATCTGAAATACAAGGAATCATTCGAGACTACTATAAACAACTATACGCCAACAAATTTGAAAATCTGGAGGAAATAGATAAATTTCTGGACACACACAAGCTCCCAAAACTGAACCGTGAAGACGTAGAAAATTTGAACAGACCAATAACAATAAAGGAGATTGAAGCTGTTATCAGAAGGCTCCCAACAAAGAAAAGCCCAGGACCAGATGGATTCACAGCAGAATTCTGCCAAACATTCAAAGAGGAATTGACACCGATTCTTTACAAACTATTCCAAAAGATTGAAACGGACGCAAATCTCCCAAACTCATTCTATGAAGAAAACATCATCCTGATACCAAAACCAGGTAAAGATATAACCAAAAAAGAAAACTACAGGCCGATATCCTTGATGAATATAGATGCAAAAATCCTCACTAAAATACTAGCAAACAGAATACAGCAATACATACGTAAAATTATTCATCACGATCAAGTGGGATTCATCCCAGGGATGCAAGGTTGGTTCAACATACACAAATCAATAAATGTGATACACCATATTAATAAAGTCAAACACAAGGACCATATGATCATCTCTATAGATGCTGAAAAAGCATTTGATAAAGTTCAGCACTCATTCATGACAAAGACCCTCTATAAGTTAGGTATAGAGGGAAAGTATCTCAACATAATTAAAGCCATATATGTCACACCCACTGCCAATATCATCCTGAATGGGGAAAAGCTGAAAGCTTTTCCTTTAAGAACAGGCACTAGACAAGGATGCCCACTCTCACCACTCCTATTCAACATAGTGTTGGAAGTACTAGCCAGAGCAATCAGAGAAGAGAAGGAAATAAAGGGCATCCAGATTGGAAAAGATGAAGTCAAACTGTCCCTGTTTGCAGATGACATGATCCTATATATCGAACAGCCTAAAACCTCTACAAAAAAACTGTTGGAATTGATAAATGATTTCAGCACAGTAGCAGGATACAAAATCAACACACAAAAATCAGTAGCATTTCTTTTCTCCAATAGTGAACATGCAGAACGAGAAATCAAGAAAGCCTGCCCATTTACAATAGCCACCAAAAAATAAAATACTTAGGAATTGAGTTAACCAAGGAGGTGAAAAATCTCTATAATGAGAACTACAAACCACTGCTGAGAGAAATTAGAGAGGATACGAGAAGATGGAAAGATATCCCATGCTCTTGGATTGGAAGAATCAACATAGTGAAAATGTCCATACTACCCAAAGTGATATACAAATTCAATGCAATCTCCATCAAAATTCCAAAGACATTTTTCTCAGAAATGGAAAAAACTATCCAGACATTTATATGGAACAATAAATGACCACGCATAGCCAAAGCAACGCTGAGCAAAAAAAATAAAGCTGGAGGCATAACACTACCTGACTTTAAGCTATACTACAAAGCTATAATAACCAAAACAGTATGGTACTGGCATAAAAACAGACACACTGACCAATGGAATAGAATAGAGAATCCAGAAATCAACCCACACACTTACTGCCATCTGATCTTTGACAAAGGCACCAAGCCTATTCACTGGGGCAGGGACTGCCTCTTCAGCAAATGGTGCTGGGATAACTGGATATCCATATGCAAAAGAATGAAACTAGATCCATACCTCTCACCATGTACTAAAATCAACTCAAAATGGATTAAGGATTTAAATATACACCCTGAAACAATAAAACTTCTTAAAGAAAACATAGGAGAAACACTTCAGGAAATAGGACTGGACACAGACTTCATGAATACGACCCCAAAAGCACGGGCAACCAAAGGAAAAATAAACAAATGGGATTATATCAAACTAAAAAGCTTCTGCACAGCAAAAGAAACAATTAACAGAGTTAAAAGACAACCAACAGAGTGGGAGAAAATATTTGCAAAATATACATCTGACAAAGGATTAATATCCAGAATATACAAGGAACACAAACAACTTTACAAGAAAAAAACAAGCAACCCAATTCAAAAATGGGCAAAAGAGCTAAGTAGGCATTTCTCTAAGGAAGATATACAAATGGCCAACAGACATATGAAAAAATGCTCAACTTCACTCAGCATCCGGGAAATGCAAATCAAAACCACATTGAGATACCATCTAACCCCAGCTAGGATGGCTAAAATCCAAAAGACCCTGAACGATAAATGCTGGCGAGGTTACAGAGAAAAAGGAACTCTCATACATTGTTGGTGGGACTGCAAAATGGTGCAGCCTCTATGGAAAATGGTATGGAGGTTCCTTAAACAATTGCAGATAGATCTACCATACGACCCAGCTATCCCACTGCTGGGAATATACCCAGAGGAATGGAAATCATCAAGTCGAAGGTATACCTGTTCCCCAATGTTCATCGCAGCACTCTTTACAATAGCCAAGAGTTGGAACCAGCCCAAATGCCCATCATCAGATGAGTGGATACGGAAAATGTGGTACATCTACACAATGGAATACTACTCAGCTATAAAAACGAATGAAATACTGCCATTTGCAACAACATGGATGGACCTTGAGAGACTTATATTAAGTGAAACAAGTCAGGCACAGAAAGAGAAATACCACATGTTCTCACTTATTGGTGGGAGCTAAAAATTAATATATAAATTCACACACACACACACACAAAAAAAAAAAAAAAACGGGGAGGGGGAGAAGATATAACAACCACAATTACTTGAAGTTAATATGACAAGCAAACAGAAAGGACATTGTTGGGGGGGAGGGGGGAGGGAGAAGGGAGGGAGGTTTTGGTGATGGGGAGCAATAATCAGCCACAATGTATATCGACAAAATAAAATTTTTAAAAAAAATAAATAAATAAATAATTTTTTAAAAAAAGAAAAAAAATAAGTTGCATTTAACTAAATAAATATTTGTTGATTGAATTAATTGAATGATAAATTGTTTTGAATTTTAATTTTCTGTTTCTTATTTTGTTTCTCTCCCCTATATTCTGAATTTTTTTCCCTTTCAATCCTTAAAATGTTTCTTATATCACCTTCATGTCATAACTTTATGCCTTTCTTACTCTTTCTCAGGGATATGTGATAGAAGTAGTAATAATTAGAAATGTACAAACCGTCAAGACAGTAAGAGTTAAAAGTTTCCAGAGTACAGAAGGATCAGTCTAGGAAAGATCCTAAATGGTATTTGAGTGGAACATACCTCATACACTATACATTAGTTACAAAGCATTTTCTCCTTCTCATTCTAAAATAAAATAGTAGTGTAAATAATCACATATTCGTATAGCACTTTATGGTTTATGAGCACTTTCTTAAACGATCTCTACTCTGATGCTTTTAAGAACTGTATGGATATATCCCTACATACTGAACATGGTTTTTTAAAGAGATTCTGATATTCTACAATCTCTTGTTTTATTCTTTAACCTATTTTGTCTCTCCTTTTATTATCTCCACTTCAAATAGCATATTATAATTTTATCATTGCTTTTTCAGGTGTTATCACCTTTCATTTCTTGTCTCTGAAGTTCACATCTCTATAAAGCCTGTATATGTATGATTGTGTCATTGGTTTATATTTCCAGAATAAAGAACAAATGGTTTAGCAAAGAGTAAAAATTAGCACTCATTATGGTTTCATATTATGAATAAATTTCAGAAGATATGTACGTTGATGCTTCATTACACTTATGTATTTGCTTAAATATCATGCACATGCTTTCCAACCCAAAACTATACTAAGATACAGTTCTGCTGTTTCCAGAGGTTATAAAACTCAGAGAAAACTCAAATATGCTACAAATCTATTTGTTCTTATTCTTACTTTGGTAACCTTGTAAACGCACATATGCAAAAAGCTTCTTAATTCCAAAGTCATTGTCCCTGGAAGGGAACAAAAAATGCTCCTGACATGGAAACTAGGATTCCAGGATAAGTGATGAAACCTGGTGTCATCTCTGCAAACCGGTTGCATTAATGCTCTTCTCTTTTCCATCTTGAGTTTTAATCACTTGTTTGACTAAAACTTCATTCACAGTTGAATGTTGCCCAAATTACCAAGTTGGTAATTCCTCGTGTTATTTTTATCTCCATGTAGCAGGCAACAAATTCTCTTCTATTTAACTTTCTTTTTCTTGGAAGGTGAGACGTTTTCTTCCATTGACATGGGGTTAAGATTGCAAGACAAGCCCAGTAAAGTCCTTTCCTTCTTATCAGGTTCTGTGGCTACACTCAGCACACTGTACTGGGAGATTGATTAGGGTAGCACGGTGCCACCATTATGCTTAACAACATGGCGAGCATTTAGAAAGGATACGTCTATGCTCCAGGCCATCCTCCTCTGGGTGTTTTTATAGTGCATGTTATTTATAAAGAAAACGGCACTTATATTTCTTATTTTTGCTTCCTACCTCTCGGATAGAATAAGGGCTAAAAAAAAGTTTAAATCCCTAATTGCCTTATTATATCTTAAATGCTACAACTCCACATCTGTAAATATATTTGTTTATCCTTCAAGGCCTGCTTACTAACATTTAGTTCTCAATTTCTGAGTTGACTGTCCTGCTTTCTAAGGCTTCCCTGCCAGACTTAACAGATGAATGGAAGAAGACTGGGACTATCTGCACGCTGGTTGCAACTGTGTTGGTGGTTCCTTGACCGAGTGGAAAAGCTATCTAAAGGCTCCCGACTCCAGAGTTTCTCTCTGTAACCATGGCCTTGACAAGGACTGTAACTGCTTAAAGCAAGATAAAATTGTATTCTCTATCCTTGGAAACATGTGTTCTAGAAAAAAGATATTAACTGTTATACAATTTTTGATTTTGGTTTATTTTACATCTCACTCAGAAGCTAAAAATATTGTGTTGCTAGAGATCCTACTAGATGACTCAGCAAAACTAACTACCAGAATATCCCATCCAATTGGTCTCCAAGTCATGAATTCTCCCTCCTATATGTCTCTCACTTAGTTGAAACTTGCGTAATCTCTCACCTGGACCTTTGATATATCCACACAGCTACTCTCCTTTACTCCAGTATCCTAACTGCACACTATCCTAAGAATGTCTTGCCTCAGCTCAGATTTTCTCTCTTCTTTGCTTGAAAACCTTTCATGGCATCTCAAACTACTAAGTCCCAAATTATTACAAATGGCAAACCAATCTATTCACAGAAGGGCCTGAGCTCCCAATTCATTCTAATCTCCTGCTGACACCCTATGTCCTCTCACACTGAACGGTCCAAACATCCCCATCTCTATGCTGTTGCATACGCTGCCACCTCTGCCTAGAAGGCTCTCTCTCTCCTTCTCTACCTGATCATTTCTTCCATTTTAAGAGGCAGATTTTAATGTGTCTGAGGTGGAGGGAATCTTACAGTTGATGTCAGAAGAAAAACGCTGGCTTCTAGGTAAGTAGTTTTATCTCATGGGTATAGGTGAAATGAGGCTTACTTAGGAAGTATCTGTTTATCTGATTGTCATCACAATTAAGTTATTTGCATTAACAGCACCACAAGTGGATGAAATTTATTTAAATGTCCTTAATTGTCCTGAAAATACCTTCGGAAAGCTTACATTATGATGCAGCATTGAAATAAAAAGTTATTGGAAACACAGAAGAATGCTTGTGTCAGGCTTGGCAATGTGACTAAAGGCAGCAGAACTCACCAAATCTAGCAGATTATATTTTAGAATTATCAAAACCAAGAGAGGCTAGTGTGACTGATGCACGCATTTTGAGGGATTGTCTCTCAAGCACCAAATATCTGTCAGCAGGTTCCATCTGAATTTCAAGAGAAGCTATTTGAGTTCCTTTAGCTAAGAAGAAAAATGTTACCTGTTAAGCCAAACAGGAAATGCAGATAAAAACATGGTTTTCTTCTATAATCCTCAAAAATTATATTTTCAGTCCTAACAAGATCAAGATCACAAGTGTCAGCTATGAAAATCCACATGTCATAGTCCTGTTATCTACACTTTGATATTGCCAGAAGTGATTTACAAGACTCTTTATCTCAATAGGGAGAAAGCTAAGTTGCAAATTTAGAGTATGATAAGAAAGTACATAAATATATACTATTAGCAGGTTTTAGTCAATGTTAGCATTTAATCTGTTTCTTCTTTTTTCTTCAAAGCTTTTATTTGCCCAAGGACACACTGTCCAACTGATGCCATCTGAGACTCAAGAAAATCTGATATTTAATTTATATCCTATGTGTTCTCATGTACAGCTCTTTTAATCCTTATAGCAGTGCTATAAGATAGGATGCCCCGTTTTACAGATGAAAAAACTGCCATTCAGGATGTGTAAGTCACTTGCCCAAAGTGTATTGCAAGGAAAGTACTGAAGCACTTGAACTTGGATCTAGTCTAACTCCAGTGTCAAAGCTCTTTACCATTATACTATATGCCTCCCCACTCTTTCCTAGTACTAAGGAGGTCACAGTTGACTCTGTTGAAAATGTGTTAGCTGCACCTTCTGGATGCCTCATGGATCTAGAATCAATAGAATGGATCCAGTGACCCTCAGAACACATAGATGTCATCAGCTGAGTGAGTTCCTATAGCAATGCCAGCTTCAAAAGACAGCAGACATCTTTTGGTCTCATTTTTCCCCATGCCGTAATGTCCCCAGATAGGTTAAGACTCCTTATATGCAGAAAACCATGGCTCGTACCTTTTTTTCTCACTTGTATGTAGCCAGACACATAATAAACAATCAATATATACTTATTAACGAATTAATCTTGAGTTTCTAAACAAACATAAATATAATTTGTTATGAAAAAATGCAAAGTAATCTGGGTTTATTCCCCTATTCTTCTATATTGTTCAATGTATTTTGGATTTGGATCAAACCATTAAAAGAGTCCATCTTCGGGTCTGCATAAAACTGCTTTCTTCCATCTCTCCCCCTCTTCTCTCTCTCTCTCTCTCTCTTCAATAGAAGTCATCATGATTTAAACTCAATAAATTACAATATCCCTATTTCACCCTTGGAACATTTATGACACCCACTGATCTTCTAGGGCACGGCAGCTGGGACAAGGAACTCCAAGGAGAACAATCATGTTTCCCACCTCCCAATCCACCGTCCATCGCCCTGTTCTGTGAGCACTCCCTCCTCAGTCACCCCCCCCCAATGACGTCAATGGGTAGTTGTCATGGATCTCTGGAGGTTCTCACAGTCCATTCAGGAAAGGCAGGAAGTGGCACAAGCAGACAAAAACCATTTTAATGGACTGAACCTTTAAAGCTGAGCTGTTTGGAACTGAGTTCAACAACATACATTTTACCTTTGGCTTGTTTTCACATCTCAAAAGTAATTGTGACAGTTTTGGTTTTTATCTTATACAACTCTGCCTTCATGGATTGATACTGGCAAAAATTATCTGTGAAATTTCATAATTGTTTGGGCGTTAAAAAGAATGAACCCAACCCATTCTTGTGGCGAGAAAGCTCTGACTTTTATTGGCTTCTGAAGTGAAAACCTACTTAATGTCCCCAACTCTTTGTTTTTCTATGGGTAGTATTTACACTTCAAAGTGGAACTTGAAATAAAGCATTCCTTTAGAGATCACCCAAATTATCCTGCCCTGAAAATCTTAAGGACCTAGAATACATTTGAAAATTATATATCAAATTTTGATTTGTCTAAATTTTAAGCACCTAGATTTAACCTTGTATCCTCTCATTTTGAGCTTGAACCACTATTTGGTATTTATGGAAAACAGCTCTAGGTTAATGAAAGAATATATGCCATTAAAAATCTATATGCCGATTAGATTTACAGAGCATAATTCAATAATTTTTTATAAAGCAATAAAAACACTTGCCAGCTCTCATGAAAAACAACCATATGTTTTAGTTTTAATAATGAAAATGTTTTATAAATAAGCTCCAATTATGATCCATATTATTTAAAAAGCATTGAATCTTTTCCTCTTCCAAGTATGTTTTTTCTCTATTTTTTGAGGCACTCTTAAATTTACATGTAAATTTATATTATTTCCAGATTTTTTTTTTTTACCACAAAAGAAACATTCAACTTTTTTTTTTCAGTTTTCAGAGTTCTTTAAAAGGATATTTATCAAGTTAGGTGATTAATGTATCAATTATAAAAACATTTTTTCCTTTTAAGAACTACTTTTATACATGGATTTCAAGTCAAATTAAATCATGAGCATAGATTCTTCTATCAAATTCAGAGACAGATTCATTTTATGAATTAATATGCCCACTTAGATTATACTAAAATAAAACTTTTAATGTCTTTTATATATCCCCATATTACTTACGTGTAGGTTTAAAGTACTGCCAGATTCTTTCTAGAAAGCAATTTGGTAATATGTATTAAGAAACTTAAAAAGGTTCTTATCCCTTGACCCAGAGTCTAGTGTAAGGACATAATCACCAAGACTTACCAAAATTTCTTTTTTATTTATTTTTGTTGTAATATAGTTGATTGTACATATCTGTCGGGTACAGAGCTGAACATCAATACACATGTTCAATGTGTGATGCTCACATCAGAATAATTATCATATTCAATAACATACACTGTCACTGCTATTCATGACACCATGTTCTAACCAACTGAGCTAACCAGACAGCTCCCCAAAATTTCTTTGAGTGTTTATGACAGTGTTATTTATGATAGTGACAAATTGGAAATATCACCAATATGCAGCAATATAAGGCCTGCTTAAGTGATATTTATAGTCAATCCATTTGATGGAAACTGTACAGAGATTAAAATTTAAGTTTTAAAGAACATTTAATGATATGGAGAAATGCTTATAATAAAACGTTGTTAAAAAAGAGACAAAACTGTATATGTAGTTTTTGACAATTTTACAAAATCAGAATTATAGTATGTATACTATAAATAGACAAGAATGGGCACAAAATTATGGAAGAAAACACACCAGAATATTAATCTTATTTTCTTTGAGCAGTGGTATTATGAGTGATTTAAAAGTTCCTCTTTATATTTTTTTATATTTTCTACAATGAACATCTCTTATTTTTATAATCAGAAAGATATATTACTAAAAATAATGTTGGAAAAAGTCTAACAAGAAAAGGTAATACTTAAATGACATTGACAAAATGATTTAGTGAGATAGGAAGTTGTTTATGTGTAAGGGGAGAAAGTTATCTCAAAAACATTTGCATAGTATGCTCCAATTTTTATCAAATATGTATAGAAATTGCATAGAAAAAGTTGAAATGATATATATAAAATAAAAATAGGAATTGTCTTGAGGTTATGGGAATACAGATAATTTATATTGCCTAAAGATTTGTATTGTCTTTAGACAACTTTTTAATTGTACACTCATGATTATAAACAAAATTATACACAAAAGTAGAAATACTAAAAGGATGAGATTTAAAATACAAATAGAAAATCTTATATTTCCTATTTCCAACAGATTGAATATGGACACTACATTTTGAAAAGCACAGATCTAAAAGAACCAACAGTTATGAATAAGATCTTTTTTCTTTTTAATTATGAAATTTTCAAACATAGTGAAAAGCGCAGAAGACAATATGGCAGATTCCTGTACCACTATTCAGATTTAACAAAAGTTAATATCTTGCCTTTCTTGCTTCAGACCATCTTTAAAATAAAATAAAACTATGTAGATTTAATTATTCCCCCTGCTTGCTCCCCAAAGGAAACCACTATCTGGAAGGTGTAATAGATTCTTCACAACCCTATCATTATTTTTCCGACATATATATGTACCCATAAAAAAAGAGAAGTGTCTAGTGAATTTTAAAAATTATTATAAATGATTTTGAAGTGAATATATACTATATATATCCTTTTGTAAATTGCTTTTCTTAATCAAGTATATGTTTTGAGATGTATCCATGGAGATACATATAGATCTAATTCCTTCATTTTAACCACGTTATAGTATCATTTCATTTTATGATTTTACAATAATTTCTATTTCTATTTCATAATTGAGAGACATTTATGTTGTTTCCAATTTTTTTACCATTTCAATATTGCAGCGAATAGTCTTACACATGACTTCTTATACACACGAACACAAGTTTCTTCACTGTTTACACCTACACTAGGAATTGCTTTGTTATGGGGTACGTTCAACTTCCCTCACATTAGATATTACCAGATTCTCTCCAAAGGGGCTGGATGATTTATACTCTAAGCACTAATAAATAAATGTGTATATACACTCACACACATAGTCTAAATTTTTAATCAGTAATATGCATTGCAAATATCTTCTCTCAGTCTGCAGCTTGTTTCCCAGTTTACATTTAATTTAGTCTAATTCATCAATGTTTTCCAATATGATTAGTACTATTTATTTAACAAATTCTTCTCTATCCCACTTTTGTATAGATGTTTTCCATATTTAATCCTACAAGTTTAAATTTCTTTCTTTTCACACATATGAAATGTATTTTTGTATATGGTATGAGATAAGAAATCTGCACCTTTAGAATATGTGGGTGGGGGAGGGTGTGGGAACTCTGTGCTTTCTGCTCAATTTCTCTGTAAAACTAAAACTATTATAAAAATTAAGAAAAAATATCACCTTAAAAAAGAAAAATCTACACTTTTACATATATATCCATTTGTCCAGGCAATATTTAAAAATTATGATACCACTGAAATTTCATGCTATCTCTGCAGAGTGCCAAAGGCCGGTGTCTATTTCTGGGTTTTCTGCTCTTCCATTGGTCTGTTTTTCTGCCTTTTAATCAATACCCTGATGCTGTAATTACTGTACCTTTCTAAGAAACTTTCATATCTTCTAGAATGAGTTTCCCCTTCAAATTTTCTTCAGACCTACCTTGACTATTTTTAATTCTTTATCTTCCGTGCAAACTTTAGGATCATCTTGCCAAGTACTGCCCACCCTTTCTGTGAATAAGCCATTTCTCTCTCTGTTTACTCACAGAGAATGAGTACAGCAGCAGGCATTGCTCCAGCGCCTTTCCAGGCCTTTTGATACTTTGTCGCAAGTTCCATCAGCTAAATCCTAGGGAGTTGACTAGGATTTAGTGTATCATTTCTTTTCTCCAGGTTTTCTTCATTAAGATGATGTCTTTTCAATAAGGCAAATACAGTTGCATAAATAATTTTGAAGACTTGCTTTGATTTTTTTCTCTCTCTCCCCACCCCTCTACAAGGACATTCCTACATACCCATAACTTATCACCTACTTTTTGAAGAGCTTGTTGGACTGTGGGCCGAGTGATCACATATTTTCCAAACTCAAAAGAGGTGTGCATGATTTAACCTATGGCCTAACTATTAGTGGAGTATTTGTAATCAAAATGAACCTGGAGAAATTCAGGATGAATAGATTGCCAAATTGCATTCATCTAAATCTTAATAAGACTAATCACAGGGTCATGTTAAAAGTAGCTCTCTTACAGAAGAAGGGAAAAAAATAGGAGAGAAAAACCAACCTCATTTTTTGCTGATCAAGTTTGATTTGTCTCTAGAAGATTTTTCTCTTATGAAATCTCCAATTTGTAAATGTACGTAAGTAAATGTACACTTCCAGATAGTGGTTTCCTTTGCAGAGCAAGTGGTACATGATTTATTTTTAGTTATGTATTTGTAACTAATACATAATTTATATTTTAAATTACCTTAGAACTCCTGTTAGCTGAGTGTAAACATACTAATCATATCACTACACCTCGCCAAAACAAAAAAGACCAAAAGAAAATGTTTGGTATTGCTATTATTATTATTTTAAGGAGATAGATAATTGCCATCACAGATCTCTGTTGTCTTCTTAGACTATATGCCCTGAAAATTGCTAAGTAATTTCTGGATCAAAAACATGGTGCCAAGAGATGGCAAGTTCCACGACAAAGGCAGCCTGGTTGCCACAATTTTTTTTAAATGTTCTGTAACAGTTTCAGTGGAACCAACCCTATGCCTGCAGTCTTCAGCCAAAAGGCACCAGGGTTGCAGTCCAGAATGTCTTTTGTGAGAACTTCTAGGTTTTCTGACATTTTGTTATCCTGGTTTTTGACTTTGGAGACATGTACCTCTTGGACAACCACGGATAGTTTCAGAAACTTTGTTCAGTGTGTGGCCCCTAAGTACTCCAATGTGGTAGAACACGTCAGAAAACTAAAACCCACAACCAAAGGAAACCAACAAACAAAACAATAAAGGGGAACTAAGAGGGAAATCAAGAGCACAGTGGAGGAGGGGAGGGCTATTTCACAAGCTGTGGGCCTGTCTGACATGTGGTCCCTTTTTAAACTGAATCTGGTATTTTTCTTTTTCTTTTTCTTTTTTTTTTTTTAATTTAAGGTAAGGCCCTGGCAAGAGAGCTTGTCCAGTTTAAGTCCAGGCCAGGGCACTGTAGCTGAGCCATCTTTTGGCTGGCTCTGCAGCTGCAAGAGAAATAGGCCCTATCAGACTTGAATGAACCCAGAAAGTGTGAGCACCTGTAATCATTCCAGGTAAATGGAGGGCTTCGACCAGGCAAGTCAGAGTGGTGGCAGAATGGAGAGGGCACACGAAAACAGGAAAGCTGTGTGTGTAAAGCTGCATGTGTCCTGTCCTTCACTCTCTTCAGGTGGCCGGCAGGATGTTTTCACCAAACACTTGAGCACAAATAAAAGCTGGTTTTATAGAAGGTGTTTAAATAGATGCTGAAACAAATCTCTAGAAATCTAACTGTCCAGGCCCAGGTGGTAGCTCATTGTCTACAAAGTGGGGTATGCATTGACAAGGATTCCTAGCTTATCAAAAAATATCCAGACAGCTCTATTTCACATTCAAATAAGTAAGAGGACCAATAAAGCCTTCCCTTGCTTAAAAGTACTGGCATTTTACAACTGTAAAAGGCTCCTCCCTAGTCTATACGAAGTCCTGATTGCACATGAAATGCCCAGTTAAGCTTGGGGGTTTGGCCCTCACTGTAATCTCGCTACAGTACAGACCACATATTATGGAATTCAGCTTTCAGGATTTCAGACTAATTAGAGAGGCATCCAGTAGCACTATGCGGGTTCTGTCAGCATTTCCACTATAAAACCCCCTTTTCTAGGGTTTATAACTTAGCCAATAAAAGATAGCCCCAGGCTGGAATGCGCCATGCAAAAAGGTTCAACTCAGGAACAAGATTTTTTGTTTTAAACTAAATTTCATTAAAAAATCAGTTCTTGTAAGAACAGAGCAATAAAAATATGCTGGTTTCATTATTCTGATGTTTTCAGCTCCTTGCTTTGTTTAAAAATAAAAAGGAAAAAATAAATGCATTTTCCAGGCATCGGGGTCTAGGTCTTTTTTTGGTTGGTGTGTACTTTAATGAAAAATATTTGAGTTATTGGGGCTTAGAAGAAACTATTACCTGCTACACACTAGTTTTGTTTCACAATGTGGGTCTAGGATTTAGCCCAGCTCAAATCGATTTGGAAATTAGGTGTACAACACGTTGAATCACAAGGGCATTAATGATTTTTCATAATTAGCGCATGTTAACCACCATCACATCGTGGAATAAAATCCTAAATGCTAGCAGGGCTCACTGAGAGAGAAGCTTTGCAATGATACCTGTGTTCTACATTATCCATCAGTGCTTCCAAATGACACTTTTATTTTCTACATCTTGGCAAGAGGAAATGAGGAATGTACAAACTCCATATATTTACTATTATATATCCTTATGTACAAATAAAATTAAACATAATCTCTTTAGCTTTCATTTTGTTTATTTTATCTTTGCTAATTATAATTTTATCTTATTTGTAGATATTTTATCTTAAAATATGAAAACAGGAGGAGTATTTGAATTTAGCCAAAAGCCAAAAAGAAGGTAAAAGGATGGGAAAATGAGTAGGTCTTGAGCAGCTACTCTTGCACTCGCCACTGTTTTAGGTGCTTTATATGTGCCTTTTCAATAAAAATTCACAGCAATCCCATGAAAATAAGGCTCCAGGAGGTTAAATAAGTTTATCCAGAGTCACAAGGTTAACTGACAAAGCAGATATTCAAAGGCACTGTGTCAGACTCCAAAGAATGTGCGCTTTCTGCCATCATTTACTATACAGTTCACATTCTTTCCCCTCCTTAAGTCATTTTACTGAGGCACTATTGCCTGATCATCCTCGCTTGTTGTCTGCAGAACTTTCTAATCTTAAAGAAATTGGTGTGAGTGGAGTTTAATTTCCCAAGCATTGGATTCCCAGGATGTCCCACACTCACGGCCACCCTAATGGGATGAAGAATCAAAGAGGCTCTTCCTGAGAAATGCAAAGGACACTTTGCAAGGGAACTGTCAGGTCAGATTCACTCAAATGAGAATTAAATGCAAGTTTCTAAATCCTCTTCAGAAGAGGTTCATCCAAAAAGCCATATGAGCCCTTTTACAGAGAAGCTGAGACTCGGTCTCAGCTTACTGTGGTACAGTGCACCTGCACTATCTAACTTCAAGGCCTCTGCCTTAAGAAAAAGCCATTTTAAGCTTCTTTGCAACCTACCACTAAGCCGTACCTATGTATAGAACAAGGTGTATTTGCTCCTTTAGAGACCGATGTCCCATGAGATCTCCTTTTGTCCATTCATATTATATGTACTGGGGAATATAACTGGGAGAGAACTGGAGAGCCACTAATCTGCTACATGACTGGCTCTTGGCCCCATTGAGCACTGTCCTGGTGTGGGAAAGGCCAAGAGGCTGCTACCAACCTCCTTTTCCATGCCAGCATACGCCATTCTTCTATCCAACTACAGCCCTTGCCACAGGAATAATATTTGTGCCATCTACATTAAATGAAAAAAGTAAGGAGGACCTCTGTTAAGAATGTTCTTGATTTTGTCTGTTTAAATTAGAGCCTTAAGGGAAAACCACATGCTTTTAATGGCCTTTAATTGATTAAAGAGAACACTAAGTTCCCTCCCAGAAGCTTGAGAACAGAGCTCCTTTCCTTCTGGATTTGTTTCTTGGTTAACCAGACTAGGGAACAAAAGAGTTGTAAAATATTTGTTAGGCTGCAAAGCTTAACAAAGAAATGTTAAACAACACTGATGATAATATTGATTTCCTACTCTCCACTCCTGCTTATTCTCAGCTGTTAACTCAGAATGACTGTCGTTGGCTTGTGGCTGTTTGGTAGCAAAGGGAATGTGCAAAGTCCAGGAGAAAGTGGCCCTCTCTGACCACTGGCTGTGCGGTCAGTTCTGCTTAAAAATTCCCTGGTGGGGTCAACCTGCTATTTCTGCCTCTCTGGTTACTCAGATTCACTAAGGGGCTTGTACATACATGTGCACACATCTGTCCATTTAGACCCACTCGGGAAACCCCAATTTACCAAAATTCAGACTTAGAGGACAGAACATCTATGGTAATTTATCCATGTTGAAAAGGTTCTCTTCTGCTTAGGAAAAGGAATCACAGCAAGTTTCCTTTAAATCATGCATTTCAAATAATATCACTTACAGCAAACACTTCAGCAAAACATCTGTAATATAAAATGAGGAAAGTCTAAATATACATATTATATCTCTTTTATTGATCACAGTTTTTCTGAGATTATACATATTCCATCTTACATTCTTGAGAGAGAAAAATAAAATTATAAATTTTGAAAACTGAATATCTTTAATTTTCTTGACAATTGCCCACACTGACAGTACTTTTTACAGAATGAGAGCTCAGAAAGATGCCATGACTTAAGGTCTGCAGCACATGCCTCCGTGCCCATTAGAGTCATAAATTACTTGAGTAATGCTAATTATTTTTTGCCTTCAGTGCTCATAATCAATATATTTGTGTTAGATTTTTTTTACTTTAAATGTATTTCTTTGCATATATTAAGCTTCCCAACAGTGAGCACAGGACCAAGGGCAGAGACCACACTTGTCATGTTTCTCATTGTTTTTTCCACACCTGGCTTGGTGAGGAGCACATAGGAGGCACTCAATAAATATTTGTCAAATGAGTAATTGAATAATTGAAAAGGTCTGCCTTTATTAAGGAAGGTTAATATATTCACATATATTTTGTAGCATTGTTTTGAAACTCTCTTCCCTGAAAAACTAGTGAGTCACAGAGAAATTACTGGGGGTTCTTCTAACATAAATGAGTTCACAGGGACATGATTAATTCCTGCCTGCTCCATAGCTATCTGATTTTATCCAAGAATTTTCATTCCAGAAGACAAACCCATGTAAAAGAGCTCTTCAGTTTCAGAACACTTAAAAATCATAATTGTATTAAGTTAATGCATATTCTGTTAAGTAATCACTTGTTACCTTATTTTAATTAATAAAATTTTATCATAAAATACTAGTACACTAAATTATGTGCCAAACAAACAACAGTTCTACAAAATCCAGATTAATGGCAAATTAAATTCTAAGCCTCCCTATTTTAATCAGCGTTTTGTCCATTGTATCATTTTTCAGGACTGCACCTCATACCAGTGACTGCTGAACAACTAACTCCCTGTTGTCACCTAGTCACTGTCCTTTCCCCACAATGTTACATCCTTCAATCAGGAGCACAGGCTAAATCATCTGAGGTAAAATGGACCCCACGCAAGCTCCTACATACAGGAGAGAAATAAACAAATGTCACCAGACTCCCAAAGTATGTGGCCCTGGATCCAACAGAAGACATTGGAATGTTCAGAACATCTCTTCCATTCAGCCACCAGTCTGTGGGCCACGATCTGTATTAACTACTTTCCTGCCTGGAGGTCAGTTTTTACTTCCCTCTCTTATGTGAATGTGAAAGAGTTAAAAAGAAAAAAAAAAGGAAAAATATCTGGAATTTTGTGTGAGGACACAGATAACAAGGGGATGTTTAGATAGTTTTGAGAATTTTTTTTGGTTTGTTTGGTTTTTTTTTTTTAATTCCCGGTTCTTCTTCCTTTTTTTTTCTCCACCTGCCCCCACCAGGGAATTATTCTAAAGTTGCACTTCCCTTGCTAGCTCTACCCCGAGCTCTCACTTCCCAGCACTCACTAGTGATGATTACAACCCACATTCACTGCAATAAAAGTAGATAAGAAAAAGGCTTTCCTATGCCATCCCAACCATGTACGTATGTAGTGAAAGTGGGAAAGAGAGACTACAATATATGTCCTACCAACACAGAAGCACACCCTCCTTTTTGCACACATATTTACCCGATTTCATCTAAAGGTCTCATCTATTTCAATTGCTCATTTATTCTTCAACCTTGGATAAAGAGACAAGGAGATGAGGGAGGGGGAGGGACAGACAGACCTCTAGATGACAGATCTGTAGACAATGTTGTTAGCATGCCAGATCTTATTACAGAACTGTGGGAGGTCATGTACGCCACAGCCCGCCTCCACGGGGACCACCACATTTAAAACAAGATGAAAAAAAAAAATGTGATATGGGGGAAACCCTCACGGGCAGCCTTCAAAGGCAGAGACAAGTTGTGACTGGATTAACATTTATTGACTGTTTAAGCCTGCTTTTTTGCTTTAGGACAGAGATACACGAGTTTAATTGCAGCGGCTGTTCTGCCAACTGATCACCAGAGTGGCAACCAAAGATTAACTAATCGGTCCTTCATTAGTGAAAAGTCTCTATTACAAAACAAATTAAGCATGCTCTGATCCTAACCTACAGGTCCAAAGGCATTACGGCAAAGTTTAAGCTGTTAGAGCTGTGAAAAACTTATTAAGGGTTAGCGCTGAGATAGCACTTTGCTATTGATTTTACAATACACAGGTATTATGATTTATGGAGTGCTGGTGTCACTCTAACAAGCTGAAGGACACACAATATCATCTCCAGCATCATTAAAATTCAGAAGCCTCTAGAACTAACTCATCAACCACTGTGCATTGTCACAGACTGTGGGGCTGGGCTCCAGTTTCAAAACATCCTAAGCTTTGGGACAGTCATCTTTCTGCTTGTTTGGCAATCAGAAATGTTAAGCGTCTCCTCAGAATGTACTCAGTGCCTTCAGTGAATTATCAGAACCTATTTTTACCCTGAGTTGTCAAATCACATTTTATTTAATTTTGCCTTTTTAACAACCAGAAGTATTTTGTGCACATCTACTACTCGCTTGTTTAAGAAAGACTATATACCAGGGCAGTATATACTTCAGGCAAGGCTCTAACTAAACCATGCCCCCCCCTCAAAAAAAAAATTGCCTTACTTTTTTACACAGAAAAAGCTGGCAGGACTAGCTTGGTGATCCATCAATAGATATTCAATGAGCACCAATTATGCTCAAGTCATAGTAATAAGAGCTAACCGTTATTGAGCATTTACTGTGTTCCAGAATAGGTCTAGGTCCTTTCACAGTATTACTATATCGAATCCTGACAAAATCCTTTGGAATGAAAAGTATTTTTTATCCCCATCTTACTGATAAAAATATGGAATCCAAGAGAAGTAAGGTATCTACCGAGTAGAACAGTCAAATATTCAAAATGAGATAGTTTGAAGTTTAGGTGTTACTTCAGGCCAATTCCTATACCTAATAGGAATTTCTATTAGCAAAAGTACCATTCTTTTCAACTAATTTCAATGCCTATAATTCCATAATTTGAGAATCTTTCCAATTAAACCTAATCAAATAAGGACCTAAAAAATATTGATTACTAGTTTTCTCAAAAACCTTCCTGTAGAGTGCTATTGAGACACACTTCAGTTCTCCCTTCTCTGAGTTATATAACTAACAATGAGTATAATACTCTTTCAGAGGACTTATCTTCTATGCCTTTAATCATTTTTGATGCTTTCATTTATGTATAAATTTCTATGCATAAAATGATAGATAAATTAAACACATAGTACTTTTTCTTTCTTTTTTACACTATTCCCCACTTCCAACCCAAACTAAACACTATGCTAAATTTTTAAAAGCATCTGTGCTACTTACAATCAATGTTGGATTAAACAAATTGAATTACAAACTTATCACTGAGCTTTATGTCCATATTTCTCTATAACAATGTTTAGTAGGGTGTCTATATTGTATCTGAAATTAAACAGTTTAGGAATTGGTGTAGCAAAAGAATCTACTTTCAAAGCTCTCTAACCCTTGGGTTCTGAAGCCCCAAAACATGGCCTCAGAACAGTGTTCTAGCTATATTGTTGATCTGTGTTCAACTTTATAACTCTACTGTCTAATGCACATAGTGAATCATTTTCTAAGTTTCATTTGAGGTTTCCTTTCCCATGTACATTACGCACATTTTATTCCTATTAAGGGTTGTCCCAATTCTTAATAGACATTTTTACAACTTGAAAGTTTATTAGATTTCAAATTCCACTTGCCATTTCCTCTCACTATGCTGGTGCCTTCCATCATCTAAGTCCCAAGAATTCTGGAGATATCACAGATCAATAGCTGCACCTGAGGAAGACTGTCTGCCTAACCAATATTGAGTTAGAAAATTCTTCTCCTTTGTTATCTATCCACCCACGTAGGTCTCCTCTGCTTCCGAATACAACCTGCTAGTACTAAGGAGTCTTCATGGTTCTCATGATCTCTTGATCACGCTGGTCCTTTAACTCGGAGTACCTTTCCCTTTGCTTTCCACCTATCAAATCACAATTTATTATTAGTGGTAGGGCTCAAGTACGATCCCTTCCAAGAAGCCTTCTGTGATTCCACCCTCATTTATTTCCTTGTATTAGCCAACTTAATTTTGACTGAATCAAAGGCCTCACTGACAGGAAGCTGTGTATGCAATCAGAGTTTTGTGCATTTACTCACTCAATCCTTGGGAGTTCAGAATCTTCCATAATGTTCATCTCTAATATCTTAGTCACATATTCATATTTTGCAAGTATTATTTTTCTGAACTTCAGCCCTTTTGGTCTTCATTTAGTCAAGCTTGTTCCTCAAATGGTTTTCCCTTTCTCACATAAGCAATGAGATAGAGTTTCTTGTGTCATTAATGGCATTTCCTTTAAAATATGCAGTGCTTCTGAACTCCTTTGTCTGGTGGGATATGCCTAAATTTGTTTTCAGCCTTACTTTGATCCGTAAGATCCCTGACAGCTGACAGAGACCTTAGCTACAAGCTAATACAATCTCTTATTTTGTAGATAAGAAATTAATCTGGGGAAGACTGAAGAGACTAATTCCAAGTCATCCAGCTAGTTAGTATGACACAGATGGATCAGAATCTGTGTCCTGTTTCTAAACCTGAAAGGAGTAAATTTTCCACATCTAGATGGGAAAAAATAAAAACAACCACAATGGCACTGGTAACTTGGGGTTTTGTTGAATAAACCTTTACACAGCTACTGCTTTGTTCCAATGGGTCATCTGACAATCCTCCTAAGCTTCCTGGCTCTGGTTTCTGAAAATTAATATTCTGTATTTACCTGGGTTTCTTTCCACCCCCCTCACAACCTTGAACTCTAAATTCAATTCACCTTCACCAAGGCAGTCTTGATCCTCTATAGCTTCACCTACCCTCCTTCTCAGGAAGGACAAGCCAACATGACCTGCAATTCCAGGAACGGCCTCCAAGTCTCCCCACATGGAGTGCTCTTCTCCCAGCGCTGCCCATCACAGTCTTAAACTTCATTCACATCACATAGGCCAGCTCATTTTCTGCCCACACTCAACTCCCTCCCTCAGAATTAAGTGTTTAATCCTCTTCCTTTTCCCTTCAAGTACTTTACGTTTCCCTCAGTGCTAGCTCCTACTTCAGTCTGTTTTCTATTAGGATTTCTTTTTTATTTATCATTTACTAGACTGCACTCCCTGAAGAGAGCTATTTTCCTTTAGGCACTGAGTGACCTCACAAGGCATGACCTAAATAAATGTTTGTTGAATAAATAAATGAATGGTGAGAAAGGAATGTTGAATATCCATTGCCTTTTCTACACAAAGAGATCTACCCCCAAACTCCACAAATGTCTTATTTTGTTAGTCAACTGTTTTAAAAACTAACTTTCCTGGAATAGATGGCATAAAGGAATTCCAAAATGCATAAAAATAAAGTATATTACGACATGCTTTATATATCATGAATCTGCACTATTTCTAAACGTGCCCTAACATTTATATTCAATTATGATATATTGGAATTATTCTTTTTGGAGTTTCTTACCCTCGTTATCTATAGTAGTAAGGGGGAAAGAAAGTTTCAACACTTTCATTCCCACTAAAATAAATAAATAACTTTATAAAAACTACTATGAACCAGTTCCAGGATTGATATTTTGACAGTTTCAACCCGTTCCCAAAAGATTCAACTGAAAACAGAAAAATTCATTCACTCTTTTAGGTGTTTCATCTAAACAAAGACACATATTTAAATATCTGGAAACACCACTACTGTAGCTGCCTGGATATTCTTTCTTCTATTTGGGGCACGGTTGGATTGCGGCTGCACCATTAGGTTAAAGGTGTTCTCACACCAAACCTAGACATGCCTGTGCTTATCCTCCTCGCTTTTAATTTGTGACATCACCCTTTCACTCCATGAATAAATCCAGTATCATCCGCAGCCCATATAAATCTGTTCTGCCCCTTTGCTTCTGTCTTCATGTACAGCATACTGTAAATAATCATAACGGAGTGGTGTAAATAGTTCTGTGGTACACTGGAGACCCCTATTGGTGAGACTCAGATGGTGACTTCACAGCCTAACATCCCAGCAAACAGAAACCGGACCGGCTTCTCCCTGGCTCCTTTGGGTTCCAGTAGAGCAGAAAGCGACACCACTGACAATTTTTGCATACTGATTTGTCAGTTTGTGAAAGCAGATGTATCTACATTTACTGCACGTTGTGTTTGTATGAAGACATCACTAGATAAGAAGGAAGCAACAAATGACAAGAAAAATAGTATGTGACCTCCTGTAATTTTAGGGTCACTCATTTTCGGTAGATGATACACAATAGGGATAAATGCAGCATTGCTGTTGTATCAGTACATATCAATCAAAATATGGCAGTGTCCACAAAGTCCCAATCTCTCTGAGAGTTAGGTAGTAAAATATATACTTCCTATGTCCAACTTTAAAAACAATATTGTATTGCTTTTTAATATTTCTATGACAGAGTTAAATAACTAGGTTTTTGCAGAGCCTTTAAAAGGTATTTTGCTTAATTTAAATTAAAAGTTACCGGTTTAGAATCTCTGAATGTTTAAAATAAAAATTTAATTTCAAATCATAAAGGAAAAATTAATTTATAGTAAAGAAATGATTACCTCAAATACCTAGGCATATTCTTCAATGTGTATACTGAAATTTGTTGCAGAGCTTAAAAGGTAAAACATCTAGAGTTTCTACTATAACTATAATGAAAAAGATGATACACAATGCCAAAGAAATGAGTAAATCATTCATTCAGGGGTAGGAGGGTTGTCTGAGAATGTTATTTTATAAATGTTGTTCAGTGTTTTCCCTCTTCATTTTCCACAGCTACCTTTAAAATAAATTTTTTAAAAGAATAATGGCACCATGAATATGAATGCTATTTATTTCAAATATTTGCTTCAAAACATTAAAAACTTCTACCCTGTCCATACTGTTCTGAAAAAGCAAAGCCTGTCACTTATCAAAGAAAAAAAATATCTTTATGCCTAGATTTGAAATGACCATATCTCTTAACTGGCATATTAACATAATACATCTAATGAATCAAAAATATTGCTGGGCCGAGCCCGTGGCGCACTCGGGAGAGTGCGGCGCTGGGAGCGCGGCGATGCTCCCACCTCAGGTTCGGATCCTATATAGGAATGGCCGGTGCACTCACTGGCTGAGTGCCGGTCACGAAAAAGACAAAAATATATATATATATTGCTAATGGAAAAAAAAAAAAAAATTAGAAAAAAAATTTACAGACAGCTCTTGATCACCTTTATGTTGGTTTGGTTGATACTTTCATACTTGTTTTCTTCTCCGTTATATTTCTTTTCAAACTAAATTGTTATTTCTCCTGTCTTCCTCCTCCCCTCCTTTCTCCCCAAAGCACGCACACACACACACACACACACAACCTCCTCTTCAGGATGCAATCCTCTTCTTGCCTTTAGCTGAAGTTCCAAGCATAGGACAGAGCTGAATGTAGAACATAAAAATCTGATACCTGTGACCTCAGTGTAAAATACGACTTCCCGTTCACATACTGTGATCATTTTCACGATCATTTATTTCTTTGCCACGTGTACCAACCTATCCCACATGCATGTGTAATTTATTTTTGATGAGTTCCTAATCTTATTTGAAATGGAAGAAAATATTTTTACTGTGCTACATGCAACTGCTGCTAACTGCAAATCTCAGACTTAATCCGAAGCCTGAGAGGAGAGGTGTTTGGGAAAGGAGTGTGGACAGTGGTCCCATGAGGCATGAGCTCTCCCTTGAGGAAACACATTTGTCTCCTTTACCCTAAAGTTCCCAAGTGATTGTGGCCTAATAGAGCCAGCACTGAAGCAACGCATTCTTGGCATAGAGTTCTGAGTGTGTGACTGGGGCGGGTGTGGGAGGTTGGAATTTTTAAAAGGTCAGAAAGCTACATACAGGGCCTACTGATGTAGACATCAGAGAAGGGAAACCCCTGTGTTCTAATCCCAGCACTGTTGCCTCTGTCACCACCTTTCCTGAATGGGTTTTTTAAAAAGGTGATTTTCTTGAAATATATGCACTGACTTAACAGCTGGAGTTAATAACTGACTGATGGTTTTTAAAGACAGAGTGCACGAGGCTACATTCTGTGTCACCTTCCCGGGCCATCTAAGAAAGTGCACTTCTGGAGTGCACACTTGGAGCTAGATAATGATCCCACAAAAAAACAGACTTGTAATAACACGTTTCCACTATAGTCTCTGAGCTCTGGACGACCATTTCGTCCAACTCTGAGAGATGCAGGACCAGCGCCCGGTACAGGCAGTATTTCTGCAAACTGTAATGATAAAAGGAAATGTTGTTATAAAGTGTAAAACTGCTTTGTTCAGAGGAAAGAACAAAGGGCGAAAGTCGGAAAGTTCAAAAACCAAAATGATCTCCGCCCTGCCGTGGTAAGCTATTTCTGTAGCCTCTTTCCTCATTTTGTTTCTTCTCATCTATTGCATGAGCATTACAGCCCCTCTCCTGCCTCTGTCATATGTGAGAAACAAGGGAGATGATATATGCAAAAGTGCTTTTCAGAGCACTGTAAGCCCACTCTCCATGCATGGGTTTAATATTATCCTTACCATTATCAAAAAATGCCAGTGCTGCTCATGGCTATTAGCAAAATCCAATTCCTTTTGTTTGAGTTTTGCCTATAGAAAGCAATAAAGTGGAATAAATATCCATTAGTCAGTAGTCAACATATATCGGAACAGCTGAAACACCAAGTCTTTTTCATCTAAAAGCAGAATGCTAAACTAATGTTATTTCAGAAGCTGTGCAGGGTGGGAAGGGAGAGCTTTGCTGAGTCGAGGTGGGGAGTAGGTTGGGGAGAAGTAGCTGGGATGGGAAAAAAAAGCCTCTTCCTTCTCCCAAGAAAACGTCTCCACTAAATCCCACTCAATCTAATTATGTCTAAGATCAAAATAAGAAAGAAGGGCCAGCTTGAATGGAGGCCTGTTATTGGTCAGCCTTAAGACACTATTGATAGAAAACGTGATGCAATACATTTTCCTCTGCCACACATTTGTGAATAATAGCAATTTGCCTACTAGGTAACCACCTCAGCATAAACACTGGAGCACTCCTGCTGAGTCTCGGAAAGCCTACTTGTCTGCAAGTGCACAGTATACAAGGAATATATCATAAAGCTCGGTGCCACTGTTCAATGCAAACAGTCCTCAGGTCCTGCTGTGACTTGGCACACCCCACTGGACAGCTGGAAACTGGAGAAGAGAGGCTGCTGCCAATAACATGTGACAAGGGATTTTCAAGCAATTTCTGGAAACCAACAGTCCTGTACTTTATTATTTAGCAGGCATATATTGCTATGAGCTACATACAGATATAATATGGTGCACTGTCCTGTCTATTTATACCTGACATGATATACAATAAAACACTCCAACACTTTCCCAATCCCATTTGTGAGCTCGAGCAAGGAAAAATAGGGAGACAATTTGCCATAGCCTTATGTTATGCCTAATATAATTTTTGAAATCAGCTGTTACCCCAAACAACATTTTATTACATGCATCAAAAAGATTTAACTTGCTAAGGGTCACATAAGTGTACTCAGAATGTGCTTCAAAGCTGAGAGACACTAGAGATAGATGGTTTATTGTACATCTCATCCTTCCCCTGCCCCCAAGATCGCTTGCAATGAAATGCTACCAGAGATCATTAAAAAAAGATTGCTCATTTTATGTAGCTTGAATATATAAAATTGTAGTTATCTAAATTCCAGTGGCAAGAATGTTTGGAAGACAATGCCAAGAGATAAACGAAAGTGAGTTAAATCAAGAAGACAAGCTCTGTAGCAATTAGTCTAATGTAATATCATTTTTAATGTAAAGAAGCTACATTTTCTAATTTTCACTAAAAGCCCTAGGTGCTGAATGGGTTATAATAAATGCATGCAATAAAAAACAGGTACACTCATCTTATAAAGGAGCCTATTAACCAGACTGCTAGTGCTGCAAAATCCAGTACACAGTAAACAATACTTTTTCTGTGAGAATAATGAAGCATACTTTACTCTTGTATACCATGCAGCACTTGGGGACCACGTCCATTTACCAAAATAATACCAAATTAGTACTGTAAATATTGAAATCAGACCTTTCAGGCTAACCAGTGGCCTAATTTTCTCTTCAATCTGCTTTTAATCTCAATTCATCAATAACACTACCTTATTATCGGACTTTGACAGCAAGCTAAAGCTTTTGATAAATTATACATCTCAAGCCAGATTTAAAATTTGAAGCTCAAGTGCTAATTATCTGTACAGGCCTAGTTAATAACGAGATTTCTTGTTAAGTATCTGATCACAGCATGGGCATCATTTGTCAAGATCCTCAAGTCTGCCTTAGAGACCCGCTCCTCGAATCCTCCCTTGCCTACCATATGTAAAATTGGGATCTTTGTTTCTATAATAACCTTTTATTAGGAAGCTGACATAATGATTAAGTTCGCTGTAGACACACACAATGAATTAGACAATTACCCTTGCTGCTTTAAACCACTCAGACTCCTAGCAAGACAAAATAATTAATATTGAATTTTAATTTGATGGGTTCCACATTTAAACCCCAATTTGCAAAGTACACCTGGAAAGCTGCCGCTGTTACCTTGCAGTTTGTGCTGATGAAATAAAGGCTCCTGCAGTTTGAATATAAAAGCACAGAAGGCACGATGCACCACGATCACTTCTCAGTGGAGCACAGAATTTTCTAGCATTAATGGGAAAGGTAATTACCTAGGTCTAACTTTATAGCCTTTTCTCTAATGAAACTATAATCTCCCAGGCCTACACACTTTAAGCATTTGCATGATTTTAATGATTTCGGTGCCATGACTGTTGGTATACCCCGTCATTTTGAAATGAAATGTCTTAAACACAAAGATGTTAATTATATTTCCAGGCTATTCTTATTGGCACAAAGTAAGACTGAGTCAAAGAGAGCACCATTATAAAAACAACCAAGGGCAGCATTTCTCACATGGCCCCCAAAAAAGATAAGTCTCAAGTACATAAATGCATTTCTTCTTATTCATCCTGCCCCCAGACTGAACCTGCCCTGTGTGCTAATAGGGCACAAAGACTAAAGCCTTTTTGACTTTGCTGCCATACAGAATGGGTATAACATGATAAGACCATGAAATATTTTCACTCTGACCATTGCCTTTCAGAAAGTGATTAACACTCCTGTCTAAGAGCATTTCTGTCTCATGGGAGGGGCTGGGAATTAATGTGATTTTTCTTCCTTGAAAAGGTTGGAGTTTGGGAGAGGAAAAGTGACTTTCTTCTCTATAGCATCACACAGTACCAAGACTGAGATGCCAGACTGAACTGAATTATCTGTTTTAAGACCTACAAGGCAATCCATGTTATTACAGGAAAGGAATAAAGATTCACAATCCATTTATTATGAACTCTGAAAGCCCTTGTTCATCCAGACAGAACAGCTACGTGCTCCTGAGTGGGGTGGCCAAGCCCAGAGACAATGGATTCTCTTCTCTCCTCAGGCTTTTTCCTCCTACCTGCCTCCCTTCCCATGGACTCACTGCCTCCAGGCCCCTCCCCACGTTGGGTGGCAGCCAGAGGAGTAACTAACACTGCTGAGGTGTGTTGCAGGACATAGAGGGGTACCAAGGAGAAGTTTTTAAAATTACAGCAGCCATTTGGTTTGCCAAGTCTACCAGGGGCAGGAAAAGCTTCTTGCTTTCTCCCACCAAGTGGCATAGTGTTTCCAGAGATCCTCATACTTTGTTCTGCCATCAGTGCCAAATGGAAGGCACTCTTTTTCTGAAGACATTCCTCCCATCAGTTCCATGCAGTACCCAGACAACTACAAAGTCATGGGGAAATGGTTCCTGGGCTTGATTTTGATTCTTTGTTAAGTTAGAAATGAAGAACAGTTTTTACTGATAGCTTACAATATAAAGTAAATAGTCACACACAGGTCTCTAAATGTCTAGAGCTATTTCCCCAAACTATAAATGAGGTCTATGTAAGAACAAAATGATAATCGCTTTCTGAGATAAATATCCATGAGGTCATGGTTCAGGTGTGGGGGAAGAGGGAGAGTGACAGAAGGGAGGAGACTGTGGTCATCTTTCTAATGTGGAGAAGTTCTGGGTTTTGAGAGTCCTCAGAGTCTCATTGTCCAGAAAGTAAGAGGCTAAACTGGAGCAGAGACAGAGGGAAATGATGATGGCATCCAGCAGTTGCAATGCTAGTGTGGTAGGCTGAAAAACAGGCCCCCAAAAGATATCCACATCCTAATCCCTGAAACCTGTGAATGTTACCCTAATGGTCAAAAAAAAAAAAAATCTTTGCATATATGATTAAGAATCTTGAGATGGGAAGATTATCCTGGGTTATACAGGTGGGCCCTGAATGCTATCACATATAAGAAGGAAGCAAGAGAACACTTTATATAACCAGAAGACCAGAAGAGGAGAAGGCCATGTGACCACAGAGGCAGAGATTAGAGTGATGCAGCCACAAGCCAAGAGATGCTGGCAGTCACCAGCAGCTAGAAGAGGAAGGGAACAAATTCTCCCCTAGAGCCTCCTGATGCCTTGATTTCAGCACAGTGATGCTGACTTCAGGCTTCTGGACTCCAGAACTGTGAAAACAGTACATTTCTGTTGTTTTAATGTTGCCACAATGTTTGTGGTAATTTATCACAGCAGCCTCAGAAAACTCATAAAGCTAGATTATTGGGTGTGTTATACAGATGATGAAACATTCTAGGTTTAAAGTGGGTTGGGCAAGGAGTCAGATGGTTAAGAGGAAGCAACTAGAGAGCTGAGTGACAACATGCATGGAGAGGACATGCCAGACAATATGAACCCTGAAAGAGGGAGAGGTTTTATAAGAAGGTGGCCAGTCATCGTCTAGACATGGCATGAGGGAGCAGGATGAATGCCTGGCTTCAGGAGTGTGAGGAAAGAGAACTCTCCCCAATGGCAGCTTGAGGAGAAGTTGGATATAGACACTTAACAACTTGAACTCTGAAGGTGATTTTTTTTCAAGGTGGTAGAAATACAACAGTGCAGGGATAACTTTTCTACTGCTCCTCCACTGCAATTCTTTAGAATGGCAAATGCATTTTTTTTTAAAAGTCAACCTAAAATTTAAGATATAGAATACTGTAAACTGCATGTAACTGTGACCATTATCTATCTTCCCACATGGCAAACAACGACAAATACTGGGTCTGCGGGGCCTGAAGGTTATACAATTTGAGGAGCCTTCTTTAAGAAAGTAAAAACAAAGTTACAGATACAAAATTAAATATGGCCAAGGATTTTTATTTGGAGTGAAAAAATTAATCACAAAAAATTTAAATGTTTTAAAAGCTGCCAATACCATAAACATCACAAAAGCTAGAAAAATACATATATATTTACAATTAACTTCCTGACACACCTCTATTTTTTCTATATTTTTGTGTGTGCCCCTGAAAATTATACAATATTAACCTTAAAGCATATACAAAAGTAATTAAAATGTATTTTTAAATTTCCTCTATCGTATTGAAGTATAATAATTGTGTAAATCAAATTATTCATATACAACATATGTTGACTTGACAAATATGTGTCGTTATGTCCCTTGATTTTTCCGACTGTTTGCTGAATCAGTGGCAATAGTGTGTGTCTTTTCACCTGGAACTGCCAGACCTTAGAAGAACAACATACAACAATATTGTAAAGATGCAATGCAAAATTTAGGATGCATAAAACATGCATCCTCACCTACAGACGTATGCACTGTTGGTAGTACTGCTGCAGACTTTGTTCCACCACACGGGAACTCTGATAAATTTGACTTCACTTGATTCCCATCAAAAAAGAAAAAGTATGGTCCATTTATAATTGTACTCTGCATTATCAAGAATATTTCTGACAGAGGAGAAGTTCCACTTTGACTAGGCTTTAATGAAATCCAAACCCTCTATTTAAAAATTTTCACATCTGGGGGGACTGGCCAGTTAGCTCTCTTGGTTAGAGTACCGTGCTGATAATAGCAAGGTCAAGGGTTCAGTTCCCCTTACTGGCCAGCTTCAAAAAAAAAAAAAAATTCACATCTGAATTTTTTGGAAAACATTTCTACTTGTGTTCCTCCACCACCCACCTACTACTTGTGTCAGGCACTATAGGGCACATTCCTATCATGATCTGACTTCTGGCCCTACACATTCATTTTGCAAGATAGGGTGTGTCAGCCCAGAAGGTAGCAGAAGTATTCCTAGAAGTCATTCCTTCACAAGAATGGCTACAAATAACTATACACAGTAGTGACCACAAACCACATAAATATATCCCTCTAAACCCAAAATAAATGTATCCCCAACTAAACTTCTCCTTGCTGGAACCTAAAATCCTTGTAGCCATTTCAACACAACTTGATTCAAGGAGAGGCGCAAAGGAGAGGAAGTGAGAGTGGAAGAGACAATGTCAAAAAATTTTGGCAAATTTTTCAAAACTACAACCATATGACCACATTACTAAGTTTCATTTGGCTTCATCTGCCTCTGGTTTCAGGACTCAAATATGCTCAGCGAGGCTACCTTCCTGCCAATGGTCATTTGCAGAAGTCTAAATCAGTCAGACTGCGTTGACATGGTTAAATTCTCAGGACCCTCAGTTCCTTAGGGATGGAATAAATGGCAGGTATAATGACTTACAAAAGTGTCTTGACCTTGATGGAGCATATGTTAAGAAAAAAAGTTTACATTTTTCATTTTTATCTTTTAATCCTATTTTTCCATAAACTTTTTGAAGTCCACTCACATGTCTGGTTAGTAAAGTCCATCCCAACAAACTCCGTGAGACATCCACCTTCTTTTGCTGTCCTGAACTTTGACAGTGTTGGATATACTGACATGAGTGGGTCCTTGAAATGGAGACTACAAATATTCTCGATTATCAAGTTCTTGCCATTGGGATGGCATTGGTAATGTAATATGATGTGCACTGTCCTTCCAAGTTCTGTTCACATCTTTACTTGAAGTCAGCATGCCATAAAAACAAAAAATGAATTGTCAGCCTTTACTTTGCATAGGGTTCTTAAGATAGTCAATGTCTGTCAATAGAAATAAAACGTGTTCTATGAGAATGCAGCATGTGTGAGCCAGATGTGGTAGAAACAATTGATAGAAACAGATCATAAAGACTTTACAAATCATCCAACTTTTGTCCACTTTGTTTCATCATCTATCAAATGAGAAAGTCAACATGTGCATATGACATGGCTCTCCAGGATCTGGGAGCCAAAGAACCCAGACTGCTGCTTCAGAGGCCTGCAAGAGCATTTTAGGGTGAGTTAAAATAGCGTCCATATCATGTGAGATTAAAAGACATGTTTCCAGTTATTTATGAGTCCATGTCTTCTGCTTCAAAGCAAACTAAAATACTCTGGGCTCTAAGTGAGAAAAATGGCAGGAAAGCACATCACCTTCTCCCGGCGAGCTCCCCAACCTCGAGGGCCTGGCTCTGATGCTCACCCCTCTTATCCTGGAGATCAGGATGTGGCAATCACCACAGCCCCCTTTTCTAATTATGGTTTGTCCAGACCCATGGGCCAACCAAAGTCAGAAAGGGGAAACTGGTCCAGGTATGAGCATCCCCTAAGGCCTCCTGCCTGGTCAGAGGCCTGAGCACCTGCTTTCAGGTAACCCCCATAAAGTAGCAGGCTCATATTCCCACTCTTCGGGAAAGAAACTCAGTTAGGCTAGTTAGCATTTGGTGCAGTAATTAATCTCCCAGAGGCTAAAAGACATGGCATTAAATCTGTGTTCCGGTTATATAGCTACAATCATGTGGAAATGTTCAGTGTCTTTACCTTAACACTTATTCTAAGAGCTGTCCTGGTACATCAAAAGATTTAATTAATTTTGATCTTTCATTAGCTAAAGGGGAAAAATGAAGACAAAACAGGGATATGGCAAAAAAAGTGGGGAAGGTGGGGAGTCCCAATTCAACTACATTACCCAAATTATACACATCCTATGAGAACACTGGAAAGATTACCTCTTTCAGGGTGAGGGCCATTTAAAGCATTGTTATAAATTGTTCAAATGTAAGATGATAGATCTGTGTTGGGACTTTCAGGAAAGTTGTATTAATACCTATTCTTGTTAATCAGAGGTAGCCTTATATGTAGAAAGAATGGTGGCATATTTGACATGTGATTTCAGAAAAGGAATCTGCATTCATTGGGCAGTTTATATATGTTATCTCACAAAACTTCACAGGGAAGTTGATATTCTTACCATTTCACACACAAGAAAACTGAGGCTCAGAGAATTTAAGCACCTTGCCCAACATCACAAAGCTAGTAAGCGACTAAGCCAGAATTCAAGCGGAGGTCCATCTGTCTGCAATGCCCTATCTACACCATGTTACCTTCCTGGAGCTCCCAGCAGCCCCCATTAGCTCAACTCAACCTAAAGTACCAACTCCCATTCACTAGGTCCAGTTCTTGAACTTCCTTCTCATGAATAAAGCCCTTGGCCCCACAAGTAGAGTTAAGATTTTCATACTTAAAATCTTGGGAGACTATCTCCATGTGTTAATTTATATGAAGGTACAAATGTCTAATTTTACAAACTTGTTTTATGAAGGGAAGTTTGGTTAGGAATAAGAATCCTCTAGAAAAGATTGTTTATGCCTACCCAGCACCTCCCAGGAGCATCTCCCACCTCCAGAGATGACATAGTCTAGGCTGGGTCAGTCACTCCACAGCCACAGCAATTGGTTCATGGGCTGGAACAATATCAAATAGGCTTCGAAGCCACATGCTGAACATGGCAGCCTGGGTCCCTTAATAACTGCATGGAGCAGAACCACCACCTTCCCCTGCCCCAAGCCACCCCCAGCATCCTGGAACACCCACTCTAGACTGTTGTGTCAGTGAGAAAAAACTTTGATTTTGTTAGAACCATTGCATTTTGGGGTCTATTTCTTATAAAAGTTTAGCCTACACTCAATAATAACAGCCATCAATAAATGTTAATTTCATTCCTACTCCCATTCCTAGGTTCTCCCCTTTCGAACATTTCAAGCTTTCTTGCAATTTTATCAGAGCTTCTTTAAAAGCATTACGAATCTATGATAGTAGATATGTACAGGTGGCCGCTTTTATAAATAAGAATATAAATACTGAAAATAAATAAATATATAAAAATTAATGAATAATAAAAAAATCATTCTTCTTCTTTCTCCTACGAAATTTCTTTCCAGGCAACTGGGGTAGGGTTAGATTTAATAAAGAGTGACTTAATCCAGGAAAAGAAATTAGTATTTTTCATTTGACAGTGACCCAATGCCTGAGAATAAAGAGAAAAAAATACTCCCTTCCTGCTACATAAACCCATAGACAGTATCTCTCCTTCCATTTTTATTTCTCCACTGCAGAAGTTCTTCAGGTTGTCCATTTTACTAGTTTAAAAGCTGAGGTAGAGTTTTGGATTCCTAGTTTGTAAGTCATGAGTTCAGAAACTGTAATTTGGCTTGTCTTCAGTGATTTTGGTCATGTTCTACATTAGCTGTATACCTTCCTATGATAAATGACCCAGGATAAGTGAACTCAGTTTTAGCACTTAATACCCCCTACAAATAAATTCTAACAGAAACCTTGTGTATATCAGTAGCTTGAAACCCAGAATGCATTGGATCCCAAGATTCATTTCAAAAACACACTTAACCCATTATGCACTGGTTTTCCAAATGTGGTTCTTGAACTAGAAGCACTTGTTAGAAATGCTAATCCTCTGGTCCTACCTCAAACCTATTGAATCAGAACTCTAGAATGGGGCCTAAGGCACAATGCTTAATGCATTGTCATAGTGTACCAAAACGGCAGGCCCTTGCAATCAAAACTAGTTTACAACAAGCATACCTAGCACCCAGATCTTAGTTTCTAAAACCATTCTCCAATAAAAGGAACCAGGATTCCTCAGAGAAATGGCTCTGATTCTAGGACTGAGACAGGAAATATACAAGATAAGCTCAGAGTATTTTGTAATGTCAAAAATTAAGGAAGTGCTTTAAAAAAAATGGTAATGATATGTCAAAGGGACAGAGTAGCCAACTGAAGAGCTACTGATGGCCAAAGCTGGAATAATTTGAGAGGAAAATAAAGAAGTATTAGATTATAATCCAAAGTATAAAACACATAGCCATGAATTCAAACTGGGATAAATAAATGGCTGAATAAAGAAATAAAATAAATGGGAGATAGAAGACAAACCCGCTGTGCAGGAGAATTCTAAATGATTGATACAGATACTCAGCCCTCAGGAAGGTAGAGCATAATTCCCCACATATCAAGTGTGGGCTGCACACAGTGGCATTCTTTCAAAGAGTACTGTATGGAAAGAAAGGAAAGAGTACAGGGGAAACCTGACACACTACTTCAGCCAGGTGACAAGGTCAACATCAACAGGGATAAATCATGTTGATAGTATTATCATTGATATAATGTTGATAAAAATAACAATTACCTCTGAGGCCTCCCATAATTCATAAACCTATAACCTTAGTCAAATACTGAAAAACACATCAGATAAATCCCAACTGAGAGACATTCTACAAAAGACCTGACCAGAACTTCTCTAAACTGTCCAAGTGATGAAAAACAACAAAAACTTGAGAAACTGTCACAGCCAAGAGGAGCCAAAGGAAACATAATGATGATTAAATGTGATGTAGTATCCTAGATGGGATCCGGGAATAGAAAAAAGACTTTAGATAAAAATTAAGGAAATACAAATAAAGTATAGACTTTAGTGAATGATAATATATTAATATTGGTTCATTCATTGTAACAAATGTGTCGCATGAATATAGGATGTTAGTAATAGGAGAAATTAGGTATGAGATATATGAGAACCCTATTATCTTTGCAATTTTCCTGTAAAACTGTTCTTAAAAATAAAGTTTATTTTAAACATTTAAGTAGATTACAATATATTTTATGTTAGTTTGAAGACAAGCATGCATCCCTTTGGGGAAAGAAATCAGAAGATAAATGAAGATATGTGATTCTGAAATGATTTCAAAGCATTTCTGGGCTTTAGAGACTAGTTTCACTATATATCAGCTGGAGGACAGACTCTGCTGCTGTAACATACACCCACAACCACAGTGCCTCAAGCAAGAGAGACATTGGTTTCTCATTCATGCAACAGTTCAGAATAGCTGTCCAGGATGGGTGTGGCAGCTCCATGGTGGCAGGGCCACCTTCTACAGTATTGCTCTGCCCTCTGTAGGGTTGGCCTCATCTGCATAGTTCAGGACAGGTCATCACTGTCACCACTGCAGCCTTGTCAGAGGAAGGGGAAGGGGCTCAGGGAGTATGACCTCGAAGTTGCACACATCACTCTTGCTCACATCTAGAACTTCATATGACCACAGCTGGCTGCAAAGGAAACTGGGAAATAGGGTCTTTATTCTAGGAAATCATGTACCCAGCTAAAAATCAGAGTTTCTATTGCAAAAAAAGGACTAATGGATACCCGGGGCCAATTATCATTCTCTGTCACATACTGATTTCCTTAACACATTGAATTTTACCTCAGCTCTTGTGACTCTCTAATGTAAGAGAATCACCTAGCATGATTGGGCCACTTTCGGAGGAGATCACCAGGGCTCACTGTTTGTATCAATAGGATAAAACATGTTTCCATCTCTGGATTCACAATTTGCCTCTCATTTGATCTTGTTTCCCATAGTACCATGATCTTTCCCATACTTGTCTTATTTCTCCTGTTTTCACGGTGTCTGTATATCTTGTGCTACAAGTCATGCTGAATAGGTTAGTTCTCATGCAGAGACTAAGGATCCAGCCTGACAATGACCTCCCTGCTCCCTGAAAGAGCCCTGGTGACAGACTCATATCTTAGGGCTGTGATTCCCCACTCAGACTGCCCTTTTCTGGACAAACTTCACCACAAGAAGGAAATTTGAGACAATATAGCCCTCCATCTGCCCAACTCTGATCTGATCCATGTGATGGGGTCATAAATGATTTTGACCAAGTCCAGGATCCAAATCTCCCACCCCTACGGTTGCACTCTACTGGAATCCAGGGTGGGGTATGGGGAGTCAAGACTAGAACATTGCTGGCCCCTAAGTGGGGGTCATTATGAGGGGAGAACACGAGTCACCTCCATCCTCCCATGTTCTAACCCTCCCAAAGGCCAACAAGAAAGAGGACCGGGTGAGGGCTGTGGATCTGGAAGGTGGAGGGGGACTCCGTAGTGAACCAGCCAGTGATCCCATCTGCTAGCTCACAGGGGTGACAGCCATAAATGACTAGGAAGAAAGATGAAGTCGCTGGAAACAAAGTCAAAGAAGAGGTATGTCTATTACGTGCAGAGACCGCTTACATATTAAAGGGCCTACAAAATACAAACATACTGTATTAGTCTATTTCTGTTCTTTATAACAGAATAACTAAAACTAGGTAATTTACAAAGGAATGAGATTTATTTCTTACAGTTTGGGAGGCTGGGAAGTCCAAGGTCCAGGGAATACATCTGGTGAGGGCCTTCTTCCTGGTGGGGTGATTCTGTACAGCTACTCAGGGTGTCACATGGTGAGAACGGGCTGAGCGATGGCCGAATGGGATTTAAATACACAGTAATCAAAGGAAGGGCATGTCAGGGGATGAAACAGCAGGAGCTAAGGCCATCGTACTTGACATCAATGGCCCGCAAACAAGGAAGATGCATTGTTTTTATGCCTAGTGTTTGCATTTTGTTCAGTGTCTTCTATCTCTTCTGATCTCCTGGGAAGGCTTATTCTGCTCCTGCACAGAGCCTGCTTATTTCCCAAAATCCAGTACCCTTTCAGAAAATGTCAGAGCTAGAAAATATCATCTTAAACAACCTCCCATTCAAAGCAAGAATCTCTTCTATACTATTCTTAACAGAAAGCTCACCTCTGTCCCTAAAGAGCCCATTTCATTTTTTAAAAACTGTAATTGTAGAAAATTCTTCTTTCTATTTGGGCTTAAATCTAACTCTCTATAAGTTTTCCCCATTGGTCTGGTTTGCCCCGCAGGAGGAATTCCAAGTAACACGAAGCACTCCTCCGTTCCCAGGCTCCCTGGGTCTTGATCTTTTCTTCCCCAAGATAAAAATCTTCAGTTCCTTCCTCAATTTTGCATGCAATGTGGTGCTTAGATTCTTCCCATCATTGCCCATTCTTTTCAGGAAACACTGCAGTTGGGGATGCTCCTGTTTACATGATTACCCAGAACTGAGCAACACTGTACAATGGAGAGAATGGTGAGATGACCGCCTACTGTGACCTGGGCTCCATGTTCAAGTGCAACGTGATTAGGAGCCTCTTCACACCATGACCCCATACGAGACATCATCAACCAAAGCCTCTGGGCCTTTTCACATAAATCTTTGTGGAACTACCTGTTCCTAACTCTGTATTCATATATTCAATTTTTTTCAACCTAAATATAGATTTTAATATTTATTCTGTCAACAAGGAAGAATATGATCCTCATGTTTGGATGAAAAAAAAAATCCAGTAATGGAATTTGACAGTTTTCACTTCTCAGAATAGACTATACATTAAATCACTTGGTTTTGGACATCAGGGCAAGGACAGGAGGTTGTGTCATGATGTTGCAATTCCAAAGGTTATGGGTTTTATTTTGTGGGGATATATGGGAAGGTTCAAACAAATTTGCCTTTCCCTAGTAGGACAGAAGAAAGATAGTATTTTCTACCAAGAGCCTACTGAGAGCACTAAAATCCCACATTCGGTGAGGGGCAACATTGCCCCAAGTTCTGTGCGCAGGCCACAGACAGTTGCTCATCCATGATGACGTTGCTGCTGATTCAAGGCAAAATTAGAGGAAAGATAAGAACAATATAATGACCTTTTCATTAATTTAAATGTATTCAATTTAAAGAATTATCTTTTCTTCTGAGATTAAATCCTTCCAACATGTTTGATAATTAACTGTACTTTTTGTGAAATAAATAGTTGAAAATTTTTTGCAAATGCACTTTTCAGCAAATGAAAAGGAAGGTAGAGCATAGAAATGGAGAGAAACTGAAATCTTGCTGACATGAATGACTTCCTTTTAGGATCAGCCTTTGCCTCAACACCGTGCATATTAGTTATGACCATGAATATCAGTTTGGTGAGCCAATAAATTTCCTTATTGTTTAAACCGATCTGAGTGGGATTGTTGCTATAACCCCAAACAACCTAACTGGTACAAGACACAGAGAAGGGGAACTCAAACACTGATTAAGTTAATGAACAATCTCAGCCAAGTTCTCCAGGTGCCCTTTGAACGCTGGTGCACAATCCTCTAGCTTGTTTGGTTGGCAAAGCCTGCACTAGTCATTTCCTGCTTCTTTTTCTATGCTTTCCTATGCCAGTGCTGTTCCAGCAGAATTTCCTGGAGATGTAACACACACCCAGTCTCATATGACTCAATTAGTTTGGCCTATACTTCAATTTAAAGCATTGATCCACCTTTTCCAGGATCGATCTGTTTTACCTCACCTGCCATTAACAGGATTCTTCTCTAACTACAGGCTTTGAGGAGGACTCTCTCATAATGTGGCAGGGATGCACTGGACATGGCTATTCACCAAATACCCCATTCCTCTTTGTTTCTGGGCATACAGATAAACTACATTCCCTAGTTCCCCTTCAGTAAGCGGTGTGCATGTAGTTGAGATCCCCTAAGTTATACCTAGAAGGCTAAGGCTCTTAAGAAGCATCTGGTGTTTTCCCTCCATGCTCATGATCTCCTTCCACTGGCTGGATGCAGAAGGCAGTCAGGCCCCAGGGGATCACTGAGCCACAAGATGGAAGGAGGTTGGGTCTTTGAAATCAATCACCTCCTGGAAGAGAGTCATCTATCTTGAAACATCTGCCTTGGTTTCTTATCTGGGTGAGAAATAAACTTCTGTTACGTTTGAACCATCGTATCTTTTTGGTTCTAACTGTTATGGCAGCTAGCAAAATACTAACTAACACACCTGACTTTCTTATTATATATGTTTCTACCCACAGGCTCAATTTTGGCTATTCTCTCTCTGTGCCATATTTCCTTGGAGAAGCAGCCTCTCTTATGGCCTGAGCCTCCAGCTTTTCTCCTCTCCTCCTCAATTTTAGGTTGACACTGTATCCTCACAGCCACCTGAAATCAATCTGCATGCCTTGGATAAGAACTTGTTCAGAGAAAGTCCCCAACTAGTCCTTCTTCTCCCTGTCCTGTGTGGCAAAACTGGACCATGGAGCTCAGCCGGCACTCTTCCTGGGCCTGCTTCTTTACTTATGTGGGTTCCCACAAACAAATTAACTTACGGTTGAGATAGGCCTGGAAAAATTAAAAGCACTGGAGCAATGGTTTGCAGATGCCAATTCATAGACCTGAACTGAGCTGTCTGCATCAGAATTTCATGGGAAGAACTTTTTTAAATAGAGATTTATGGATCTCACATTCAGAGATTTCGATTTGTTGTTTCTGAAGTGGGCAACTAGGAATTTGTGTTTTTTAAGTATCTTTATAACCCTGATGCATAAGCACTGTGCTAGCCATGTGCGTGTCAGGGTCAGCATCAGTGTTATCTGATACTAATGACAAAGCATCCCATGATGGGCAGTAAAGCATAGTGGGTAAGAGCTTGGGATTTGAAGTCAGACCTGAGTTTGAATCCAGGCACCACCACAAACAAGCTGTGTGACTTTGGTAAACTTTACTTGATGCCTCTGAACCTCAGTTTCCTCAACTGTAAAATGAGTTTAATAATGCCACAATAATGTACTTAAATGAAATAATGACTGTCAAACCCCTAGCACAGAGAAAAGAGCTAAATAAATAGTAGGTATATAGGAACGTGTGTGTGTGTGTATACATGTGTGTCAGAGAAAGGTACATGTCCACTTATAGGGAAATGACAGCTGTGATGACTCCTGTGCCTGGGAAGAGCAAGATCTGGAAGAACACTGCATATACAGGATCTGCTCCCTATCCTGCATCTTATTACCATAGACTATTGTTGGGGCTGGGTTTGCTGCTGCTGCTGCCACTACTAGAAATGGCCACCAGAGGGAGCTATTTTGCCCCTGTCTGATATTTTGAATCTAACCACAATTTGGGTTTTCCCCTCCCTCCTACTTTAAGGAAAAACAAAGTGGAGGCAGGCCCAGTGGTCTGATCCACAAGTCTGATTCTGGTGCAGATCGGGTATAGGGCAGTTTCAGCACTCCCTGAGTACAAAGGAGGCCCCGTTAAGGGCAGTTGGCTTTGTGCTCCCTTCTCGCCCCAAGGCTGGGCCTGCTGGCTTCCCAGCTTCTAGAGAAAGCCCTCGCCACAGCACCCAGGACCTCCAACACTTCTCTCTCTGGTCCCCTCCACTCCAGCTCTCAGCCCCCAAGCCCTTTGACTGCAAGTGTAAGAGCGTTGAGCGTTCTCTCTGCCACTTGCCTGCTGGACAATCCTGCGTTCATTCCTTAACCTCTCGGAGCCTGTCTCCTAATCTGTAGAATCACCAGTTTCACAGGACTTTCATGAGGATTAAATGAGCTAACACGTGTGAAAGTACTTTGTAACTGGAAAGCACTACGTGAGTGTTAGCGCATTAACACTAGCACTAGTTAGCATCATACTAAGTAGTCGGCTTTTCCCATGAACTATCATCCTAATTCCCATTTCTCCAAGGGACCTTGAAGAAAACCAAAGAGTTTTTCTACCTCAGTTTAGTTCACTTGCCCAAGTTCAAGTAAGGGATGTTTATAAACACACATCTGTCTCACCTGTCCGGAGATTCTTTGCAAACCCACAGTGAACTAGGGAAGCTGGATTTTTCTACAAGAAGGTTCACACGCAGGTAAAGTGAACCCAAAATTAGAAAAGTGATGCTAAAAGACCCTTCCAGGAGTTTCCAAAGGACTTTTGAGAATAAAAGAAAAAACATCACTTTGGTTCTGGGCCAATGAAAAGAGACTGGAAACAGAAATTGGAGATTTTATCCCAGAGCTAGGGGGGAGGGGAAAGAAAATCAGATTTCATTATGCCTCAGTTTCCTTGCCTGGAAAGTGGAGATAATAACAACCGGCCATTCTACTATTCCACAGGATTTTCAGCAGGATGACATAAAATAAGTACAGTAACAAAAATAATGTTTAGCACTTACTACGTATCAGACACTGTTATCAGTGTTTCACACTTCTTTCCTCAGAACAAACCCATGTGGTAAGTGCTATTACCCCTGTTTTACAGATGAAGAAACCAAGCATAAGGGAACAATAGCTTTTCAAAGTGTTTATTAATGATTATCATGATTCAATATAAATGTCCAAGGCATTTTTACTTCTGCCCTATTGCTACATCTTATGAAGATGTGGGCTTTTACTAACCAGGTGATAGAGATTATCAAGTAAGATGAGCCTTTCTGGGTTCTCCTCAGAGTTGGGCCCTTCACAGTAGCACTTATAAGTGACAAAATGTGGTTCAAATGCTTTGGGTACTTGGAGAATTCTGTGACAAGAAGATACATATAATTTGCACATCAGTAATATCTTTCCCTAATCATCCTAATCCATTTCCTGAATTTTCTTCCAGTTCCTTTCCAGTTCACTCACACCTCCAGACCCCAAAGCTGGTGGCTCTTTGATTCCACGTCACACTCCATTATTTGTGCAGCTGCTCAGGGGACCACAGCAGCAGCTCTGTTCCATCAGACGGGGCTCTCCCTCTGGGGTAGAAGCAGTAGAAGCTAGAAGCCTTGTGAGTGCTGGAACCCAGGGGGCCTTCCTTCAAACTTCCACTGTGCTGGGCCAAGGGTATCAACCCACAGACTTCTAGCCTTGAAGATTTCAGAAGTGAAACACTTATTTGTGACATTGGAAATCCTCGGTAATCATCATAAGGGCAAACAGGTTTTGATTCCTTGTATGTCAGGCACTGTACTAAACACTTAACACACATTGTTCTTTTTTTCACAGTTCTTTGAGGTTCCTGCTATTGGTATTGCCATTTTACATTTAAGGCTTAAAAAGCATAAGATTCTAGAGCAGCAGTCAGCAAGTTATAGCCCACGTGCCAGGCATCTGTTTCTGTAAATTAAGTTATATTGGAATACAGCCATGCCAAATCATTTAAGTATTGCTTATAGCTGTTTTGCACTGCAACAGCAGAGTTGAGTAAGTTGGAACAGAGATCTCGTATGGTCTGGAAGCCTAAAGGATTTGTTGTGTGACCCTTTGAGAAAAAGTTTGCCAATCCCTGCTTTGGAGCCCAACTGACTGCATTTCAGTTCTGGCTCTGCCTCTTATCAGCTGTGTGACTTTGAATGAGCTATTTCACTTCTGTGGGCTTTGGCTTCCTCATCTGTAAGTTGGAAGTAATAATAGAATCTATACCATTGGATTGTTCTGAGGATCGAGTTACAGCATGGTCTCACATGCAACAGCAGCATCTACACCACCTGGGAACTTGTTAGAAATGCAAAGTCTGCTTCACCCCAGACCTACTGAATCAGAGCTTCTGAGGCCAGGCCCAGCAATCTGTGCTTTAAGAAGCTCCCAGGTGATTCTGATGCCCACTAAAGTCTGAGAACCACTGACGCTGTATTTAAAGTGGTTGTCCGTAGTAAGTAAAGGTTCTTGATTACTTCAGTTTGCTATCTAACCAATCTTGATGTGTTTTGTGGGTTTATCTTAAAAACCAGCCATAATCTCTTAAGCTCCTTTGTAGGTAAGAAGAACAACATTTGACTTTTCTTTTGTATCCACCTAGTACCAAGCACAAGCACACAGTAGGTGCTTATTCAACACTATTTGATTGATTGAACATTTTCTTAAATACGGGGTTGTTTTCCTGGGATCTCTGAGGCAGGAGTGGCTTCAAGTACACGGGTGGGGCTCAGAGAATCCCTGAGTCACCCGATGTTATAAGCAAATTTGGGGGTGTACAGTTGTGCATTTTTCTCTGTATCACATTTCAAAGATTCCTCAGCATTTTAAACATCACTGCTCCAAAGCACAGACACCCATGGGTGAAGGCCATGGGTGTGATGGATGGACCGTCACCCCTTCCTGGAGCAGAGTGGGAGCCAGCACACAAGACCACCTCTGTCCTCTTTCCTTCCCCTTCTCCGCCTCTGCCCTGGTCATCTCTGCCCTCCTCCTCCCTAATTCTCTTTCTCCCAGGAATACTGCTTCTCTTCTTCCAGCTGCTGAAGAAAGTGGGGTAGACAAACTCTGCATCACATCATGGCGATGGCTGTTTAATCTGAGATGAGTGTCACATTACTCATTGCACTCACTGCCTTTGATCCGCCAGCGTTTGCAGCTTTTATCCCTGCGTAGTGCACACATTAGTGCCCTGAATGCTCATGGTCTTATTGTCTTTGAGATGCTGTCAGAGATTATTTACTTGGGAAAGCAGATGGATATCTTGTTTAATGTCAAAATAATTACTATTTGGTTGGCCTGATAGTTTACGCTTTCAATGTTTTTATGTTTACATCAAAAGAGCATTGGTAAAATTATATTTTGTCTATTAAACAGGATACGACAACATTTTTCTTTAACCTAATTTTTCTGTTTGATGAGTAGGTTTATTAAAATGGTTAGCAGATAACAGAACCAAGTAAGAATGGTCACTGGAGTTGAAATGTACAGCTGTATGCTTTTTATTTGTATAAAAGCTGGAAAGGAGCAGTAAACAATGCTTGAAATGAGAGGCAGTACAATGCAGTGCCTAAGAACATAGACTTTAGCCCCACTTTCAAATCCCAGTTCTGTTGCTTACTAGTTGTATGAACCTTAGTCTAGTTTTTCAACATCTCTGTGCCTCAGTTTCCCTATCAGCACAATAGATATAGTGATTATCGTGAGAGTTAAAAGAGTTCATATACTCCTGGCATGGTCAAATGCTGTTTAAGTATTGACTATTATTTAAATAAACGTAAGTTTTAAAGTAATTCTATGAGTTTGAAATGAGGAGAGAGAGCAACCTCTATAATTTGATGAGGGAACTAAAGACCTAGAATGAACCTCCATGGGCCACCACCTTCCAACTTCTCTGGCCCAGTGGCCAACTTGACTGCTTTTTGTGAAGCAGGAAGCCTTTTGATTCCAAAGCCCTGCTCTGACACTGAACAAATATTCCTGTTTCTCATCTGAGGTCATCTGGAAAGGTGTTAAAAAATAAGGTTTACATGGAGATAATGTGCCCACTCACTTTTTAGGAAATCACCATAAGATAGTTCACCTACCCAAAAGAGTTCCTCTAGCCACAATCCTTTATTCATTTTCATTTAGCAACTTTTACTTGAGCTTTCTAATTTACTATGGAAGTGCAAGGGAAGCAAAGCTTTCCTGGCAAGATGCAGCCACTAAACCATTTGGAAAGAGCCACAGGGGATGGGTTTTCTACAATGCAACCTCCACTCGGGGCACTTCTGGATATTTGGACTTTATTCTTGTGTGATATGTTACTTTTTTATTCTTCATATTCTTCTATAGCTTTCTATTAAAATAAGTATATATTACTAGATGATAATTCATTAATTGAGTCAAACCAAATTGTTTCTAGTTACTTTTTAGCAATTTTGCTAGCTGGTTAATAAAATAAATAGGTTGGTTTAGCTTCAGGTCTGCTTTCTCAAGTTGAAGTTCTTTTCTCAAGTTTACATGGCTCGTGAAGACATATCTTTCTTCAAGATGTTGTTTCTTAGAGCACTTGTCTTCACTCTGGGAGGAATGGACGCAGAAATGGTTGCATTTGTGTTAGGTTACCAGGTGTGGGTTTGTTTCAAGTCTGTGAGGCTTCGACTTTCCCTCTTTGCTGTGAGAAACAGGTAAGGTGATTGGAATCGGATTGGCAGAGAAAGCTGCAGAGCCCATTATACTCCCAGAAAGTAAGCCAGAGTGGGGCTGGCCTCTTAACGTCCCCAAAGACCCCTAGTAGGAGTCCAGGGGTCCAACAAAAGACACATTCTGTCTTGCACATTAGATACCATACATTATTTCTTGGCCCACATGGCAGGAATTACACATTCCTGCTGTGTTGTAAATTCCTTGTATGTATCTGGCATTAAAGATCTGGAAATAATATTTTTTTTATTATTATATCACCAGAAATTTCAAGAATATGAACATTCAAAAGACTAAGATGAGCCCAATACCAGGCTACAATTTAAGTCAAGCACCTATGAAACAGCTATTTCATTAGGGCAGAATACATGTGTCATAGTGGAGTATAATTCTGTGTTGGGAATAGATTCTTAGACCTAAAAAGGACCTCAAGAGCCCATTTAGGCCTCTGCTGATATTAAAAACCTTGGAGAACCACATCAATTGACAAAAAAATTTAAAAGGGCAGGATGTGGCAAAATGGAAATACACTGCTGGTAGGAGTATAATGTAATTCGAACATTTTGGAGAGCAATTTGGGAATATCTGGAAAACTCAAATACATTCATGCCTTATGATCCTCAAATTCCACTTCTAAAAGATACATCCTAGGAAAGAATCTCACATAAATGCCCAAGCAGACCAGCAGAAAGATGATCACTGCAGATTAGTTTTAACAGCCAAATATTAGAAACACATATTGGAAACAAACCTAAATGTATATCAATATGGAGATGGGAAATAAATTTTGATATATTTATACAATGCTATACAAGCGTTAAATAAACTGAGCTGCATGTATCAACATGGATAAATGTTGGAAACAATACTGACTAAATAAACAAGTTGCTGAGGGATGTGTGTCCAGTCTGATGTCATTAACATGGCAGTTGAGACTATGTACAAATACATATATACCCAGTAAAAGGACAAAAGTACAGAAGGGAAGGATATACACTACTTTCACAAGAATGGTACCTCTGAAGAGAGGAACCAAATCGGGGAAGAAAAAAAGAGGTTTCAACTGCATCCGTAAAAACTTATGACATAAAATAATAGATCTGAAGAAAATATGGCAAATACTGTTCTCTTCGTATGACTGTGTTAGGCACATGGATTTTTTTCTTTTAATTCCCTGAACATTTTGTACATATGCCCTCTTTTACAACCTTCACAATGCAGCCAGCAGGTAGCTGGACTTTTCCTTGCGTGATGTTCCTATACTCCTTTATGAGCATTAACATCTTCAGTTCTCTGATCCTGCAGTAGCTTGTGTTTCTGCCCTACAGTCCACTTGCTTAGAGAACTGAAAGTCATTTCCAAGTTAAACTAACTCATCAATGTGTGGGCAGAATCTCTCCTTTGCCACAGATCTCATTCCTCTTAGGTATTCCCTCTGTCCCCTTGGATGTCAAGACACCTCTTCACCTGATTTCATTAACAAATTTATGAAGGCACTGTTTGCTCCTTCATTCAGATCATTAATAATTCTATCATGTGTTTCCATCTGATTCTCTTAGTTCTTGCCTGAGCTTAAGGAAAGAACTCCCTCTCAGCAGAGACACTAAAGTTACCAAAATAGTTCTACAGGATTGTCCATTCTCTCACTAGCCTGTGTGCTTTCCCAAGGTTAAAATGAACACCTGAAGAATACGTTGCATAACTAAAACCAACTTATTGCCCTGGCTTACTCCAGCTATGCACTTACATCTTTTCTGTAGTCAGCCCAAACTCCAAAAAACTTACCCCTAATTCAAAATGTCAGATCAAGTTTAGCTAGGTAGACAAACAAACATGCAAATTTTCTTTAAAAATCTTTTAAGGACAAAAAAAAAAGATAAGTTGCTACAGAGCTGCCAAACAGACAGAAATGAGAAAATTTAGTGCTTGCGATGTTTATAAGTCTCTGTTCTCTTCTATTTTCCAATCCCTCCAAGAAGAATTAATGGGAATGTTGAAAATGTAGAAGGAGGAAATCTGTGGTATAATGAATAATTGTAAAGATAAAAGCATAGGATCGCTTCAAATGGTATAATTTCAAAATTTTTGAATAATGGAAAAGGACTCAATTTCTGTTATGTGCCTCCATAGTTTTATAAGCAAGCTCATTCATGATAAATTATTATTATTGTGGAACAGATGGATGAATCTCAATCATTATACTATAATGGAAGATTAAACATTTTCTTAACTTCTATTCATCAAATTAAGTCTTTATACTCACAACAAAGGACAATGCATCAATGTTATCATTAGGGCTTTTTTAAATATAACTTTAGCGTGAAGCATAATAAGACATGATTAATGTACTGACAGAGGTAAATACTAAACAACATGCATTCGTCTAGATTAGGACCAGCTTTTCAGCTCTTCTATTTTGTGGCTTCTCAGTCCACTATGAATTGTATCAAAGACCATCAAAATCATTTGATCTTTTTCGCTAAGTTTTCCTTTTCAGTTACATCTTTACTTGTAAAGCATTACTTACTCCTTAAAGCTGTGGGGTTTTATCTGGGAAGGGAGGGGAAGATAGCATCGGTTCGACCCCCAACAAGTACACAGGTTTCTCATTTGGTTGAGTTTTGTGTCACATTTCACAAACTGTAGGATTTGTAAAAAATGGAGAAAACTTTTATGAACCACAGCCCCTCTTGTCCACTCCTCGCCAACATGCAAGACTGCCCTGAACTACTCCAGATCCAAGGAACATACCTAGTCTTTACAACATCTTGGAAGGCAGTTTCACAATCTCACTCAAGAATGCATTTCAACACTCTCCATCATTACCAAACAGTCATTTGTAAAGAGACTTAAAGAACTGACAGCAGCAAAAAACTGCATAGTGGGACAAAGCCCACTAACCTTGGAGTCAGGGGAACCAAGACTAAGCCCCTATCTTCCACTTTACAGACCGGAGAACTTGCATATGCTGTTTAGTTTCTCTCTCTCTCTCTCTCTCTCTCTCTCTCTCTCTCTCTCTCTCTCTTTTTTTCCACTTATAACATTTATTGCCTTCTCTGACCAGGTGAACATTAAACATTTTGCATATAAAATCTCAATTCATTCGTTAGGAAACTCCTCCCCCTACTACATAGGTCTTATTATGCCCTCTTTTACCCACTATCATTATCCATGCTAATTTATAAAGAATTGGAGGTTTTTAATCTTTTCCCTAGCAAAATGGCAGACTAGTGGTGGCTAGCCCTCTCCTCTAATGCAAAAAAAGCCCAAAGCAACAAATAGGTCACCTGAAGAATAGAGTATCTAGGAGAAAACAAGAAATCGAGCTAAACAGTGAAGAAAACCCCCAAGACTTGGAAACTCGAGAAAGCAACGTAGAAGGATGGAAGAAACTCTCAATCAGGACTGGTGCAGAGACTGGAGAAACCCCTCACTGCCAGGACAAGGTAGGCATGGGAGGGCCAGTGGCTGGCACTCCCACCATAGAAGCCTGCACACCAGAAAGAATTAAAACCACTAGTAGAACAGGTACACAAATGAGAAAGAAAAAGAAGATGTATCTTATCACTACAAAAAAAACCAAATATCAAAAACAATAAAAGTGAAAGAAAGGAACAAAAGAAATACAAAACTAGATTTAAAAGCTAAACCCAACTGTATGCTGCCTGCAAGAAATTCACTTAACCAATAAAAACACATATGGATTAGTAGTGAAGGGATGGAAAAAGATATTCCACACAAATGGAAACAAAAAACGAGCAGGAGTCACCATACTTCTATCAGATAAAATAGACTTCAAACCAGAAATTATAAAGAGACAAAGAAGAACATTAAATAATGATAAAAGGATCAATGCAGCAAGAAGATGTAACAATCATAAATATATATGCATTCAACATCAGAGCACCCAGATATATAAATGTTGGCAAACTAAAAAGCTCTGCACAGCAAAGGAAACAATCAACAGAGTGAAATGACATCCTACAGAATGGGAGAAAATATTTGCAAACTGTACATCTAACAAGGGATTAATATCCAAAAAATACAAGGAATTCAACCAAATTCACAAATAATCTAATTGAAAAATGGGCAAAGGAGCTGAATAGACATTTCTCAAAAGAAGACATACAAATGGCCAACTGGTACATGAAAAAATGCTCAACATCACTAATCATCAGGGAAATGTAAATCAAAAGCACATTAAGATATCATTTCACACCAGTTAGATTGGCTATTATCAAAAAGACTAACAAATGCTGGCCAGGATGCAGAGAAAGGGAAACCCTTACACACTGTATATTAGCACAGCCGTTACAGAAAACTGTATGGAGGTTTCTCAAACAACTACAGATAGAACTACCACATGATCCAGCAATCCCGCTACTACGTATATATCCAAAAGAATGTAAATCATCATGCCAAAAGAATACCTGCACCCCCGTGTTTATTGCAGCTCTATTTATTATAGCCAAAATGTGGAACCAACCTAAATGCCCATCAACAGATAACTGGATAAGGAAAAATGTATACATACACAATGGAATACTACTCAGCCATAAAAAATAATGAAATTCTGCCATTCCAAGCAACATGGATGATCATGGAGAAAAATATATTAAGTGAAACAAGCCAAGCAGAGAAAGAGAAATACTGCACGTCTTCACTCATAAGTGGGAGCTAAAAAATAAATAAATTTTATTCTGTTCTGACGGAACAGAGCTGTGGTTACTAGAGGTGGGAAAGGGGGAGAGGGGATAGCAAGAAATAGGTTAAGGGACACAATGACTGATTAAGTTTTGTAATGATGAACATACTAATTATCTTGATCTGATCATTGTACATCATACACAGGTATTGATATTCAACTCTGAACCCACAAATATGTATAATCAATTACGCTTCAATAAAAACTCTCTTGGTGAAAATATTTTTAATTTTTTTTTTTTAGTTTAAAAAAAATTTTTTTTAAATAATAATTGGAATACAACTATAAAGCCTTCAAGAAAAATTGCAAGAATTGTCAATAGGCCTCATGCATCATTCAATAAAATATCAATAGATAATATTTGAAAACATAATAAAGAGCATCAAATATCAGTTATTATTCATTAGCACACCATTTACTAGGCATGGTGATCCTCAGCTGGGATGTGTTATGTTAACATGAAAAAAATTTCCGTAACAAATTTTCCCATCAACCCAACACAATTTTGGAGGGAATGTTTTCAAATACAAAATTTCAAACCTAACAAAATAGGGTCCAAAGTGATAGTAAGAAAAACAACATTCCAAAGATGCTGCCTGAAGTAGAAACCAGCAATACAAAGGAAAGATTCTGTTTACTCCACCTTACAGAGAGGACCTTGTCTCACACAACAAGAAACATCTCAGCTTTTCAGGAGGTAATTTATGAAAGTACAGGGATGTTGCTGTTTAAATACCTTCAGTACTGGAATAATTACTCCTATCTCTTAACCATAAAACAACCCTAATATATATTTATATCATTTTTTGGTAATGATCCAGAAGATATGTTGGATCTTAGGGAGCCCTGAATCATCATTTCCCACATTATCATTGAACAAAACTGTAACTTCAGGAGTTATAAAAAGACAGGCTGAATCCTGGCATCAGACCATTTATTTGTCATCCATCTATTTCTCATTAGCACACAGTACATGCACATTCATGCCTACACAGGCTCCGTTTGGATTCCAGATAAAGAATTGATGATATTTAATCTAAATCAATTCCTTTGTTTAAATCCCATTGCCTTTTATTTTTAGACTTATTTTAGAACAAGAGATGAAAATTTTTGCTCAGAAATAAGATGCTATGATGAAAAGAACAGCAAGACAGACATTATGAGGAAGAAAGCGAGCCAGGCAGAGATAGGGGTCATACACACAGTTTAGCGGGGGAGCCGGCAAGCAGATTTATTGTCAAGGAAACATGGAGATTGTTCAAAGAAGCCAGTTACAAAGCAGTATGTACAATGTGATCTCATTCTGTAAAAATACATACACATACAGACACACACACTTATCGACCTGGACGTATCTCTGGGTACTCTGAACATAATGTTTTCATTTTCTTATTTTTATCTGTATTTTCTAATTGTCTTCAATGTAAAAAAAACACTGATTTTGAAATAAGTAAAAGTTTTGCTAAAGTTATTTATTTAATATGGATTACTTTATCTACACATCTCATAGTCCTGTTTCACTGCCCCATCTTCTGTCTTTTCACCATAGTCTCAATCACAGGGGGAGACTAATATATTCCCTTTGGTTCTGGCTGTTGGAAAAAGACCAATATTGAAGAATGTGCTAGGAGGCTGTGATTATGCTGTCTCTTTTCACCCTCCCCAACACACACACTCCTGCACTCACACTCCTGCACACACACACAGGCACACGCACACGCACACACAGAGCTATGCTTCTCACTCAGAGACCTGCAATTGACTCTAAGTTTCACTACTTGTTAGCTCTATGGCCCAGACAAATGTATTAACTTCTCTCCACCTCTTATTCTTTGACTGTTAAATGTGGTTGATAATATTTACCTTAATGTGTATTGAGTGAATTAAATGAAAAGATACATGTAAAAACATAGTAGGCACTCATAAATGGGAGAGAGCCCCTATGTCACCTATATAGTCCATTTTTAGCAGACACTTTTCTGCTATATTTTGTGAGCACTTACTTAAATGGCAATTATGTAGGGAAGTTATCATCAATGGCTGTTGACAGGTTCAACCCCAAGTCTTGAGGACTGTTAGAGCTGAAACCTAAATATGATTTCTCACCTACAAGAACCACTGAAGCAGTGAAAGAAAAGGCCAACACCTTTTACATGGAAAGTTATCCACATTCTTATTGCCAGAAATCAGAAAATTATTTCCTGATCATCTGACAAGAATGGAGATAGAGATGAAGATGAGAGTAAAATGCTTTATCTCTGTTCACAACTGGAGAGAAAAACACACAAACACACAAAAACACTTGACTAATCTGTGCATCATGGCATTACCGTGTAAATACCAGAGTAGATTAAAGATGTGACAGAGATGATTGGAGAGCTCATCCTAATTTGATGTCAAGAATCTACTGCTGTCACAAACTGTCCCAAGCCTCCTCTGTCCATCTCCAAAAGTGTTCACCAATATCTGTAAGAGACTTGCCAAGGATATGGCTTACATAGGGTACGTGAGAGAAAAGCTGACTTTATAGCTGGTGGACAGAGGAAGGGCTTGGGAGAAGAGACAAAGGGAATTTTTTTAGTGAAATATTCGATTACATGCAACGCAAATCATGTCTCCAGTCTCTCTTACAAAGCTGTCAATAAAATCTGCAATGTTCACAAATGCTTTAGTGAAAATAGATTCTGGATGAATTAAGATTTTTAAATGGTTCTTAAATGATGAATTTAAGGAAGTGTCATGGGGTAATCACGGAGGCAGCCGTCGGGGCCAGCCAGCAAACAGACCACTTTACTCTGGGTGAATTTAAGGTCCTGTTTAGTGTCTTGGTCAAACAGCCTTGTCAAATTGCCACCATTCACAATATGATGTGCACACCTTCATCACATGACTCTCACCGTTGATTTAGCCAGGCAAGGTAACATGTTCAATGAGGCTATATAAGAACTATCATACCCAACTCTCACTACCTACCACCCAGTCCGGGTGCCCTCAGACCATCTTCCTTGAGCCTGAGACAGCCTGGGTTCCATTCTTGGCCTTCAGTACTCAAGAATAACTGTCCCATTGTTACCTCCAGAACATACTCTTTCTGAGGGACCCTATGAGCATTTTATTAAACAATACCGCTTAATCGTATGGAAACTAATTCTCCCACCACCTTTTCTTTCTTTAAGACTAAGTATCATTACTACTCTAAACAATGCTTTTTGAGTTTCATAAAACCTCCATCTCTTTTCGAGTAAATTCTAAGACTCCACATCATTCTTCAGAACTGAATTAAGACCCTGCTTTTATAAGTGGACTGACCTAGTTTAAGGGTCAAATTTGTTGTAACAAAGAGAAACTGCTCTAAGTTTCTCAATCCATAAGAGATTTAATATAGAGGATTGGGTTCTTTGAAACAATGGAAGTTCTCAAGGGGTGAAAGTCGGAGGGCCACCATTAGACCGTGTCGCAAGGCCCTCACATCATCGCTGTGATACAAAGATGTTTCTGCTACTGCCACTGCCACTGCTACTACTTTCTCACTCCCTGGAAGACTGGCTGCCTGACCATGGAACGTAAAGTCTAACGACTGCCAGCAACTTGCATGTGAGAGCTCACTTCCTTCCCCGCAGGCAGATAGCTGCCACCTAAGGTCTACCTTCCAAAATGCACATAAGTACATTTAAAAGGTGGAACATAATTCACATGCAAAACTCTAGCTTCAAGGCAATCTAAGAAGTACAGCTTTTTGCTTTCCTACCTCCAAACAGAAGGAGGATAAAATGGAGGGTGAGAGAGCCAGTCTCTCCACTACAACTAGTGAAAAACATGGCTTTCAATAAGATTCGGTGCAACAAACAGAAATTGCTCTAATTTTCAACCAGTAGGAGATTTAATATAGGGAATTGGGTTCTTTCAAACAGTGGAATATAAAGTATATTCTATTCCACCAAATATAAAATAGTAAAAATTATTAAAGCTGAGTGATGTATAATGGGAGGTTGTTATTCTATTCTGCACTTTTCTGTCTATTTGGAGATTGTTCTTTTTCCAACTATCTGTACTGGTTATTCTCCATTTGTTCCCAACCCAAATCCACTCTCTCCCCTTCTCCACCCAGTTCTGTGCCTTGGGAAGCTGGCTTCTGCGGGTTGCTTCTTTGGGTTTCCTTGGGAAGCTGGCTTTTGGTTGGACTTGACTACATCTGTGCATCCTGCAGGAAGTCAGAGGGTATAAGACGGGAGAGTGCAAGTATTTCTTCCCAGCTCCCTCCCTCCTGAGTCGCTTTTGTTGACAGCGGCTGTGCCCCTCCATTATTACAGCTCCTGCCCAGTGGAGCTATAATGATATAGCTCTTTTGTGGTTCTTTCAATGGGTTCTTGTAATACTGTGTCTTCCCCTGTGACAGCAAAATGACAATGGCTTCCTGCTGTTGCTGGTGGCTGGGTGCTCAACATCCTTTGTTTCCCTTATCCCCGTCCTGCTTCTATAAGTAGTCTTTTCATTAAAAAGCTCTTGAACTACCCACCTGGAGTTCTCCTTCCTACTGGGTCTCATCAGCTCCCTCTTAGGATCCTCCTTTCTTCTCAGATACATCTCACCATACCCACCAACCCTGGCAGCCCACAAGACCCCTAAATCCTCCTGATCTTAACTTTTTCCTCATTCACCTGCCTATACCTGTACTACCAATCTTGTGTGCCTTCCACTCAGGATCTTGCATTACATGAAATAAATTATAAATTAGTTGGTAGCTTAAACTTTTTTCCAAGATAAGATCTCTCAATTTTAAGGAAAGGTATATGGTACAATAATGTGGAGATATCACTATTACGATAAACATTTCAGGCAAAAGTAGGAAGCATGTTTGGGGACAGCAGACTTGTAGAGCCTAGAAACTATAAAAAAAAAAAAAAGAGTGTCTATTTGTCTGGAGATCTGGTCCTGAATAAGTTATGAAATTTGATTCAGTGTTGGAAAAACAAAGAGCAAACTTCACCTTGAAGACAGAGATTTTGCCTTGTTCTTGGTTCTGCTCCCAGCACCTGGTGCAGCACCTGACACATACTAGTAATTCTACAAATGTTTAAGTAAAGGACTGAATGAGTAAACATGGCAGGAGGCTGTTTTGTAATTTGTCTCTCAGCCTCCGCATTACATCCACACTTGTAATTCTGTGGGATGTAATGTTTTCTTCATCAGTCAACACAAAACCCACATTTGGCCTTTAGAATTGTAGCGTAATCTTGGGTGAGTCTCTTCCCCCCCCCCCAACCAGGTCTTAGCCACCTCACTGGAAGAGAGGCCAGGGTCAGAAACTGTCAATATCTATGACCAAAACAATATTTAAAATGTTTTCACCACATTTTTTATTTAGTGGGTGCTTTTGCTTTGGTTTTATCTAGTTGATTGCTTTGGGAAACTGTGTGTTTGTTTTTGGCATAAATATGGCATTTTGAGACAGCATATGTTCCTGAGATATTTCTTACTTGTGTTGACATTAGCCACTTTATAAGAATTGCCTGAGGCACCCTGCCCATGCACAAGTTTAGCTTTCAGGAAAGTTTACCCAAATGGGCATAAGAGTAGACAGGAAAAGACAGCCTAAATTAAAAGCAAGTTTTGTAAGAAGTGGGGGATGAAGTGCCTCACTGATGAAATACTCTAGCTGGCCTCATGGACCAGCCATAGCAATTATTGAAAATTGAGAGGCAAAGTACATTCCATACCCATTAACATACTGCTGATACAGGGCGAAAACCTAAATCCTGAGATTTTCAGAGTGAATTGCAGTCTCTGAAAAGACAAACCAAATTTGGGAAACTACTAAAACCTAGATTAAAATATCTCTCTTTTACCTTCAATTTTGTCAGAAGTAATAAAAGTCCTTAGGCATCTTTAACTAGAAGTAAATAATCCATTCTGAAATAGTTGAAATACTGACATGCAAACCAATGCGATTTGCGATTAAAGATTGGGCTAAAGAAAGTCCTAGCTCAAAAGATACAGGCATAGTAAAACCAAAAGAATAATGGCCATATTCCCATAATTACTTTCTTTGTGAGCCAGGAACAGTTTGTGACTGCAAGCTAGTCTAATGTATTGCATTTGGATAGTTGTGGCTTCATGTGAACTTTTCAAAGAGTGCCCATTAAGTTGGGCAATGAACATAAATATACCCTCAACTATGTAGAGTTCTTACTTTCATAATTTAAGAATTTATCTCAGAAGTTATTGCTGAATCATGACAAAATTAAGAATAGGAAATGTAAGTCAAAGGAGAAAATATCATTCTTTTAGTAGGAGATACAAAAATTCCTTTTGGGGAGGGAGTGGTTTTTGTTGGGAAAACTCCTACTTTGGGTAGGAGGCAGGGACAGTAATGCTCACCTAATGTTCTCTGGTTTCTCTTTGTTTCCAAGCCCATTAAAGTTATTGGAGACATGTGGTGCATCTTCTGGCCAATGAGCTATGAGAAATGACACCATGTGTCACTTTGAGGTGGAAGCATAGAGGAGTGTTTGATGTGTTGAAATGGTGGGGTCCCTGTCAGCCTGGGTCCTTGAGTGGCTCTGTGGAGCAGAGCCCCTTGATGACCCATACTGGACATCTGTCAAGAGTAGGGCATAAACTTTTGTTGTGGTAGCCTCTAAAATTTTAGAGTTAATTTGTTATGGATAATTCATCTCACCTATTCTGACTAATACAGGTTAGAAAACCAGATTCTAAAAGCGTGGGTATTCACAGAACTGATCAGCATGAAGAACATGGTCCTTATTCTAGGAAAGAGAAAGAAAGATAAAGTAAATATAGGGAGAGAATGAAGGGAGTCTGAGAGTTATACGAGGGAATCCTATCCTATAACTTCCAGATCTTAAGTAAATGCCTTGGAAACTCATAAAATGCTTGTTGTAAGAGGATTATCAGTAAAGCAGCTAATCTTCATACCAGCATGATGCAAAAATGGAATAGTCAGTATACTTGCTCTCAGAAGCAGGATCCAAAAAGCATTGGTAAAGTAGCAGAAATCTTGGTCGGGCTTATGAGATCTTCAGCCCATAAAAAAGGGGGTTCAAGGTCCTCCTGTGTCAAATTTAGGGTCAAGAAAGACTAAGTGTTCTTGTTTTGTGAGGGCTATTGGACCACTTCTTTTAACCACAGGAAAAGGGTTTTTTTACTTCAAAAAAAAAAAATACTTTGACTCGATTCAATAAAATCAGCAGTCTAATTACATGATCATAGAATCTCAGAATCTCAGGATTAGAAAGAACATTAAAGGTCACTTATTCTAACCCTTCCTACTCCCCCTTTCTAGGATTATCCCACCAGGTAGCTTCTGGTCTCTGCTTGGACATGTCCAGCGGCAGAGAATTCACGCTGTCCTAAAGCAACACGTTCCATCACTGCATGGCTTTGACAGTGTAAATACTCCCTTGCACTGAGCTGAAGTATTTCTCCCTGTAACTTTTCCTCGGTGGCCCAAGCTCTCCTTCTTGAGACATACAAAACAAGTCTAATCCCTCTTCCAGGAAGTAGGTCTTCAAATACTTGAAGGCTGAAACATCAATGTCCTCCCTCTGGAAGTTATTTTGGAAAAGTATTACCATCTTCTCTTCACCAAGCCTGGGTGAGGTCTGTCCCCTTTTCTTCTATTAATTACTCTGCCCTTCAGAAATGGATTGGATGGAAGGGAGGGGGAAGAAGAGGGAATACAGATTATGTTAATATCATGTTAATATCAACCAAAGACCTAATTAAGCAAGATTTCTTGTCTGCTCATTACCTCCTTGTGAATCTCACCTCAAGAGACCCATTAAGTAGATGAGAACCAAAGCTGCCTTTTCAGTAGATCAAGTGGTATAATTTGACTCTACCAGACAGGCCCCTCCACCTTAAAACCCCAAACCCAACAGAAAACATTTGGCCATTATTCTTTCCTTGGATAACTGGGGTTTTCCTGATGCACCTTCACAGTAACTACTATGAAACAACAGTTCTCTGCAGCAGCCCATTCAGCTATCCATTTTCATCTGCTAACATTCCAACAAGTCAAAGTCAAGACTGTCGCTGACCCTATTCATTTGGGTGGCACTGAAATGAGGAAACATTTCTCCTCCATACCTTTCTGACCTCATTTATAATACAAGCCCGCAATATATTATGCTCTCCATGTCTTACTGAGATTTCAAACATCTTTCAGATTTTATTTTCAGTCACTAATTTCTGCCACTCAGACTGGGCTGGAAGAAATCTAAGAAACAGACTTCTTGCTGACCCTTCCCCTCCAACCTCTAGGCATGTCTTTGGACCAAATTTGGGCTCCTCTTCCTCCCTCATCCATATGAACTCTAAAAGATTAGTCCACCAAGTCCACTAGAGATGTCCACACAAGTCTGAATTCTGGGGTAAATGTGACTAAGGTTCAAGATGAGAGTCAGGACTGCCCATTTCTAGTTCTTACAGGTTCTCAGTTTGAAGAAGATGAAATGCATGAATCATACTAGGGCAGAGAGGGTTCACAATAGGTGTATTTTGGTGACAAAGCACTCATTCTACATAGCCCAAGGGTAAACGTCAATACATATTTAAACTGGGGCAGGACAATTAGAAATAAATTTGGGCATCCCTAATGTAACGCTTCTGCTTCATATCCTGGCTCTTATTAGCTGAGTGACCTTGGGTAAGTTATTTAACCTTTCTGAGCCTTCATTTCTTTATCCCTAAAATGGAGACTATCAATCCCATCCCCATCAGTCACTCCCAACCCCCTCACTTTTTTGATAAGAATTACATGAGATAAAATACATAACTAGTGTAGTGCCTGGTACAAAATAAGGAGTCAATTAATGTTTAACTCTTCTCCTTCCCCCATCAGCTCAGCTCCTTTCCTTTTCCTTATTCAGAAAATATAGAGATGTGTGGATTAACCATAGCAGCTGTCCCCACAACCTCATATGCAGCAAGAGTGTGAGCCTCAGAATGAAAGGTAAGAACACCGGGCTCCATGAGGACGGGCTGCAGCCACAGGCCATGTTCGCAGGTGCTCCATAGGGGAGGGAGGGTGGTTCCTGTTTTTGTTTTTTGGGGTTTTTTCCTACTCAGATGAAAGTAAGCATTAATAAAAATTATTTTTCCCAAAAAACTAAGGACTTTATGCCTGTGCATGTGGTGTATCTATTTATTTGTTTGCCTTTTTATCCAAAGAAAGCCAGTATCTCTTACCAAGTGAAAGCAAAATAATACAAATATCCAACAGCGGAGAGAGACGCAGCATCAGCTCAACATGGTACAACACAAAACAGTACCAACCTTAAATAAGAAGCACTTTCACTAAACATATGTGGATGCCAACAAGTAATTATCCAGTATGGATAGGAGAAGGGAAAAGAAGTTTTAATGCCCTATCTTCCTTACTTGCCGTTTTACCCAGTGTACATCAAAAAAGGGAAGAATTTTTAAAAATAAATAAAGCCAGAATCTTTCCCCCAACCTCCTCTGCCCCCAAGCATCTTACTCGGCAACAGCAAGGCATTAACTCAGAGGGGAGGCTGCCACCTACTGGGCCACCAGTCACATCCCTCAACACCTTTTGTTGGCCTTTCGAGTTCTCCCCTTAAAAATCCTGATTTGGCCTGAAGCTGCTTTGTTAGTGACAGTGACAAAAGCATAACCCAAACTTACAGAAACTTAAAAGCTGCAGCATTAATTAATCATGTGAGAACGTCTTTCAAACTTTGCAGCAAAACATTTTGGTTTGCAGCAAAAATGAGACCCCGTAAATTCAAAAGGAAAAAGAAACCTTTCTCTGAATTTCTCTGTTGTTTTCTAAGGATAAAACGCTTCTAATAGTCGGTAAGTGCTGCTAATTGCTCCCCGGACAGCCCTAATCCAGCCATTTCCTCCCTGCCTTTTACTCCATAAATCCTTCAGAAGACTAATATATTGGTTGCATTCCTCAAAAGTACCTATTGGATTCGATTGGTTTACACACTACAAATAGTTTCTCTATATACCCGCCCTTTTGAAAGAGGCTATTTTTCGTAAATCTTCTATTATTGATGCTCAAAACAACTTCAAACCTATTGTGGTATTTTTAAGATCAACCACCAGACCCTCTTTTTTTTTCTTTTTCTTTCTTTTTTTAGAATATACCACTTGCATTCAATAGCCACCAGAAAATCTCAGATCTTTGCTTCCAACCAGTTCTGTGCCTTTCTGACAAATCATTATGCCTTAGACTTTGTTTATGACACGGGAATAACTATATTAAAAATAATGGCTGTACTTATTAGGTGTACACATCACAGCTCTATCGGGATAAAGCACTTTCTCATACTCTTCAAATCCTCCAACAATCCCTTCCTCGAGGTGGGAATTATCACTCCTAAGAAGAGAGTGGAGATTAACACAAGGTCCACCACAGAGTTGAATTCACACTTAGAACTTCCAGTCTACGCCACAGCAATTTCTACTATCTTCTACTGCTGCCCTGGAGCAGATGGAATAACATATGTGAATACACCCAATAAAAATAAAAGTATATACAAATTCATATTCCATAAAGAACAAATACTATCCTTTGAAATGATAACTTAGAAAAACTGGCCTGCAACAAATATTTAGTACTCTGTGATATAGAAATATTTGCCTGAGACCAGGCACACGAGATAGATATATAGATATGTAGAAAGATACATAGATACATACATACATGCATACATTCATACATACATAGAAAGGTAGATATTTAGATAGATAGACAGGTAGATAGATGACAGATGGATAGATGGATGATAGGAAAGAGCTCTTCTTTTTATGACTCTTCTGTAAGAAAGTTGCCAGTTATTCAAAAGAAGCATCATTCTGGTTCTTTTTCATTTCAGGCTTTCTCCCCCTACATGTTTACAGATTGCTTAATTACTTCATTGGGCTTTGGAACTCACATTACAGATACGTGATCATCCAAGTCATTACCTGCATATTTTCCCATTAAGAACAATTATAGCTCTTACCACCACTGCCCACATACTTAAGTCCTGCAGGCTTGGGCACACTGAAGTAATCATCTCTTGAAAATGATCTTGATGGGTAAGTGTTGTGTGCACGATCAGCAACAAGCAAGATGAGGTAGGAAGATTTCCATCTCCTCCATTACTGAGCGGCTCAAAAGTCACATTCCCATTATTTCATCACAGTGCCATGTAGGACACTGAGGTGGTTTATGTTCTCCTGAAAAGTGAGTTAGTGCAGAACGCACAGATAAGAGCCATGGGATGCTGAATTGAATCTTCCCCTGCATGGATTACCTTTCTGAGCACGTACACATCACCCATTTCCTGGCTCAATTTCATTGTCTACAAAATGGGATTTATAAGATGCTTTAAAATCTTCCGATCATCAAATCTGAGATGGGACAGTCTTATAGATGGCAGCATAGCTTTTTATACTGATTAAGAGCCCAAGTTCTGGAATTCTGGCTCCTCCACTTTATCAACTCTATAACCTTGGGCATGTTAACTTTTTGGAGCCTCAGTTTCCACATCTGTAAAGAGGAGATAATAATAGTCCATTCCCGTTCGGGATTCAGTGAGATCCTGCTTATGAGGCGCTTTGCCTAGTGCCTGGTACAGGTGAGTGTCCAACTAACATTAGATAGTACTATTACCATAAAGACTAAACTGAAAGGATCTGGGGACTGTTCAACAGAGCTCAGGCAACACATCTAAATTAAAAACATTAATTGCCTACCAGATAATAATCTAAAGACATTGTGAAGGGGTCACATGTTATTTTAATCAGTGAATCATGAACAGGTTCAATTTCAAAGGTAGGAGAAAAGCTAACAGATGTTTGAAAAAATATTAGATTGTACCCAAGTAAAAGCTATTTAAATAACTGGTTAATGAATAATCTACAACTGGTTGCTTCATCAGTTAATCAAGTATTCTTAAGTTTTGAAAAATATCTTTTTGTTTTATTTTCAATGCAGATAAAAAGTATAGTATTCACTGTTAAATTTTTTAGATTCTAAATAAACAACAAAAAGCCTCCAAAAGTCATTAAAATTGCCCATTTCCACCTAGAAACAAGTGTTAATATTTGCTGTAAATCATTTTGCTAGCTATCACCCAGGGTCTTTCTTATTACATTCTCCATATATAATAATGTTTTTCTATACATATTCTTCTCTACATACCACTCTCTTCACTTAGCCATACATAGGAAACACCTTTCTATATCACTAATATCCTTTGGCATCCTCTTAATGGTTACATGATTTTCTATTGATATAATGCAATTTATTTAACCAGGCCTCTATTGTTGGTTATTTAGCTTTTTTCCCAAATGGTTGTCATGAATATCCATGTAGCTAAGTCTTTCGATGAATTTCTAGAGGTGGGTTTGCTTGATCAACAAAAATACACTTTTTATGCACAATCAGTTGATTTTTAAATCCCATATTTTTAAATTGGTTTGTACATGTAGACATGTCCTCATCTTAACCAGAATTTGGTGGCCCCACTGGAATAATGTATGTGTTTCTTCTGGAACAGCTGTATTTGAAGCAGGTTCCACTGCCACTACTCGGCAATGCTGCAAGGAGCAAATGATCAAGGGCTCTGAACACAGTGTCCACCTGGACCCCAGTAGACTAAACATGTCACATTTATAACCTTCTTGACTGTCCTTCCCATAGCTGGGGACAGCATAAGCTTAAGGTGTCCTGGCCAATCTGCCCAGCTGAATATGATTATCTAAGTGTCTGGGTTTCTTGGTTTTCCAGGACAATTTGGTGTCACGGAATTATTCAAAACTGTTTAAAAAATGCAACCATCTTTGAAAACAGTGATTAGAAATAAAAGCCTGTATATGCTCTATAGAATATCTCTGGGAGGATACACAGCAATTGGGAACAGGATTTGCCTCTGGCTAGGGGAAGTGAAAATAACAGAAGTGGATGAGAAACGTACTGTTCACTGTATTCTTTTGCACAGTTTTAATTTCTTATATGTGCAGTTTTAATTTCTTACCTTATTCAAAGGGAAATTTTAAACAAGAAAGATTAATCCCCAAAGAAACAATGCATGCATGTAGATGTTTTCTCATTGTCAACTACTGGATTAGTAAAACATAAGCAATAGCAAAGCAATTGAATGATTTTACAAAAATGTTATGGTCTAATAGTTAAGAATGCAAGATCTGGAGCCAGGTTCCTTGCACCCATATGCCACTCTGTCACTTACTAGCTATGTGATCTTGGACAATTACTAAACTGCTCTATACATCAGTTTCCTTATCTATTAAATGGGGCTGATACTCGTGCCTACTTCATGATTAATTGTATTAAATGAGTGATTACATAAAAGTTTAGAATAGTAATTAGCACACAGGACATATCATATATTAGCTATCATTGTTGTTACTGCTATTATATTCATTAAATTTATACAATGCTACAGTTATAATAGCAAAGAGCCCTCCCCGTGACTTGTAGATTTTGAAAATTAAAATAGCATATTTACTGTGAGTGTCTAACTGATTTTATGATGTTATTCACAAGTATGCAATAGTCAATGAGAGGGAAGAGGAGCTAGGAAATTTCTTCTCAGTTAGAAGTGATTCCAAATTTGAGAACTGCTACAAGTCTTTGCAAGAGTGAGTGACTCAAACCATTTCTTATCAATGTGGTCTATGAACAGGTTTTTAAAGGCATTTTATTCGGGCAGTTTGGTTTTATATTCTTTGTTTTGTGTGCATGTGATTGTTTCTTTTTGGGGGGTGGGGGGCAGTGCCGTTACACAAATGGCAAAACAGAATTTGCAGTACTGTTTAATTTGATCATCCCTTAAGCAACTATAGCTTTCAGAAGCATGGTTTCAAATCAGTATTTGCCTAAGGAAACCATTCACAAGATAGGAGGGCATTAAAGATTCCTGAAAACATTCTAATTCTACCACTGTGAATAATGTGCTCAGTCATTGGAAATGTATTGCTGGCAAAACGGTGCTACGATGATGGTGACAAGTAGACTCTGCTGTCATACAAGCCTAGATACATTCTTTTACCCAACCCTTTACTGAACGTGATAAACACGGTGCTGTTATACCTGTTCTGTGGGTGACCCCTGCTTCCCTATTTCAGCATGGCTCTTCCCAAGCTGCCAGCATCATCAGAATGGGATCAGCCCTCCAGGATCTTAGGTTCAAGCCATCCCAAATTCAAGTCAACGTATTTAATTAGTGAGAGTACAGAAGACTTTTAAAGTTCCTGAGGACTCTATGCTGAGGTCCTAGCAGTTCAGTACTATGTCTGCCACACAATAGGTGTTCAATAAGTATCTATTGAATGAGTTCCCAAATTTATCATGTGGATACTACATCGTATTTCCCAAGTAAACATAGGACAATCTCAAATGTCCTGGATGTGCAACGCCTTCAGGCATAACCAGGCTGTGTTATTTGGTCGAGAGTTCCTTCTCCACTGCTTCTTTGATGGCCACAGGGGATTCGAACAGAGCAAAGGGTAAGACTTGTGTCCAAACAATGAAGTCCGGTTAGAAAACATTTTCATCATCTAAACACAGTTTATGTTAAGTTTAGAATTCTGATTCCCAGCACCACCTATGAAAACAGCTTTAAAAACAAACAAAATTTGTTTATTCACTTTAACTAAATTATTCAAAATCCAAGAAGTTTGAAAAAGTGGGCTCCATGATAAATGATCTGATAAAGTCTAAAATCAGAGACAAATGTCTATCCTGCCCTCCTCCAATGAAGAGTTTACTCGGCTGCTGTAGAAGGAAGTGATGCTCAAACATTGCCTCGGCCACCACAATGTTCAGTGCTTCTCCTGTGGATTACACATTTTCTTTGAACAGTGATATATAACTGCATAGCATAATTCTGAAGAAAAAACATTTAGAATGTTTTATACTTTCAAGTAAAAATTGTGCGATCTACATTTAAACCGCCTAAATTAGAATTTATCAAGGCACCAAATCCAGACATTTCAACAGCAATATGGTAGTGAAACACCGATGCATGCAGATTAACTGATGGGATAATGTGATTTTCTTGTCAGTGGTCACAAGCTATATGGCATTATCATTGTTAAATCTCCTCCATACACAGGGAACAGCTAGTTGCCTGGGATGTAATCTGTCTCGATAATATTAAAGCTAATGGCCATGGCCCTTTGGGGCTTATGGGCATTTTAATTATAGTACATTTGTTTATAATCTTAACGGAGGTTATTGTATAAATATATTTAACATATCATCATTAATAAGCTAAAGAAAGAAATCTACTTATGTCAACAGAGAAGAAATAAATCTTCACTATCTCGCTGGTCCACTGCTTTACCTTTAGGACATCACACCTTTTCTGAAAAGCTGCTGGAGACATAAGCGCTCATTATTGTCCTGCAGTGATTTATCACTTAACTATGAAACACACAATGTATCCAGCTTACCCACTAACTGGCATCCTATTCCAATTACCATTAATTAACTCAAAATATGTTCCTTTTACACAAACAAAGCATTATTTTGACAATTTTATTCTTTAACTCTTCAACTAATATTTATTTATTTACTTAGCCAGCATTTATTGAGAATCTATTATGCACCCAACACTGTTACTCAGTGGTATTTTTTAGCTTCCAAAATACATCTGAAACTTCTAATATGAAGATTTATACTTAAACAAGAGAATCTGTGAGAAGCATCTCAGTGTCAGAGTGTAAAAATACAACTTTGAAGATTTTCATACCAGCTATGCCACTAATCCACAGTGTGATACAGAGGAAGTCATTGGCTCTCTCTGTGCCTCTGTTTTTTCTCCTGCAATAGAGTAGTAAGTAATTTTGTTTGACCTAATTCAACCATTAGGAGAAACAGCTAATATAAATTGTTACAAAGTATCATGAATATTGAAAAGCACATGATCATCATGATTAATAATAATGTATAAAGCTCAAATATTGAAATGACTCTCTGGCATTATTCCAAATCAAGAAATATAAGCTCTGGTCTTACATAGTAATAAAGAGAAACAGTGTGAGATATTCTTATTGTACCAGTTTAAATGAACATAGTGATGAATATCTTTAATTATGAACTGTATTCTGTAACACTGAGCGTGCATGTGCATACGTACGCATGTGTGTTTTAAATAAATGTATTACAATCCTCTCAACAATATATTGAGGATTCAAACAGAACCATTCCCAAAACAAGCAGACATTTACATGTCTGTACCTAACCTTGGAATGAATGCTCATTTTGATAGAGAATGTAAGCAGCTAGCAGTCCTCAGTTAAAGAAAGCTGACTCTGATTTCATAGATCTCAAAATCTGTCATCTTCACGTTAGCCAACTGTCTGGAACCTAATGAGAAAAACAAATTGCTTTTACTTTCTACGTAAGACATTTGCATTTAGAATTTTTTTTTTTCTCATAAAAGGTTTATAAAGCATCCACTCAAACCATTCTACCTGCATTTTTCACCTAAAAGGGTCTTTATGAAACCTTACAGTAAATTTAATAACCCTCTTCAATAAACATGAGCTTTTATGAGCATGACATATCTAAATAGACTCAATGGTCTGGGAATAAAATCTGCATCAGTAATACTTTCAGTGCTGTAATATCCCACATATATATATATATATATATATTTAAAACGAAAAGCCACATACAGAGCAGACGACTGCATGAGGAAAATTATTAGTCTCCGAGTTTGGGAAAGCAACCGGTCAGTGAACACCTGGGTGACTCATTATGTTAAATATGAAATGTCCTTATGTGTCCAACATCGAGTTTCATAATATCCAAACATTAGCATCTGTCATTTTCTTCCATTTTCAGCAAATGCACATTATAGAAATAACTTTAGAAATGGCCTTCAGTAATCATTCACACTGGGTTTTTCAGGAAAGGGACCTTCACATGAAACATTTCCCCATTTCAATCCCCTCCACAGGGGACTTCTGCTTGGGTGAACCTGCTGAATGAGCCCTATTGCTGGGGGTATCTCATAGCTTCTTTCACCAGTTAAGCTACCAAATTAGGCATGAGACTAGGACCCTCATTTCTCCTATTGCTGGTATGTATCAGTAAGGAAGACAGGAAAATGCTAGTGACTTTTTTATAGCTGCTACATAACAAGAGAATGAAAGCCCTGGAAACTCCATCTTTCTTAGTCCATCAAAGCTCATCTCGCTACCATTAGTGCTGAGACTTGTGACTCACCTTCAACTTTGCCTTGCTAGCAAGCGGTAACTTCAAATTTACCAACACAGAGCAGTCCTAAGAGTCAAACCTTCCCGAGTATGGATTCAGCAGTTATAGGACATCTCCATGTGCTGAGGGCTGGAGCAGCATTCAGCATAGCCAACCGTTGCATCTAGAGGTAGCTTACATCCCACAGTTGGACACACTCCTGAGAAGTTGTGTATAAACTGCTTCTTTTATAATTAATTCATATTTAGAACACACCGAGGGAGTATGTTATACAATATTTCCTCTTTTATATAAGTTTTTAAAATTTTTTAAATTATATACTCTCAAAATCAAAATTTGACTATTTAAATCAAGGCTTGCTTAAAGTAGAATACAAAGGAGGACAAAGAGAAATTAAATCTAAACAAAACTGCAAGTTCTCATGTAAGTCTTTATTTCTATCTCCTCTCACCCCCTCATACATTTTTACCAGCCAGAACCAAATAAAGGAGAGATGTCCAGCAGTCAAAAGAGTTCTGTGTCCTCTGCCTTTGAGTTCAAACTTTATTTTCCAAGTCATTAGATTATAAAGACCGAGAAGCAGAGAGACTGTAAGAAGAAGAGCTGAGGGTAAACAAAGGACCTCAGGAGGAAATGGTTCAACTGTGCTTTGGACCTTCTGCTACCTTTATCTGCATCTTCTCATTGCCTTCAGCTCTCCACAACTTGGGACTCAAGAGCACATAGAAACTAAAGAGGAGGCTTCATCTTCCATACTCATTTCTTCCATAGACAACTTCAGCTAGAACCAGCAGAGGTGCCTGGCCAGCCTGCCCCTCCTGCTTAGGTTCCCTGTCCTCACCGCAACCTCTTCCCCTGCTCTTGTCTGTCATCTTGGTGACCTGAGGGGCTGTGAGGCAGGAGAACCTTCTGCACTTTGTAGAACCCATAGGAAATAGATGGATGCTCAGGCAAAGCACCAGAATGCCTAGGTCTCACCTTGAAATCTTCCCCCTGAGCTCAGAGAGCATTGCAGTGTACCAACAATTGGTCCAAAGGCTGACAAAGAAAACAGAATAGATAAGAAAGGACTAATCAACAAAATAGATCATTGTCCCTAAAAAGCCAAGAATTGGCAAGTCAGTACTCAAACATGGTTTTAAAACTTGTTTGTAGGGACTTTAGACATGCCTGCTGCCCATAGAGAAGTGGGAGGGTATCTGTTGGGATCTTTGCCAAACTGACCAGGGCCCCTCTTAGTGCTTAAGAGCCCCCTCTGACCATAAAGAGCTTTCCTAAGGCCTACATAGCTGTGCATACTGAATGTTCTTTTCCCAAGAATCAGTGAAGCCTACTTCTCCAAATTAGTGCACTTTAAAACGACCAAATAAAATGAATGAGGTGATGATACAGAGAAAAGAAAACATTTAAGGATAATGAGCACAGAGCATAGAGCTTCATTCTATACAGGAGGAAAAAAGGTCAGTAAATTCAGCACACACATAATAGTCCTCGCAAATCATCTCCTAATTAATCCTCATCCAGCCAAAATGTACTAGTTTAACCTTTTCATTCTGTGCTTCTCACAATATTTACGAACCACTGCCTCTCAACAGGAATGGAAAATATACCCATTGTGGAAGCTTTGGGACTAAATGTACTCCTAGCTGTGTTTCTGCAGGACAGGACGAGAGGGTGCCTGCCGCTGCCCTTGCTTGTGCTGGGAACAATGCAAGTCTGTACAACTGGAAACCACAATCCAATCATTTCAGGCTGCTGTCTATATTTTCAGTGCCAGAGTCACCCATATTTGGAGGCAAAGGGTTTTTTAGTTGGGTTTGGTTTGATTTGGTTTGGAAGTAACAGTAACACAATTGATCCTTTCTAAAACAACGGAACTGACCTCAGCTGAAAAAATAGGCTTCACTAGGATCCTTCCCAAGAGAGTGTAATTGGTGAATCATTAGAAAACCTTATCCAAAGGCAATCTAATCCATAAGATGAGCCCTTAACATGGGAATGCTGAGAATAAAGAATATTCAAGAAGGTGCTAGAGCAGAAATTCCAAAAGAATATTTTCAAACACACAGTTCCTCAGGATAAGTATATTGATAGTCAACTTAGGGCTTTGAAAACTTCAATTTGGAAACACCACACAGAAGTGCAACACACACACGTCACCTACTGGCTCCTGTCATTTTGAATCCCTGCGATGCTGAACCAGCCCCACTGCAACAAAAGTGCAGAATATGAAGGAGTAGACTGAGCTTTTGCATCACCTACTCCATAATTCCAGCTCCACTCCAGCCAACACACAACCCTCTACTCACAAAGGTCAGTCCCTTTTGATCACTGTCACATGAAGAGTCAGAGAACTGTGGAAAATCAGAGCTGGGGTATGGGGTGTAACGGAATGGGGGATTTAAGACAGCCGCTAGATTATAGCTACTCTTGTGTCTGCCTGAGAAAATATAATAGATAAGATAAAATATAGATAAAAATTGATAAAAAATAAAATAAAATAAAATATAGTTAGGAAATAAAATATGTATTTGTGTGCACCAGACACACTTTTAAGTACTCTCTACTTTTTAAATCATTTGCCCTCCATGACAACCCTACAAGGTAGGTAACATTGCTATAAAGTATTACAGATGAGGAAACTGAGGCACAGAGATATATATAATTGGCGTAAGGTCACACAGCTAGGAATAGGGGGAGCCACTAGATTGGGAATTCCGTAAGGGCTGAGTTGATATTTTATTCAATTCTGTATTCCAACAACATTTAATCCAGTGATTCTCACCTGTGAAGCTTATAAAAAAAACTGGGTTTCTTGAGAGGAATTAGGCCTAACTGAATAGTCTGAGAAAGATAGAGGAGATTGCCTGAGGCTACAAAGGGAAAAGGGGACATTTGCATGGTGCTCTATGAGCAAGACGTGTGGTTTCCTAATCCTGGTCAGTAATCAGGGTTTCAGCATTCATTAGAAAGCCTTCTTTCTTTTCTTTCTTTCTTTCTTTCTTTCTTTCTTTATTTTTTTTTTGGTTGATGTTTATTGGTCTTTAGAAATTTTTTTCTTTTTCTGGTGGCTGGCCAGTATGAGTATCCAAACTCTTGACCTTGCTGTTGTCAGCACCACACTCTACTGAGTGAGACGGCCAGCTCAAGACAGCCTTCTTTCTAGTTGTACAGTACATTGGGAGTGTACTTAAGCCTCCATCTTCCCTTTTTACTGTCCTTTCTTGAATGGATTCAAATATTACAAATATTAAGCAATGTGCCCTACTTCTGTGGATTTATGTACATTTAATTTAACAAACATTTATTGAGCATTTGGGCAAGGTGCTACTGTTCCTGCCCAGCCAGAGTTTAAAATATAAAGGGGGAGTAACAGACAGCTCCCACATCCCAGGTACTGATACACGCCCTAGTGGGACCTGGAACATGTCCTCACTGCACGTTTCACACCCATTCCCCTGAAGAGGAAGGAAAGGTTACATGTGGCAGACCTTAGTGTTGGAGAAGTCATGCGGATTAACAGAAGCCTGGCAAGAATCCCAGGGCAGGAATTTAAAAATGGTCACAACCCTACCATATGCTAGGGCTGAAAACTTGCCTATGTGGGGTCAGCTCTCTATTATGTGAGAGGCACTGGGACTTGAATGTCAACTTTCTGATCACAACAATGACAAAGAGAAAAAAAAGAAAAAGGAAAAACCTCTGTACTGAAAGCCTTTTACAACAGCACAAGGCTGCAGTCATGATTTGCAGAATTAGACTGCTAAAAGAGTCTGCAGCAGGAGCAATACTGTGAACCATTACTGGAGAAGCCCACACTGCTGAAGTAACCTGAAAGGCCACTGAATTCTCACTTTTAGGGAAGCTAACTTGGGAGGAGGAAGAGAGGCAAGGTTACTGGCTATCCTTGGGGAACAAATCAGAGCATCAAAACTGGAATTAGAGAACCAGGTTCTGGTTTGCAGAGATTTCAGCTTCATGGTCAAATTCTCAAAAAGCAAGGCCCCAGGAGAAAGAAGGAAATAAATGATGTATCTCTGTTTAAAACTATACGTAGAACAAACGAGGTGCCAGGCATAGAGAAAAAACCCACCAATTTGCTTTCAGCATAGGGGTCAGGCCACTCACAGCATAGATGAGATTCTGTGGGACCTGGCAGGGTCCAGGCATACCATACACAGAAGCACATTACCAGGACTGTGTAATGTGAAAACCTTAACTTGTTTTGAACGTAGAAGTCTCAGTCCCTAACACCACTATGCAGAAACCAGTTATACTGCGCAGCCCTTTGTGGACCACCAAGGACTTCAGCTGAAGAAAAAAAACCCATGCCTCTATGTGGAGTTGGAGGAGGACCAGTTCGTGACACCATGTCAGGGGAAGGAAGGTGACACCCTCTCCCAATACCTAAGGGAGCAAGGCAGAGCCAGGAAGGAATACCTCAAAAAAGTCCTCTCCAGTCCCTTGGAATAAAGAAATATGAGTGATATAGGGATGCCACAAATAAATCTTGAGTTCTGTGGTACAGCAGCAAATAGATATTTGGTCTTTGTCCCTGATTCCTGGCACACAGCTCCTAAAACCCTTGAAATCTAACAAGATGACTGGCGTCTGGTGCCCCCGGATAACTTCAGGCTGGTCACCAGAAAGACCAAAGCATGATTAGGGGGTTGGAACTTTCAGCCCACCAACTGGAAGATTGAGTTAATCAATCTTTAATCAATCAATGATATAATCAATCATGCCTGTGTAATGAAACCTCCGTAAAAGCCCTAAACAATGGGGTTCAAGGAACTTCCAGGATGGTGAACACACCAAGGTGCTGTGAGAGTGGTGCCCCCAGAGAGGGCATGGGGGCTCTATGCACTCACCCCACACACTTTGGCCTATGCATGTCTTCCATTTGACTGTTCCTGAGTTGTATCCTTTATAATAAACTGGTGATAGTAATTAAGCATTTTCCTGTGTTCTGTGAGCCATTCTAGCAAATTATCAAACCTGAGGAGGGAGTTGTGGGAACCCCCAATTTATAGCCAGTTGGTGAGAAGTACAGGAAGCCCTGGACTTGTGTCTGGTGTCTGAAGTGGGGGGCAGTCTTATGGGACTGAGCCCCTAAACTTGAGGAGTCTGCACTGACTCTGGGTAGTTAGTGTCAGAAATGAATTAACTTGTAGGACACACACTTGGTGTCTGCAGAGAATCTGAGAGTTGTTTGTGTGGAAAACCCCACACATTTGGTGTCGGAAGTGTCGTAAGTAAAAAAAGCTCAGGTTCCATCTTCTTACATATGCCTTAGAAAATTTGCATAGTAAATTAGCAAGAAGGGATATATTTTTCTCATGGGAGAATGTAAAAGATGGTGAAATTGTTATTGTCTTAGCAATTACCAGAAGAATTCGTCTTGAGAGAGAGAGAGAGAGAGGCACCTAGGTTGCAAATTCCCTGATAAGATTTCCTGGGGTGGAAGCTGCTGGCTCCCCTTCCCCTGCCCTACAGGCCTGTTCTGGAAATAGGAAGTATGTATTGTTCAAAAAAGGAAGGAAAAAAGAGGCAGAAGCACGGTGGACAGCAGCAGGTAAGTTTACTGAAGTCACAAAATGCTTTGTGCACATGAATTAACTGTTGACAAACTGGTCTTCATGTCTAGATTGACATGGCAGTGGAACTGGAGCAGTGAATGCACTCAAATGTGAGAGCCAGAGACAGAAAGAGTTACAAGGGGATGTCAGGGAAGTGTGTTTTGTGAAAAGGAAAGGAGGCTAAGTCAAGCATACAGAAAGCTCCACAGCCAGGGAGGCCCCAGGCTCTAGGATGACCAGAGCTGTTCTCCCCTCCTTTTTCCCAGGGATGCTACCCAAGCCTCATCTCCCGCGTGCGCCTCGACCTTGTGCTTCCCTTTTTCCATACTCTACTCTCCCACTGTCCATCTCTTTCCTGTTCCCAAACATTCCTCCTTTCTGTGTGATGCCATTCATAGGGTCATCCACATTTCCTGCTCTTGTTAGAGAATTTCTTCATAGGCATGCAAACAAATGGTACACGAATAAAGTCACTTTTTTCAATTCCAGCCAGCTGACAAGATCACACACCACACAAATAACCTGATCTGCAATTCAACAAACCCACAAACATGAGGATGTTTCAGACTTATGATTAGTACACATACTGAGCAGAGTAATTTAAAATAAAGAATTGGATGACTACATATTATAATTTGTCATTGTTAAAGAATGAAAGTGATTGGATAAGTAGACAGAACAAATGAATGTGAGATAATATCGACAGCATGTTGACTAATCAAACGCCCAATCATCTTACCTGCCACAAGTGAGAATTTGGTTAAACATTTTGATGATGTGCAGAATAGCTTGCAGAGGGATTTGTTTCCAGGTAATTGGCAGGAACTGCAGCTCATTAAATTAGCTCTCATCTGACATGCCAAATGATACTCACGGTTGATCCGTTAGATCATCAGCAAGCAATTGTTCATCTCTTCCATGAGCCAAGATGACAAATAAGCAATTTTAGCCAAAAGGGTTAAGGCCAGTGCCAATCATTATTCACACTGCAATTTAACTGATTCTCTGGCAATCAATACCATGCGTTCAGGACGCAATACAGCAGTTTCTTCCACATCCTGGGACCCTTTATGTGAATATTCCGCCAGGATATAAACAAACAAAATACTAAATAGAGACAGGCCTCATATGCAGTATTTGTCATCTGATTTTAAGGGAGTGAAGACATCCGTAAACTTAGAGGCATTCACACTGGGCAGTTGCATAATAGAACAGGAGCATTAAGAGCTCTTACCCAGATTGTTGGACTAAACCAGTAAGAAATCATGAAAGGTGACAGAAGAGAAATGACAGGGCCTGGTTTAATGCCTCATCAGGAAATCTGAGATAACGATGGATAAAGCAGCTGTAAATGGCTGCATCCTACCGTTCATTCCCATGCACTCGAAATCAAGGTCTTCACATGCGATTAACCAAGGGAAGGATTTGGCAACACCGCAATGTCTTATTCAATTTGCCCATTGACATGGCTGGCCCTTGTCCAATAATAGATGCTATTTCCTTTTCTGACTGACCTTTTCTCATCTTACTCAAGGCTCCTGACATTATGACAAGATTCTAAGCTGTTGGGACCGCATTTCCCCTCACTATACAAATGACCAAAATACAAACAGTAACAGGGAAAGCTGCCACAGATGAGCAGTTTAAAATCTCAGAACTATAGCCCAGAAATTCAGTCATCACTATGCCACTTAGTGAGATAAGTACTAGGTGAGATAGAAGCATGAAGACTGCTCAGTCTCAAGCCTTGGTTTCTCTTTCAATGAAACATGCAGATTCTTATCTGGTTTGTGAATTATTTGGGTTTCTAGCTTCCTCTTCTTACCTTGACTGTGGGAATTGTGATCTCTTGCCTACTACATTGCTCATTTGGTATGTGGAATTCAAGAGGCAGAAATGCAAGTCAATAACAGCCTTATCACATGTTGTCTATGCTGATAAAATATTCAAAGTAAAAGGTTTGAAGTTATACAGCCTCACAGGATACTTTGGGGTCATTTCATTATTCCCATTCGCTGTGTTTTCCTTGGCCTCCTAACCAAGATAATCTAAATTTGGTCATAAATCTCCTTGGTTAGGGGCTCTTCTTATGACATGTTCCAGTAATCACTGTGCTAAACAAAAGCCCTGTGGAAAAACAGGTACTTTAGGTCTTTAAAGCAATATACATCCTTAATGTGGTCATAATATTTATAATCTGTATTCATAATTAAAATAGTAAATGCTATGCACAAAGCTCTCTCTTTGGAATCTTGTCAAACCCTCAACAATGAAGGCCTGAACTAAGTTGCTATACAGGGCTATATGAGGACACGTCAAAAAATTCATGGAAAGACTCCTATTATCTTTTAATTTTATTTTTTCCAAGACCTTTTTGAAGTACCCTCATATAGAAAAGTGTGGTGATTGGTCAGATTCTGACTGAGAGAGAAGGAAAGTCAAGAATCATTCCCAGGCGTCTGCCCTAGATAACTGAGTAGTTGCAACATCAAGGTGGTTTGAGACAGGTGAGGGAGATAAGTTGAGAGCACATCGAGGCTATGATGCCAGTGGGACTTTTAGGGTCTTGTAAGCAAATATTTGGGCCTGGAGTTCAGGAGAGAGATGGGAGCTGGAGATGTAGACTTGGAAGCTGACAGCACATAGTTAATGCACGTAGTCACTAGAAGTGAATGAGATCTTTGGGGTGGGGGAGATTCTAAAAAAGAACAAGACAAAGGGCAGAACTCCAGAGGCATCACATTTAAGGAACCAGCCAGGGAAAAGGAGTCATCCAATGAGGCTGAAATGGGACACGAGAAAGTAGTGTAGGGGAAACCTCCAGGGTCATGTAGAGTGGGTTCATAACCTTTTGAAAAGAAATTTTCAGGCCTCCCAGCACTGATAACTTCATATTGATATGCAACATAATCAGGTCTCAGCTACCCTACCCCCATTAGCAGTCTACCCTTCTGCTCCTCCCTCTACAAAAACCAAAGAGTTTCAAAAACAGATGATCAAAGTTTCATGTTTCCGCAAGTCAAATAAGAAGAATAAAAGAAAAAGTTCCACTGACTTTGGCAAAAAGAACATTATTAGAAACTCCAAAGAATTAATTTCCAGGGAATAAAATGAAAGCAGACACGAATTGCAGTGGGCTGGAAAGTTAGGAAGAGAAGAGGGTTGTGGGATTGACTGTGTCTAGGACGTGGTTGTGATGGAACTCAGAAGAAAGCTGACAGAAGCAAGAGGGAGAAAGCAAAGTGGAAGGAGGTTTTTGCTGCTTGTTTTTGTTTTTCAGTTTAAAGACTTGAGCATGTTTGTGGTCTGTGGGGAAGAAGCCAGGAGGGTTTCTCTGAAAAATAAGTAGATAGATAGATAATAGATTTAAAAGGAAGCAGTGGAAGGGGACAAAAGTAAGAAATTTGAAAGGAAAAGAGCTTCCTGTTCATTAAAGGCTCCAGGAAGCAAGTATGATTCATAGAATCATAGCACTATAGAAGATGGGTCATCCAGGCTATGGGGATTGTGAAAGAGAGAGTAAAGCTGGGAACATAATATTGCCCCATGTTTGAAAGGTGCCTATGCAAGTAAGAAATCATACATTTATAGCAATACCAATTCACACAACTGCTTGAGTCTTTCAGCGGCTTGGGATGCAGAAGCAAAGGTGACAAATACTGGGGGTTCACAAAGCATTTTTATAAAATATTTTGCAAAAGGGCATGGAGGCAAAAACATTAAGAATACTAGCAAGAGAACAGAAGACATGAGCTGTGAGCTATCAGTATGTAGTACTGCTATCATTCTTGCTACTGCTGTTTCTATTTTGAGCTGGACAAATCCATGCAAGCTGGATTCAAGCAGGTTCCTTTTCTCTGTGTGCTGCCACTAGAGACACTTGCTGCTCCTTATCCAGAAGTGGTTCCCATCTCTCTACGGTCCCTTTCTGCAAGCCATCAACTCTCCTCTGTGTTCCAGTAGTGAGGGAGGTTATGTGGGCCACCCTAGCTTTTTAACAGGCTACAGGCTATGTAACTGGAAAGAGTCTCCCCCACTGTGCAGACGTCATTGACTAGAACACTTCCTGTGTCACAACATCAAGCAGCCCCTCCAGCTGCAGCCAGCTGGGTTTTACTATTGAATTGTTTCATGCCCACTCTGTGTGGGCTCGACTTATGGACAGAAGCAGGAACACTCTATCGAACCCTTAACGAATGCCCAGTGGGTTCTCAGACTTGTGCTAAGGGTGGGATTAGCAAGGGAACCTACAGAGACTGTTTATTGCCTCCTAGCCTTTGCCATAATCTAACCATTACCTGATTCTCTGCTCACCAAGAAACCTTGGGAATACAAATTTAGTTTCTTAAGTATCTTAACAACAGGAAGAGAGTGCACTGGATAATGGACACAAAAATCAGTCATTTGAAGGGCAGCCCTCATTGTAAAATATTAAATTGGCATTCTGGCTGACACACAGTTTTTTAAGAGTAGCAATAACAACCACTTTTTTTTTTTTTTTTTGTCTTTTTCGTGACCAGTACTCAGCCAGTGAGCACACCGGCCATGCCTATATAGGATCCGAACCCGCGGCGGGAGCTTCGCTGCGCTCCCAGCGCCGCACTCTCACGAGTGCGCCACGGGGTCAGCCCAACAACCACTTATTAAAGCTACTACATGGCCCTGAATATTTGATTTCTCCCCTCCTTTCTCCTGCAGTTGGACACTTGGGGGCCCAGGAATCTAGACATAGGTTGGGAGTGGGTACTGCAGAGCTCAGACACAATGATGAGACATCCTTTGTCCAAGGACTGTGTGCATGGAAATGATTTGGGGAGGTAATAAGGGGAACCTTAAGAACAACACATGAAAAATCCAGGGAAAATATGCAATGAGTAGTCTATAGATGTCAAACAGAAATGGAAAAGCAGGCATGAGGTTAAAAAAAAGGCAGAATACATGGGTTATAGACAAGAAAAGAGGGTAAGAGACAAAACCTAGAGCATAGCCAGGAGCCAATGAAAGACAGCTTCTGGACCTTTCCTTTGGGTAAGTTACCTGGAGTTTGGGTCATGGGAGGAAGAGCCATGTAAAGCAAAGCTGCAGCCTAGGTACCAGATGCTTCACTTAACGTATCTTATCTCTATGCCTTACAACAGCCTAAAAGGTAAAGACTCTTACCTGTTCCCATCATAGAGATGATAAAATTGAGGCTCAGAGAGGCTAAGTATTTGTACAATAAGTGGCAGAGCCAAGATTCATATTCACATCATCTGCCTCAATACCGATGCTCTTACCAAGCTGCCTATGGCTTCCTTGGAGTGCATTGAGCCCTCATAGCCCAAAGAACTCTGGGTATACTGACAAAATCAAGTCTGCAAACCTGAAAAACTGAGGGCCATGCCCTGGATTGTGATGACTCCACCCAGACACTGTCCCTCCCTGTAGGGCATAGCCACATGGCTATTCGGGACATCTCTTTGTCATCAAGCACACCCCAGTGGCCTTTCTGGGTAAATCACCATGTTTTCACTGATTACTACGAAGTGCATAAATCCTGGGCTAGGATAACATATAAATGACATCAAAGCCAGGAGTTTAATCTTATTTAAATTATTAACTTTAATTTGATCCATAACAGGTTGTGTCCCTAATGCTTACCTCCTGTACATGTGGCCAAGAAATTAAGAATCAATCAGTATTATCCATCCCAAACTAGAAAATTAGTCAAAAGAAAGGCCAATTAGCAGCAAGTACGTATGATTATCTTTCTGTATAGTTCTAATACAGTTCTATTAGGGTGGAAAAAAACAATCAGAGCTCATTGAAAAGTATACCAGCAAAAAACAAAAACAAAACTTTTGTCTTTCCTTTGTACTAACAACTATTTTTGGTGAAAGTCCTGGCTCTTAAATGGAAAAAAAAAAAAAACTGGTTTTTTAAAGTTATTCTAATTTTTAAAATATGAAGATTAGAAATAATTCTGTAATCTTAAACCAACAGTCAATGTTATATGTAATTACATTACACTAGAGCAATTTTTATTGACAGCCACTGGGGAGCCATTTAAGGTTTTTCTAAAAAATTTTTATTGTACATATTTATGGGGTATAGAGTTATACTTTGATACATGTATACAGCGTGTGATGTTCAAATCGGGGTAATCATTTAAGGTTTTTAGGAAGTGTAATGTAGAAATCAAAACTGATGCCTTAAGAATCTGAATTTTGTAATAGCATAAAGTATGAATGAAAATATAGAAGGAAATAGAGGCAAGGATACCAATTACGAATTTAAGTGTAGATATTTTTAGTCAAGAGTGTGTAGGAGTTTACACAAAACACACCTCAGCCTTACCTTGCAACAGCTACCACTAGGACCTTGAAACATACAATAACAGAGATAAAATAAGGGAAAATACTTAAGACATAGCTACACTCAAAATCAAGATAAATATCTCAGTGGATGAGGGAATTAAACTCGAGAGGGTGAATGAAGACTGAACATTTCCCACAAGTAGAGGGCGACCTGAACTCAGATGGGGCTGCCCACCCCAGAAATGGAGACTGAGGTTCTGGGGACTGGATGTGCAATATTCCCCCAGGGCAAGAGCTCTAAATTGCTCACAAAATTTAAGACCTGGTTCTGGGCTAGATTCTCCAAGAGACAGCTACAAAATCACTAAACAAGAAAGGTTGAGTTCAGGAAGAAAAGAAACATAAAATCAAATTTCCACTCAAAATGAGTTTGCAAATGAAAATTACAAAGCACATAAGGAAAATTCACCCCATGAAAGACAGTCAACAAACTCAGAGCATAAAAGAATTCGCTTTTATTTTGAAAAGGGAAACGAGAGTAATCCGAAAAGAACATTTGTGAGATCTCAGATATGTTTTATTGTAACACAACAGGATGTTATAAAATAAAAACAGGCAGCTATAAATCAAGTGCAGGGATATTTTTAAAAGATTTAGAAATCCTGGAAACAAACACAATTCTTGCAAATTTACCCTCAACAGATGGGTAAATTTTAACTGCCATAGTCAAAAAGAAAATTGGTGCATTTGAAGATAAAACTGTTGCAATAATTGAGGTAGAGCTAACAAGTGCCTGAAGTAAGGTGGTGGCCATAGAAATGTAAAACCCAAGCACATTCCAGAAGCATAAAATTAACTAGTCTATGTCACTGTCCAGCAGTACTCATTAAGATTTAATTTTATCTAACCACTGAGATAGCCAAAGTTCCACTGTGACAATGACCATTTGAAATTCTTCTATTCACGAGGTTTTGTTAATGCCACTGAAATACAAAAGAGGGATATATAAAGATGAGAATTAGACCCTCCGTTGTGTGCATAACTAGTCAACACAAATAAAATGAGCTTACAGTGAAAATTCTTTATCATTCATGTCTGCAGCAATAAGAAACTTTTATTTAGGGATCAAGTAAGTGAATTGGAACTCTCTTGATTATCTGATTGTTTTCTGCTCCAATAAATCTACAAATAAATAATTTGACCATAAAATATTTATTATATACTTATACATGTATTATACATTATATAGTTATTACATTTTTACATATTAGCATATTATTCCCTTTTATAAAATGTTTTAAAATATCTTCCATTGTATCAATAAAATGATTACAAAATAATGAGTGCTGAGACAATAAGGATTCTTTTTTTAAAAAATCAGAATTACAGTTTAGTTGAAAGGTTAAAATTTTAAGTAAAGATGTGATAGAGAAAATAAATTTAAAGTATTTATATTAAAACAAAATTTAGGAATATGTTCGTGTTACTTGGGAAAGGTAATTTGACACATGATCTGAAAAAGAAACATTTTTCCAGCTCTACCACTGGAGATTTCATGAGAGAAGCAGTAACACGTTTGCCCACTACCAACTCTCAAGCTCACGCACACTGGAGAACCCAGACTCCAGTCTCCAGTTTTGTTCTTTATTACAAAGAACCAGAGCTACTTGCAGGATAAACGATACTGAGTTTTGAGGCAGGGGAAAAAATCAGGACAGGCTTGGAACATCCCATTGTTGCCAGTCAGTAATTAGGGATGTTCTCAAGAACATTAGATGTCTTGCTGAAAGCATAAAGGAGAGAGACTTGAAAGGCCCCCTGACTGAGTCCCCCCTGAGGGCCATCCACTAGGGGGAGAGTCTGGGGTGTGGGCTGAGAGAGAAAAGAAGAGGCCAGGCCACAGAGGGCTCTCAGACTCTTACAGGGGACTTTTCAGGTGAAGGTGCCTGTTAGCTCTGGGAAGAACTCATCGAAACATCCCCTAGCACCACACAAAAGGCTATCATCAGGACAGCTGATCCATCACAGAGAAGGAGCAAAGACCAACAGAAAGGGGTCAGACATGGGATGTGCGTGGATGGAGACAGCAACTACAGCCAACAAAGACACATGGAGCACTGAAGTCACAAGAAACTGACTTTGTTCTCTTGTCCCTCCTTGCCCCTATACCAGAGCAGTAAGAACAGGAGAGAGAAAGAGGGTGTGACAGAGCAAACCAAGCAGCATGCACGTGCACGCGCGCGCACACACACACACACACACACACTCAGTCCAGAGGGAAAAGAAACATCTTAGATCAAATACAGTAGTAATGTTTTTCGGTAAAAAGGACTAAGTTTTAACAACAAAAATGAGACTATTTTAATAATTAAAAGTGACTGAGGAGGTTGACAAACAGAGCTATTATCAAGGGAGCTCCCTATGCAGGAAATGGAAAGATAGAGCCCATGATAGCAGAGGTTGTAGCACAGAGCTCTGAGACAGCTCTGACAGTGTGACATTCCATACTCTGCTTAAATAAGATGGTAAATTGAATACTAAGAAAGTATAAACAGAGATTTTCCTCTGCACACACACACACATGCAAAAACCTTTGGGCAACACATAAAATAGTCATTTTTAGGCAGGTTTTTTTTCCTTAAATAAGGATAATTGTGTTTACCTTCCTGTACTATTTGAGGTAGGTTTTTTATTGTGGAAACTGCAACTGCAACTTATTTTAATAGCATATGTGAGGGTACTTGAAAAAATTCATGGAAAATTGAATTAAAAGCCAATATGAATTTGAACTTTTTGAAGACCCCCTCACGCATAGAATCTTAACCTTTATTTAAGATAATAGGCAGAAAGTAAAGTGTATACATATAAATTTAGCTTGTTGAATCTACACGTAAAACTACCAGTCATTTTCTTATATACTAGTGTCAATACATTTCATCCTCCCACTTCCAGCTCCCAAATTGTTGGGGCAAATAAATCATCTTAAGATGTTATCTCAGACATGCCCAATTCTACCCAGTGCTGTACTGGCCCATTTTTCTTCTATGAAGAGTGTGCTGAACAGTTTTATAGCCCTCACTCATACATGGTCCTTTGCTATAGAATATGGACCAGAGCACCTAGCTCTATTTTAACATAATACATAATGATGTAATATCACAAATAATATTATGATTTTTCATTTGTTGCTTCCTCTCAAGGCATTCTGAGCTTTGATAAATCATAATTGATGCAAATTAATCTCATATAATTAATGCAGATTTGCTGCAGACATTTAATGCATAATTAGAATTTCCCTACTAAATGCAGATTCACTTTGTAAGCTCCTTGAAATATATTTTGAAATGCAGATAGGCAGCAGGATAGATTTTTGAATTTTAGAAATACAAATGCATCCTTTAATTATAAGAAATTACCATAGATTTTATATATTGAATATATAATTAATAAATGAACTTAAAATACTCTAGAAAAAGTTTAATAGGGAAAAGGGGATGAGTAAGCATCAAGCGGGTGAGATCTCACCATCTAGCTCACCACAGAATCCTCCCACTAGCTGTAAGGTGGTAAGAAAACCTGAAAAAGAATGAAGACTCCTGATTCATGTGTTTCCCTCTCCTCTAATGAAATTGCTAGCAATAGAGGGCTTGGGGAGTCTGGTTTGAGTTTTAAGTCCCCTATTTACTGTATGTAAACCTGAGCAAGCCTTATGTCTACTTCAAGCCTTGGTTTCCCCATCAGTCAACTGGCCTACTTCATAGTACTCTTCCTATAAGGATCAATGGAGTATCTGCAGGTCAGAATTGTAAGAAATATTATTATTATAATCACTGTATGTAATTCTCCTGCTAAATTCTTAGCTAGCAGACAGTCTCTCAAGACATAAAAACTCAAGTTTGGATAATGATAGCTGCCATTTATTAAACACTATGCATCAAGTACTGGGCTAAATACTTCACATATTTCATCTCATTTATTCCCTACAACAACTCTAGTAGTATTCCCATTTTAGAGTTAAGGAATACAAAGTTCAAAAAGGGTCTAACTTGTCCATAGTCACACAGCTTGTAATTAGTGGAGCTGGGATTGAACTGGTATCTATTTGACTCCAGATTTGATGCTCCAAGACACCTGGGTAGACTCCCTCCCCACTAACATTGGTAAAGTTGTACCAGCTCTACTCTTCAATGCAAACTCCATATTTATCATTAAGAACAAAATAACCAGTGAATTCTAATCCAAGGAAGTATACAATCTATTCAGGGCCCGGTCAACCCCCTTGCTCTGCTACCCTTTCTACCAACGAGCATGGGGTGCTGAAAGGAATTACTATCCTACTAGCTGGACTCTAAGTTTCAAGAAAGTGGGGTCTCAATGTCTCAGTAACCACAGCATCCTCCTGCAGGACTGCAATTCCTCATTGGCAAATATTTCATTTTTTTGCACAATTCCTGAAAAACATGTACCATTGAAGGAAAATTCTTGTCAAGCTAGTCTTTTGATCAGTAATACAGAAAGTAAAATTTGGAAGATGAAACAAAACAGCATGGACTGGGTGGCCTACTGGTTCAGGAGCCTTAGAATGGAGGCATTCCTGCAGCATCTTAGTCCCAGAAGCCTGCATTTTACATGTGAAGACATCAGGGTGAGAAATCAATTAGGGGCCTCTGCTTCCCGAAGGCAAGGACTGGAGCAAGACACAGAGGAATCAGATAAATCATTTCTCTTCCTCAGCCTAAGTGACTCGCACAGCAAAAGACCCTATGCCACGGGGCACACTGGGAAAAAATGTTCATTGTGGAACCCAGATGCCAAACGGAAGAAGAAAGAGAGCACTTCCAGCAGCTGCATCTGGCTTTTTGGCAAGCTCTCCACACTGTAGTACTGATTCTCCCTGCATCTGCTTCTTAATCATTTCACTAGTCACCTGTGAACTAAGTTTTATCTGCTCTGACCACACACTGCTTGGAACTTGGATAAAGGCACCACTGTTATGTCTATCTTCAAGCCTCTATGAACCTTTCCAAAGAAATCGATATCAAAAAACATTGAGCTGTAAGGGTTAAAAAAAAGTAAAGAAACCCTCTATTCTGGACCACCGACATCTAAGCACCCTGATCACATACATATATAATGATTTTGAAAATTGAGAGAACACTCTGCCTTATCTTAAAGTACGTGCTCTCTTCCTGTAAATGAGTACAGAGTTCAAAGAATTAATCCAGTGGCTGTACAGTTAGGCAGGCCCTTAGGAAATTTAATCTACAAGGAGGCTTTGTGAAAACTCTCACCTTTAGCAGAGCTTTTTTATACATCAGGAAAGTGAGATACATTTCATGCCTTTCGCTCTACACATTTTTATGCTACACCTTTCAGCAAAAGCTTTTACAGTGATATTAAACATTAACTCTGTGTAGGTTAATCCCAAGACACAGCAGCAGCCTTAAGGTTAATAGTCCTTTTAATTAAAGGATAAGTCAGTAATTGAACACAGAAGCTAATCACAAAAGGATTACCACTGAAAATGAACATAGTCTGTGCAATTAGTCTGATAATTAAGACTTAAGTACTGGACAGAGATCAAAGTGCTTGTAATATGCAATAAAGTTCCCAGAGTTGTAAGGATATTCAAAATGTTAGCTTGTGCTTTATTGCACCTTCCATTTATCCTGTACCCATGATAGCAGCAAACACATTTCCCCGATGGATGTCAGCATAGATAACTGCAACAGCTGTTACTACATAAGCCTGGTGTTTCTCACAATATGATTACTCTGTCAACGACGGCTGTAAAAGGTGGCATCTGCATTCATCAAACAGAGTTATCAATAAATGTTAAACCATACAACAATTAGAGATCTCAAAGGAAGAACAAATCCAACTAGGAAAAGAATGTCAACCACACTCTTTAATTACTAAGATTGTTAATCAATAAAATGCCTTCATAACTTTTAATTAAAATTTTATTTGAACTGGATGTTTGGAGAATCTGATTCTTTGTTTTCATTACATTTAGCAGTTGCATTACAAAAATCCTGGTGGCATCTGTGAGGGGTCATCCCCTAGAGAACACTTTATATCTGTAATTGCATATTGTTACCTACAGAGGGTGTTAAGAATCCTTGTTAAAAATAAAGGAAATAGTTAGGAGACATCTCACAGTAGCCATTATTATGGAGCAAATTACGAGGTAAGAGCAATCCAGAAACTGTCAAGAAAGGTTAGCAAAAAGGAGTGTGAGGAAATCAACCATTCAGCAATTCATCATGGTCCAAAACTAGCTCTAAAATAAAACCAAGGGAAAAAAAGGTATTGGTTTTATGAAGTCAAGGCAATGCCTTTGTTTATAGCAATGAATAAAGATTATAAGAGGTTACTGATGAAGAATAAAAAGATGAAATGATAAAGGAAGGATCAATTGCTTTGATCACACTAATGCTCGGACAAGTAATAATGAGAGCAACTACTTAGAATTCCAAAGCTCTATGCTGTATACATTATCTTTATCTTTAATTTGTGTTCATGAGGGGCTGTGTAATTTATGTATCATCAGCCCCAGAAGGTGGTAAGTGAATTCCCATACCTTCATCTCAGTTTTCTCAAGGTGAATACTCGTACATGCATTCACTGCTGCACTTTTAAATGGTCTCTGATTTGTAAAAAAAAGAAAATTGATTTTGAATTTCTTGCTCAACTGAGTTTCCACTAAGATTTCATTTGACTCTCAATTCCAGTCTACATGAATAAACTAGGTTGACTACTGCTTACTTCATTGCTGAAATAGTTAGCAAGGTCTTCTTTCACATTTTTGAATGCTAATAGATACAGAATTCAATGCTCAGAGGTTTACTCTTGGGGCTTTCCTTTCCTTAACATCAGTTTGGTTTCCTAGATTGCCATATGAGTGAGAACAGTTGTCACTGTAGCCAACCAATCTACCCAGTGGCTTTAGCAAAGGCCCCTGACGGGGTGCAGGACATGCAACCCCAAAATAGGTCACCTTGTCATTTAAGAAAACAGCAGGAGCAAGAAGGTCTCTGACTTTCTCCTGTGAAGCAGGCCATAAAAGTATTATCTGATCTTCTGCTGAAGTAGGTCTTAAGACCCTCATTCCAGAGATACTCTCCCTATATCCAGAGGAAAAGAATGTTCCTATCTGTGAAGACAAAGGCACATAGGCTTTACTAAATTCCCCTGTTTTATTACCATTAGATCATACCCCCTTTGTCCAATCATACCTCTGTACAACCATACACTTCTTCAAACTGGGCATAAAAATACATGGGTTTCTCTGTTTCTTTGGGTCTTAATTTCTGAAGGTTTTCATGCCACGTAAAATTTATATTAAATAAATTTGTATGCTTTTCTCTTGTTAATCTGTCTTTTATTACAGGGGCCTCAGCCATGAACCTTGTGACAAGTGAGGAAAAGATATTACCTTTTCTTCCCCCACCCTAATTCATAGCTCATAGCAGACAGAATGCACCCTCTATGTTTTCCTTCTCTCAAGAAAAGTTAAAGTGCTATCATCAGAGCATTGCTTGAAGGATTGGCCAAGGCAGGCTATATTTCACCAACAGGTCCAGAGCTCCACTTTGCTTCAAGTCATTGGGAAACAATTATTATACTCATGAGATCGGAGTTATATCTTGGAGAAAGGAAAGGAAAATGATAGGACCTCATACTTAAATAATGCTTACCAAATGCCAGGCACAATTCTAAGTACCTTAGAGACATTAACTCATTTAATTCTCACAAAAACCCTAGGAAGTAAATTATTATCCCGCCAAGAGCTTAGCTTGCCAATGTCACACAGCTAATGGACCTGGAACTATGAACCCAGGCCATCTGCCTTCAGAGTCTACGCTCCTAATCTCTCTTCTATACTGTGTTGAAGAAAATAGCACTTATTGGGCACACTACTTTTTGTCAGACTTGTGCTAAATGTTTTATTTCTGTTTGCTTAACTCTGTAAGGTAGATTTTATAGATGGAAAAACTGAGACTAAATGAGGGGAATTGAACTTTCCCAAAGTCCCACAATAAGTAGTATTACCCAGAGTTAAATCTAGTTCTATCAGACCCTAAAAACCCATATTACTTCACATAGTGTCAGGGTAAGAAATAATCATTGAGTTTTAATTCCAACATTCAATGATGAATGAGAAGAAAAAATTTTAAAAGATGAAAAAGGCAAGAGAGGAAGAAACCACATGTATGTGCTACAATATTTCTCTCCTGGCAGTAAATTAGCTTCAAGACAAAGAAAAGTCTAGGCAAAGTTTGGAAATTTCCCAAAGGGTAAGAGTGGTTATTAAACAGGGTTCGAATATTATAGGGTGGATTTTCTAAGTGAAAAAGAGGACATTCTAAGAATGAGAACTTCTGTTTGTAGGGGAATCTGAGATCTAGGAGGACAGAAGACAGGTATATGACATAAGTTTACATGGAGATGTTCCCAAGAGCGTGAAAGATCGGCTTCAACCCTGACAGAACCGTGGGTTTTTACTCTTCTCCTTCTCAGGGAAAAATACTAGTGTCGCGATGTCCATTGAAAGGTACTCCTCCCTACCAGGTTAGGAAAACAAGTTAGAATGAACTCCAAAGAAGAAACAGGAGTTTACAAACAATTAAGCAGTCTAGGATGGGGGACAATGAGGTGAGAGAGAATAGAGGGGGGCTGCTGCCAAAGTAGGAAAAATCAGGGTCTGATTCATCTTTGCAAAATCACAAAAGTTGGCATAATAATTCATAGGCTCTAAAAAATGTGTCTGGACTGAACGATGAACCTCTTCCCCCTCTAACTCACCTACTATGCTAGGAGACAGTAACTCCAACCTCTCCCAAAACAACAGCCTCAGTAGCTGTTTTCAACCTACCGATGACTGTACCTTCCCATCTTATTCACCTTTGGCATTTTGCTTTTTCCTGTTTTTTACTCCTGTTATTGTTAGAAATTGTTAGTTTTTTCCCTTCATATAGTCGGCAGTTCAGGATGTGCAACAACTCAACTAGTTCATAAAAATGTAAATTTCAAATATTATAGTAGGTCCTGTGTGTTCTTCAACATTACTTAGTATGACCTAGCATGTCACAGACAGCAGTCAAAAACATCAATGGAAATGGTTCGTATTTGTGAAAAATGCTGAACTACTCAGGGGCATACCCAGCACAAGTCTTTTTAACCCCTTAATCTCATCCATCGCATACAAATGGTAGTCATATTTGAGCATGAAGGAGATGTTTCAAACCTTAAATGATATGTAAAAAGCACTATGGACCCCTGAGTGTTGTTCAATTCCTACATTTTGAGATGATTGAAAATGAACATGATTGAAATAGGAAAGTCATATTTTTTAAAACTTTCATTTTGCAAAGGTTAATTGACAAGCAGTTTGAGCACAGGGGAATGAGCTGCAAGTAAGTTTCCAATTACCAGAACTGAGACATAGACTTGGGAGAATGTTTGAAATATATAAATCTTGAAATGCTAACAGAGCTTCCATTTACTAGGTTGAGGAGTGAGCAACATAGATTTGAAGACATTATGGCTCACTTTATAAAACCATAACTATCTTTATAAAATAAAATAAATATCTTGATTTTAATTTCAGGAAAAAAAATTTTTTTAATGTTTCGCAGAAACCATCAATGACTCACAAAATGAGACTTCTTTTTCTGTCAACAAAATAGAAAAACTGCATATGACTTCAGTTGCATGGTTATGTGATCTCTATATATTTATATATAAACTCAGATATGTAAATTCACTGCCAAATAGATTAGCAAAATGCAAGTAGTATGGCAATCTGGGGAAGAGTCTATCTTGTTGCAATTTTTAAATTTCTCAACCCATCAGTTAAATGTGGATTCAGGGCACAGACTCATATTTCCTTGTCAAATAAATTATGTCTTACATCAAAGACCACACAGATTCCCACTTAACAAAACAGGAGAATGTCTGAATAGACCATAAATGTGAAATATGCAAGAGAGCAAAATGAGACAGCCAATAAAATAAAAGATTTGTTAGTCATCTAAAAACTATCTACAAAATGGTACTACTGACAATCAGAACTGGTGATTAAAGAAATACTCTTTTAAACTGATGCTAATTTTTTTCCATGAGAAATGAGCTCTGGTGATAATGCAAAATAGTAACAAATTGCTATGCATAGAAAGTTTTTAATTAGACAACAAAGACTAAGACGGTGCATACATCTTTTCTGCTTAACTATTGAAACATCATGTACACATAAAATAGGAGGAAAGAATGAGAAATATGCTAGGTCTTTAAGAAATAAACCAGGTATCAAACTATTATATAGTTGTAAATCCATGGATCAATAATATTTGTTATATCAACTTGACATTTGTCCCTTTCTAAGTAATTTATAGAAATTAGTTCTCATTTATAGATAAGTTTTTGACTTTCTTTTCCCCCAAAGATAGCATTGGTAGATACAGCTGCCCCTGTCTAGCAGCTACCATGAAAAATGTTATTTGGTTTAATTATTTTGGTAAATTAAATTATTAGTGGTCCTTAGATTAGTACTATCTTAAAATGTAACAGAATAAAATAAATTGTAAGATAAAGAAAATTACTCTCAATTATTCTTTGAAACAGTTAGTTTCACTACAATATTGAGTTTTTTAGATAAATCCAACTTCCAAAGCATTTCAGAGGATTCAGGTTAACAGTTAAATGCAATAATGCAGGAAAACTGCTTGGCACAGTATCTAGCACATGGTAAGCACTCAGAAAGTAGGAGCTTTGTATAATTGGGATGGACTCAATAAATGCTCTAGAGAAATTAGAGCCCTTTGTCGTCCGGGACTCCATCATATACATATTAGTTCGCTAGGGCTGCCATAACAAAACACCAAAGACTAGATAGCTTACACAACAGAAATTTATTTCCTCACTGTTCTGGAGGCTGGAAGTCCAAGATCAAGGTGCTGGCAGGGTTGGTTTCTCCTGAGGCCTCTCTCCTTGGCTTATAAATGGTCATCTTCTCTCTGTGTCCTCACATGGCCTTTCCTTTGTGAGCACACATCCTTGGGTCTCTATGTGTTAAAATTTCTTTTCTTATAAAGACAACAGTAGGACTGGATTAGGTCCCCCTCTAATGGCCTCATTTTCACTTAATCAGCTCCTTAAAGGCCACATCTACAAATACAGTCACCTTCTGAGGTGCAGGCAGTTAGAGCTTCAACAAATGAATTTAGAGAGAACACAATTCAGCCCGTAACGATAGAAGATGATCATGTAGACACCTCCCAGCATTCGAGGAGGATGTTGGGATCCAAAGTGCACAGAAAGCTGGGAGTGATGGCGAGCAGGTCTGCAGCAGAAGGGCTCATGGGGGTGGAGTCCCGGCACCCCTTCAGGCTCTCTTCCCGTCCTGCTGCTGCTCACTCTCTCTTCTACACCAGCATCAACGCATCTTTGCCCAGAGTCAGGTGCTGATTTGCTTGAATTATCACTAGGTGAAAGCAAATAAATGGCTTAGCACTCTGAAGAGGTACTCTGTGTCCCCGCAGAGAACTCAGTTATCCAAAAAGAATCTCTGATTAGCTGAACCTGGGTAGGAAAGTTTCCCAGCTATAACTTACACTGTCCACTCGGGTCTGCACACTGACTAACAACTTTTATCCTCTGCACCCCCTTCCTTACTTTTGTTAATGGCGCCATGCTCCTGTGGAGCAAAGAAAAACCAGGTTATGGGGTGCAGAGAGGGTGGTCTTCCTCATAAAGATGAGGCCAATGCAGAAGAGGGTGAGGGAGGAAAAGGGGACAGTGGAGGGCAGGCAGCGGTCTATACTTAAAGGGACGTGAAGAGACTCGGAAAACTTGTCTCAGTATAAACAAAGTATGACTTTGTCCTTGTTTCATCCTGGGTTATAACTGTAATTTATGAAACTGTATTAATGTGCTAATCAGGAAAGAGTCCTTTTTCCTTAATAGGATATTAGTGCTGAGAAAGACTGTCACCACATGAAACCATTTCAGTAGAACATGTAATTAGCTGTAGTATGAACTTTGAGGAAGGAGAGGAAGCAAACATCTCTTCCCTGTTTCCCTTCTCTCCAAGCCACAGGAAGGAGAGGGTGTGAATCTGAGAGTGTCTGTGTGATTTAAGCCCTGGCATAATGCCTTGTACAGTGTTCTGCACTGTGTTCAATAAATAGATGTTGTCAAATGACAACACCATTGTAGAGTGACGTTTGTTTCTGCAGCCAAATTCACTGTATCTGCATAGATCCATTGTTCTTTGGGGCCCCTTCCTCCTTAAAATGATGGATTGCTAAGTAATAAAAACGCTTTCACCTTTATCTCCACCTGTCTCACCCCCTCTAGTTCTTCTTTTATGGCCAAGCTCCATGTCAGGTGATCCATCCACCCATCTTTCATTGGCTTCCTGGTACCCAGCAACTCAGAGCCATTCTGGTTTAAGATATTGGAAAGTCTTTTGTTATAATCATTGAGTATCGTTGATTAGAGGAGATGTGGATTCGGTTTTAATTGTTCGGAAATAACAGCATCTTGACTGGCATTAGCCAAGAAAGTCTCCCCTGAGCAAAGGTGACCCAGCTGGGGAAAATTAAGAAGCAGACCCAGCAATAAAATCAGAGAGCTAAAGTAGTGGAACAGCCTGGCGGGGGGTTACCATCTTCTTTGCCTAACCCTGAGATAACTCTCCAAAAGCAGAGACCTAAAATTAAAAACGATTTTTTTTTTATTGTCTTTAAAAATACCTAGAAAATTAACGGTTTGGGCAAATAACATTTTTATCAAAAAAGGAGATGAGTGGTTTCTCTTTTCTCTTTATGTACTGTCTATTATTGTGGCACTTTCTGTGACCCACATTCCCTCCATCTACAAATCAGAACCAAAAACACATGCAGCCACCCGGAGGTAAAGGCACTTAGAGAATAATAAGTTAAGGTTTTTTCTCTCTGCATAATCACAAAGAAGTGTGAATATTCTTCAAGACAGAAACAGCAAGATATTATGCATAAAGTTCATTGAAGGACTTTGCAGAGCAGGATCAAATCTAATCGATGAGATGTGACCTGTGAAAATTCAGTTTTAGAAAGGCGCCTGTGAAGTTTAGGACTACTAAGTTAAAAACCCGAGTTCATGATTTTGTGGTTTTCTCCTCCGTTTTATAACAATTACAATTTATGTGTCATTTACCTTTAAATTTAGCTAACATTGACTTCGTTCTTTTGGCTTTTTGGCTAAATATACCTGGTGATTGAGTTACTAGCAGACATTCTGAATAAGTAATAGCATAATTATTTCACTATCGTTTTTTGAACCATAAAGATCTAAGTAGTAAAAAAAAAAAAATCTAAGTACTGTTCATTTGGGCCTGTTCTCCTCCTCTGCCCCCCAAAATTACTCATCCCTACAAGGTGGTTTAGTAGAAAGAGCCCTAGAACAAGACCTAAGAGACCAGTTTTCTAGTGCTTGACTGGATATTATTTTATTGATGAATGAGGGGACATCTTGGATTGCCATAGCAGTGCCGTCACTGGGGACTTTGGATACCCTGTAAACAAAATCATGGAAACATGAATTACCTGTTGCTTTCCCCATTTTCCTCTCCTCCTTTCCCCCACAGATCCACCTCCCTAAATTCAAATTGAATGTGAACACTGTCAGTTTCTCAGTCTTTATGATAATCATACTACTACTTAATTCTACATTAAATAAACGAATGATAATGTTGTTACCTTATTTATCAGAGTATTCTGGTCTATACTTGGAAAGTCTTGCAATAAATTGTCTCACAGTCAATAGGTTATGAATATTTAGCATTATTTAGTAATCCAGTACGCAAATTTTATTTCCTACATCAATGATAAGGGTTAACAATTTTATTTATATAAAAAGCAAGGTTATATATAATCTCTTTGTGGGATGGAGCAACATGTAAGTAAAATAAAATAAATTATGAAGTATGAATATTCTCTTTAGAAATATGCACCTTAATTTATTTAACAAAATAAGATTTGAACTCTTTCTCTTTGCAAATATTTTACTAAGGAATATAAAATCTGAAGTTTTTATTTCCAACAATTTATCTAAAGACTTTCCAGCATTCCTTACAAAGAAAAACCACAAATATTCATTTTTTATGTGGGGTGATTTCAGTCTTTACAAACTTCGCCTTTATTTTTCAGTGGAATGAAGAGAAACAGTAGATTTTTTAATTTTGCAAATTCCAAAGCATGTCTTAATTTATAATAAACAAACTCAAAAACATACTCAAAGCTTTTATTCTACCTCCCAAAATAAGCTAAATGACTAACATTACATTGTCATCGAAATTTTCTCTGGTGAAGTGTTCGAGCAAGGATCCTATTCATGTGGCTTTATGTTAAAGTCCTCAGTAAACACATATTTTTCACCTTGAAGTGAGTTACATTTGAAAGGATGGAGGAGAGATGTACCTGTGTAAAGGCTGGTCTTCTTTAGAGTCGTGAGTTGCAGAGCTGGCAGTGCTGGGATGAGATGTCTCTCCTTCCTGTGGGCTCCGTCAACAGTGAGCTCACACCTCTGTCACAGCACACAGCACCCCGAAGCCCAGTAGTCTTTATTCTACTACAAGGGGAGCTCTTTGAGGGGAGGGATTATATCTTATTTCTTTTGTTATCCCAGCATCTAACTTGTCCTTTCAAACATGTTTAATAAACTGTAGGTGAATAAATAACTCATGGCCCAATCCTCTCATGTTATAGACAATAAAAGAGAAACCACTAGAAGTACAATAACTTGTGTTAGGTCATACAGCTGGTTAGAAGTTGAACAGGATAAAAATTCAAATTATGCTATGGAAATCTCAGCTGGCAAGTCAAACCTAGGTATCAGAGTATTGAAAATGAATTGAATATAGTTTGTGGTTCATGATGATTGATTTATACACCTTTTCATGAAAATGTTGCCATAAATAATGTAAATGTAATGAATTATTTTCCTAGTTCTTTCTAGCATGAAAGCACAATGGATTTGAATTCCAGGTCAGACACCAGCTGTGTGGCCTTGATAAGTTCCTTCTTATAATCCTCAGATCCTCCTCTGTAAAATAGACATAGTAGTAGCTAACTCATAGGCATTATAAGGACCAGACAAAATAATACATGTAGAACACAGAGCTCAGGGCCTGCCACATGTTATCAGCAAGGCAATACTTTAAACTGCTTTGTGGGATTTGTCGAATGGATGAGGAAAACAGATCCTACTAAAAAATGTATTTAAAATGTGCATATGTATGTATGTATATCTTTAAACACATAATGTAATACCACATTTCTATTTTTAAATAGAAGACAACATATTACCAAATATACAAAATAAAATGTTTATGAAATAAAAATGTACGACAAAATATTAAGATGATTCTCTCTGAGTAGTGGAATTTTTTTTAATCTTTTTGCATATATTTTCTATGATAAGCATGAATAACAATTTGTGTAAAATGAGATCTATTTCTTTTTAAACATAAATATTGACTTTTATCAATCTGATTAAGTTACATTTATTTGGGAGTAAATTCTGAAATCACTTGCATATATGAACTACCGGTAATGCCAAAGTTATCAGAATTTTCCCCCAAAATGTTGCTGGAGGGTTTACTTTTAATTAATGTAATTAATTTTTGCACTTTTTTGTTTATTGTATTTAATATTTACCATGCAACAGGCACTATTCCAAGTGCTTTATAAATATTGACTCAACTAAGAAAGAGTAATGATACCCTGTTTGGAGAGAAAAATAGCTAAATGTAGGGGTAAGACATACCTAAAATTAAAAAACAAAAGAAAAGAATAGTCTAACTTTTGTCTTTTAAAATCAGACTAACAAAAAATACAGGGCAAATATAAAATTTCTACACCTTGTTTTATTCATATGTACATAACAGCCGCCAAAAGGATCTAGCTTAAGTACATTCTGCTAAGAAATTATTATTGTCTAAATAATTTGGATATGGTTTTATAAGGCATAATTTAGCAAGGAAATCATCAGAAACCATGTAAACTACATAACAGTCTCCTAATACATTGTTTTCTCTCTAATCAAAACTACCAATTGCTGTTATCTCTGTGAAATTCAAGTACATAATCACAAATGTAATAATAAGATTGAGAAATCTTTCTCATTATCTCCCTGTCATACTCTGCACACACAAGATCCCCGCAAAGCCAGCAGGCAGAGACTCTGTAGCTGTGGAGGTCACAGAGGGGGCACAGCGGTGGGTAAGACTCGAGCTGGTAGTCAATATGATATACCTCCAGAATCATTATAATCACCCTGAATAACATGGGAACATCATGGTAATATATGACAGACTATCATTTTTCCTTGCTGTTCTGTATGTGGCTGTGATGACCATAACTCAACAACAAATTTGTCACTGAACCTTCAAAGGAGGGGGGAAATAGCAGTGGGCTTGCAAAGTCTGTTCTGGGAACATATGACTTTTTCTAAAATAAATCTAAATATATTCACAACCATATTTGCTTCATGTGTAGAAACAGCTACTCTTAAACATTGGTGCTCCAAAGGCTAACCACACCAAATTTGCCACTTCTGTCACCTGAATATTGAGCAATAGAAAGGAGGCCCCAGCATGTTAAGGCTGAAACCTCTTAGCAAAGAGAAGAACACCACTAGTGTTCCTGAGCTGGGTGCTGCAGGCAAAGGGCTGTAACAAAGTTCAGTGGCCACAGCCTAACGTGGGAGAGAGTAATTGTTTTCCAACCTACCCAAAGGTTCATTTTACACCGGAAGGAGAGCTCATGTTTAAAGTTTTAAACTGTAAGCATTGTGATTAATGAAACAACAGAGTCAGCCTTAGTTGGCCCGATTCTCCCTTCTGACACACCTGGGCTGTCTTCAGGAAGAGCGGAGTGTGAGCAAAAGCTGGAGGCTGCACTGATAATTATTCTCACACCAAGAAGGAAGAGAGCAGAGAAGTATTAAACCATCTCCTTCTGGGGGTGAATCAAAGGAGCTTTCAACTTCAAGAAAAATTTTCTTAAATATCTTTGGAAGACTTCCATATCCATGCTAGATGATATTCCAAAGTTTGAAGCCCTCTGAGTCTAAAGAGGTGTAGGGCTCTCAAAATTGAACAATAGCAATAAATAGAAAATAGAAGCTGAAGGGGTGTTTAGAGTTTACCACACTCGACCCCCTTATCTTTCACCCCATTACTGATAAGGAAACAAAGATCCAGAAAAATATCCCAAGCCAGCTAGTGAGTTTCAGGTAGAGCCAGGGTTAGAAACCTAGTTGGTTCTCACTGCATCCCATGGTTCTTCCAGGACCCCACCTGCAGACTCCTGGCCCGCTATTCCTCCCACTACAAGGGATCCCTCACTGTAGGAAACCGGGAGCCATTGAAGGTTTTTGAGCAAAGGAATAACATCTCTGTGTTTTAGGAAGATCAATCTGGCAGTCCCTTATGTAAACTGGATTTAAAGATCAGCATTAGCACAACATGGCATCAATCCAGGGCTGAGGGAACAGGAACTAAAGGAAAGAATGGAAGGGCCAAGATGCAAGAGATAATTCAAATCTGCTTCTCTACACGCTTCATGAAACAGAGCCAGTTATATCCCCAATTCTTAATACAGTGCCTCGTGCATAAACGGAACACGGTCCCTGCTCGTGACATGGACAAATGAATTAAAAAAGTAGAAAAGACAGAAATCAGTGATTGATTGGATAAAAGAAAGGGAAGGGTCAAACATGACCTCAAAGCTTGTGGGTTACATGGTTGAGAGAATGTTCGAGAAGTTGGTAGTTTGAACACAGGGAGAAACTGGAGTATTGGGGGTCATCAACGGTGGACCTGGAGATGGCATTGTGGAATCTCTGACATAGAAGTGCCTGGTGAAGCCCTAGAATAGATGAGAATGCCATTGAATCACAGAAATGGAAAAAGGGCTAGAGACGTTGGTGGGATTAATCTGTGCACCTGTAGTGTATACCTGGTTGCGTTTTTTTAGACTCCACACCTGGATGAATGATAGAACCATGGAGTTGGCATTTAACAAAAATAAGGGGCAAAGCTTCAGACCCGAGCCCAATGTCAGTGTGAGATTTTCAAATGGTTAGACACAAATGTATGCTTACAGTGGCAGTGAGAAAATTTCAACTTTTTTGAACTTGTCCAGAATTTTGCAGTCAGGAAAACTTAAAAACAAAACAAAGGCCCCCATGATTTTCAATTTAGTGTCTGTATAAATTTTGAGTTTTATGGTAAAGAAATATTTTAATTTTGAAATACATACCATTTTTTCAGTCACTGGGCCAGGTAGCAAACAAGCCCTGATATCACCCCCCACCCCCCAGGAGGGGCAGCACATGTATGCATCCTTCCTGCAGGAGCCCTGGGGAGCAGTCCCCTACCCACGTCTGCTGTTGGCCAGAGCAATCTCCTCAAGGGTATCCTATAGTTCTTCTCCTTCCATCCACCTAAGCAATCAAGTATGGGCCGTATCTTTGAAATGGACCTTTTATATTCTGTGGTTACTACTTAAGGTTGTAGAATCCTAGAACCATCAAAATCAAGATTCATAGACTGTTAGAGCTAAACGCAACCTTAGAGATGAGCTAGTTAAATCCTCTTGAGGGAACTGGGAACCAAGTCTGACTTTCCCTCCAAGGACAGAAGAAGGGATAGGTTTTTAGCTGAGGCTGGTGTTCCAGGATCTATGGCCAAAAGTGAGGTGGATCTTGCCCTCCTGCCGTAGAAGGTGCATTTGGGAGAACAGCATAGGGCAAAGGGGCTTGAGAACCATAGTCTAACAGATATAAGAGCAAACAGGGCTGCAAATTGGAAGTGGGACCTGCAGAAGTGATAGAAGGTGAGTGGACAGTCTATGGAAGTGTGGAGGAGTGGAGATGGCGCTTACAGACTCGAGGTGAGGACTTCCCCCCTCAGTAACCTGGTCCTGCCATTGAGTTGGGGCTACCCACTTCCCCTGAAGAGAGATTTCTCCAACACTCTAATGGTGTTGGAGTTGACTCTCACCACTAGTGGAAATAAAGAGTTTTGGAAAAAAGAAAAAATACAATAAGATCACAAGTATTAGCTAAGCATGAAGGAACTATGTATTTATTACAAAGAATAGTAAGATTAATTTGCCAAAAAGAATATTGAATCCATCAAGTTGTGTCAGGTATGTATAAAGGTATCTTTCAGTTCTTTTTTCTATTTGCTCACTGACCTCTCTATCCACCTATATATTTTTTAAATCATTCATTCATTCATTTGTTTGCTATTTACTCAGTAAATATGTATTGTTTGCCTCATATGTTTTGGACACTGGGTATACAAATAGTTCACAGAGTTGCATGGAGCTTTCAATGAATAATTTTAATCTACTACTAACAGGAATTCAGCTAATTTCAGCATTTATTCTTTTTTTCCTAAAAATAATACTACTTTATAGAAGTCATTTTTCTTCTGAGACTATCTCTTTCTTGGGAAAGGAGAGAAAATAAAAAGTCTCTCTGTCACTTCATGTACATTCATCCTCAAAGTAAGCAAGAATTTATGACCTGTCCCTTAGGAATATTCTAAAATAATTTGAAAATCATCCTTGCTTATCGTTGTGTCAGACAGGAGTTTGGGGAAGAATTTTTTTTTTTTTTTTTGGAATGATTTTATTTACCCTGTTCAGTTTGCCTTGGATTTCAACATTATTCAGTGCTTATACTCTTATGAGTAAGTCTCCCCAGCCTCTATGCATGCCGACTTCTTTCAACACTTAACTAACTTGTGGATGGCGATATTATATTAAATTATTCTCAACTTTGTCTTTAATACGGTCAGCAGGAAGTATTTTCTGCAAAAGGCATTTACTCCTAACTGAAAGGAGAAGAAAGCTAACTCTAGCTTCCTGTGGGCCAAGTCCCTTGTGAATTCCAAGAGGGAGAGAAAGGTTAATTGTTAACAGCTCTGTGCATGTGTCACTTACAACTCACCACTGGATTCCTTCAGTCTAACACCCTTTCAGCAGTAGCATTTAGCACATTGAGACCAGACTGAGTTTTTTATTGCTTACTTCAATAAGATACAGAGTGAGTTTAAAGAAGGTGATCTTTAAGATTTATCCATGTGTTCTGGAATAACGGTTCAATAATTCCTTTAATCCATGTTGTCATCTCCCTTGGCCTTTTGCTTTACTTTAGTCTTTTAACATCACACCTTATTTTAATAGCAATTCTAAGAATCCATATACTAATTCGACCTATCAAAAACTCTAGTTTGAGCCTAGTACCAGGGTACTTCAAAAAATTCATGGAAAGATTATTATCTCCTAATTCTATTTTTCCACAAATTTTTTGAAGTACCTCATATGAGCAAGGTACTTAACCAAGGGCATATTGTACTTCATAATAATACCATATTTCACAGGCAAATAAATTGTTTTCCATAACCACAATTGCCTACAATTTATTTTTAAAAGCTCTCTGACAATGAATCAAAGAGGTTAATAGGATAAATTTTCCTTAAGAGGGAATTATAGTCTTATAACAACATCCCTTACCACTAGTTGAAGCAGTAGATATAAACTTGAAAATGTATCATAGAAATAATTTGAATTTAGTGAACAGGGTCAGTAGAAGTAAAAGCCAGGCTTTAAATAGAATTCGTGAATCCCAAGTTTATTCTGAGAACTTTGAAACTATACCTATATCTGTTGATCAATGAATCAATCAGTTGATCTGGCTGCCTTCTCTATATCTATCTGTATATATCTGTAGATATATTCTTAAACACACTTAGTTCTTAGTGAGAATTGCCATTGATTTTCAACTTCAAGAGCCACTATATGCTTTTCCATTTCTAGGATGCTTTGGGTTAGGGCAACAGCATAACACTTCTTGAAATTTCACAAAATCTTCCATACCTATAATATCTCTGGATAACCATCAAAAAAGATGTAAGCATTTCAATACTTGGAAACAATATGAATCTTTACCATCCTGGAAGTAAATCAACAGAATCATTTGTCCTTATTTCACAAGCTTTTCCAAAAACTGGATCTCTATGCATTATGTGATTCACCCTGTATCTGAAATAACAGCCATCTTTTGCATCATATACATAATATACTTTTGCAATTCAAAAGCATCTTACAAATCCATTAGTCCATTATTTCTGAAACTGCCTTCCAAAGAATATTCATGTACTTCAACATGTTAATAGATGTTTGAGGTAATAGCCTCTGTGTTCAAATAAAATTTGAAATGTTCCTCCTGGAGGCTCACTGTGCACATTAACATAATAAAGGTTGCGAAGATGTGCGGTTAAAAAAAACCTACATGGGGGGGCTTATATATTTTATTCTCTAAATATATTTCTACTTTTTATTATTTTATACAAAAATATCATTTTATAAAAAAATTCATGCTACTTGTAAAATAAATGAAGAAATAGATCTCAGAGAAAGTGGAGAATGAGAAAAAAATATCAGAAAAGATTTGATCAGTCCCAGTGAGAAGGAAACTTTTAAAAATTAAGAGATATGTCTAAAAAGCATTTTAATAAATTTTTGTAATGTGAGATGCTATATATGTATCTTTCTTGGTGTCCTTAAAAGTCATATTTCTTGTCAGGACAAGAGAAAGAAGAAAGGAAGGAAGAAGAAAAGACAAGATGGAGGGATGGAAGGATAGAGGGACGGAGGGAGGGAGGGAAGAAAGAACTGTTTAACTTTGTTGAACTCTGTGCTTCTAAACTTTATTTGACTGTAAAACTCTATTCAAAGACTGTCTATGAACACTAGAGGTGTGCTGGTAAATGTTTAACAACCAGCTCTTGGGAAAGGGAGGGGGCCTGATGTGTAGCTTCTGCCACTTTCCATGGTGTAAATATTCCCACCACGACCAATTTCAAACTGCCAACATGACATCCACTGGCCCACAAGCTTCTGGCTCTAGCACACAACTCATTGCTAGTTTTCCTTGAAGCAGAGCTTTGGAAATGATGAGCTTGTGTATCTTCCTCCTCTTTCCCAATCCTCTCTCCTTTTATTTTCAAGATAAACAAACTAAGGCCCACATAATTAAGAGGCGCTATATGTGACTGTCCAAATTACACAGCCACTTGTCTCTACTGGTATCTAAATTCTAATTTCTAAATCCAATGATGAGTCCACACTATCTAACATAAAAGTTTATTTACCTGAAAAGGAAGTATAGCACTATAGGGTCCAGTGGTAAGGATGACATTTATCTCAGAAATACTCTGATGACTTACATATTTATATCTTTTAGCTGCTCAGCAGCTCTGCCTGGAGGCAGCATAATTTGATGACTTACATATTGATACCTTTTAGCTGCTCAGCAGCTCTGCCTGGAGGCAGCATAATTTGATGACTTACATATTGATACCTTTTAGCTGCTCAGCAGCTCTGCCTGGAGGCAGCATAATTTGGATAATATGTATGTATTACCAATACTTTCTAAGAGTACAAAGAAATCATGGCTCATTTGTTTATAATTATTTTCAAATCCTTAGTGGAAAGAAGCAGAATGACAATTTAAAATGTTATAATGAAGTCATTCGAGGCTTGAAATCTCTTGGATCTTGGTCTCAGACTAGAGGTAACTCTCTGAGGTTAGAGGAAGTATATTACTTAGAAACAAAGGAAAGTTACCTCTCATTTATTTTAACTGTTTTTGTTGTTCAGACTTTTCCTCCTAAACCATAATTCATCTTACAGTTTTTACTTGCCTCATCATATTTTCAAAACATAAGGATTTGTTGAGATACAAGCTTTTAAAACATAGAATTGTTTTTAAAGTATAGCTACACACATGTATAAATATATTTGATATTGGTTGTGGAAGGTGATGCTACTTCCTTAGGTTCAAAGATGAGATCATAAATTTGCTTGTCATTATCCTTTGAGAGTCATTATCTTTTGTGGCAGAGAAGTCTCTGTGAGCATTTCTATAAAAGAATTTATCATATAAATCCCAGATTCTTCCCTGACTGGCTTCTACTGATCTCAGTCAGACATGTCCTTTAATCTCTTGTAAAATTGATTTTCTTATTCACAAAAAAGAATAAGATTACAGTATATACTTTACAGTATATACTCTATGCTTTATGAGATAGTTGCTCTCAAATATAAAGATTTTGGTAATTGATTGTTAAGTTCGTGAATTTTACCTTAAGTTATGGCTATTTTACATTCTGACTCACCAAAATCTTGTCAAAAAAAGAGCTAGTGTTAAAATGAGTTGTTTTAAAATGATCTATAGATTGAAACCATTCAGATTCTCTTGGTGTCTCCTTAGGAATGGGTGCCAAGAGTTGACAGTGTAGTCGATATCTGATAAATTTAATTATGGATTTGTGTTGCTACTATAATTACTTAATGAGCAGCATCAGTAAAAGGACAGTTTTAAAACACAGACCTTACAAAATGCAATAAGCCACAGATACAAGATGAAAAGAAAACAAGGAGCTTAATGAAAAGTGGTAGGTAGATAGGATGAAAAAGTTCAGATGTTCTAGGCTGACTAGAACTAATCATATTGTATCGTATGTTTATAAGTAGCTAGAGAAGAGGATCTAATCACCACAAAGAAAAGATAAACGTTTAGGTGATATATATGCTATCTGCTTTAAGCAAATCACTGTATAATACATACATGTATTGAAACAACACACTATACCTCACAAACACCTACAATTAAAAATCAATTTCTTTTTAAAAAGTGGAAAGATTTAGAGGGTAAATGGAGTTCCCTGCTGATTTCTTGGGACACTTTCTTGGGTGCTTCAGGCTGAACCACTCTTTACACCTCAAAGCATGCAATACCTAATGTTCTTCCCTAACCTCTCCCTATAATGATGCGTTTCTGATTTTTCAGAGATTCTGATGAATTCTGTAAGTTTTCTGTTCTTCAACTTGAAATTTTCCTCTATCTCCAAGTTTCTCTGTGGCTGCAAAATGACTGGTTCCTTTGACAATGCCTATGCAGCAATGCATATGCAAGACAATTTCCTCATAACTGTTATCTAAGCTCTGCTGGGAAATTCTGAATGAAACAGGTAACTGTGGGTGCAAATGAGTCCTCCTAGGATTGGAATCTTGTGATACATATTCATTGCTCCATCCAAGTTTATTCAACTAAGTTTTTCAAGTAGCTTGTGAGTGCTACTACTTTATAAAAGAGATTTTGGTGAGAATCCTGAAAAGTATGTTATATGAAGGGAAGAAAAATTGTAACTAACATTTAAATAAGACTTTACTGCTTACGCAGTGTTTTTCTCCATGTTGCCTCATCTAATCCTCCCAATAACCATTATTCCCATTTTATGAATAAAGAAGTTGAAGTTTCAGGAAGTTGACAGATCTAGATCAGTGGAAGCCTGTCAGGGAGGACTTGGAATTCAAAGACCAAATTCTGTGCGCCCTCCACCATACCACGTTAACTCTTAGAAATGAACTTGAGTTTTGCTCCTACTATTCAACCAGTTACTGATAGCAACCAGTCCCCCAGTCCTGGGGTACCAACAAAGGTGAAATAAATATGTTGTCTCTGCATATTTGCAATAGGGCCTTCACATACAAACCCAGCAGTATGACGGCCATATAGCAGAGAGCACTTTCTCTGTAAATGGCAGCACAAGATTCAAATCCTAGCTCCAATGTAAAATAATACAAACTAAATAATACTTTACAGAATTATTGTGAGAATTAAAGGAGGTGAAACTCGAAAGCACTTCCCACATATTAAGCACTCAATAAATGTTAGCTTTTTAAAAATGTGAATTTATGTGGCTATATAATCTCCTTTGTTGACTAAAGGAATCAGTGACTAAAAACTCTGCCCATCCAACTGGGGCGGCAAATTAAATACACATGAAAATTCCTTTGTTACTACCATCTCTGACACCAAAAATACCTCTGGTAAATAGCATTAGAGTATTAAAATTTATACAGTATAGATTATATGGAAATAAAAATATGTATAAAATATAGTACATGAGATCTGAATTTAAATATATGATCTCTAAGACTCCACTCTAAAAATTATTTGAGCCTATTATAATTTGGTACACATTATTGGAATAATGAGTTTACCAAAGGCAATTATTCAGCTTAGTCTCTTGCCTTTTAATCTCTTAACATAAACCTTCTCTAAAATTAAATGTTCTGTATTCAACTCAAGGCACACACAGAATGCTCACATCACTTGGGGCTTAACTGTTCACTTCCATCTGCAGAATTCTAAAGGCCACCCCAGGCCACCAACTTAATTATATCCAGGATGCTCCCAAGAGGTGAAAAGCCTCCTAGAACTGTTTTTCAATCATCATCTCTCCAACTGAGCTGGACTATTGACACTAAAACCAGCAATTAAAAGCCTCAAGTTTAGAAATACATTCAGTTACCCAAGCCCCCAAATGGCAAAGGTTAAGTGAATTATGTGGAGATAATTCGCTAAAGTCCTGAGGGAGGGCCCTGCTAACTTCACATTGCTGGCCATTTTAGTCTTCCTTTTCCCTTCTCAATTGATACTCTTCTTGCAGTGGTGCTGCCAATGTATAAACATCAGGAAAATAAGGTTGCAGATGGGGAAAATAAAAACCCTTCAATGTTTTCTAGGGGGAGGACCTGTGAATAGCGTATTCACTGTTTTTACAACGCCGAAGGCTTTTTGCTCTAGCTATTTTCAAGAATAACTGTGAATAAATTTACACTCATCACATATTAAAAATATTTGAGATCTTTACCGTGTTGCTTTTGTACTTAAATTGGACCACATCGCCAGGTATCTTACTGTGTAAGACCGTAATGGGACCCGAAACTCTCCTCCAGGCTGAATTAGAACCACCTATTACACCTCGAGTTGTGTGGTAACACCTCCACAGTGTTTCCAATTAACTTTGTAAGTTTTTAATCAGTGACAAATGCATCTTTGTAAATTCAATTTACCTTTTATTGCAGCTCTATAAACCGTCTTGCAGCATTCCGGTACGTTGTGAACATTTTACTTGCTACTGACACATGACAGCTGTTGGACCTACAACAAAGGCTAAGCTTTATGAGTTACCTGAATTAGGATGTAGGTGAAGTAATTAAATCCTGAAGAGAAAGAGGGGGGAAAAGAGATAGCCCCCCATGATCCACACATACCAGTATGTGGGCAGAAACTCCTGAAGCAACTCTGAAGCTGAAACATTCAAGATTAAAATCCCAGAAACTCCCTTCTGGTTTAAACTCAAAGTATGTTGAAAGAGGTAGACAAGTGAAAAGGTCAGGCACATTTTATTAATAAATCCATACGGCTATTTGTTTTTCTTTTTAATCAGATTCAAATGCATCCTGTTAAAGAGCCATGGTGATTAGATCATAAATCTGAACGACCTTGAAGATGATGAAGGAAATGCTTCTCTGTAAAGCGATCATCATGCTGCCAGTTCCATCATTTACACATTTTTACAGGTGTAAGGAAAAGGTTTAATTTCAAATTGCTTGCAAGAATCACTCAGAATAAAATAGGCTTTATAAGATCTTCAGATAATGAAGTAAATGAGCTAATCGTACTTCTTGAAAATATATTTTTATTTTTGTTGCTATCCTTGCTCCTAATATAGGAAAACAGCAAAAAATAATGAGAAGGATTAATGTATACGTGTTTGACCTCACTATACTTACTCTAGTATTCTAGCTTAGGTTCCATTTTGTTTGGGTATTACTAATGACACATTAACTCGTGCCCCTTGTAGCAAATTATTAACCAATTGTAAGTAATATGGTCATGAGACATATCTTTTGTTACATGTTTAATCAAAGGTCTGCATTTTTATATAGGCAGCAAATTTATGGGTGACATTTATGTTTTTTTCCTAAAATACTGAGGAATTCTTTTATCTTAGATTTATCACTCAACCATGAGACACTTGACATTCAAGGTGTAGATCTGAGTCTTGCTATTATCACATTGAAAATATTGTAAATGCTGTAATTTGTCAGGAGTTTTTAGAACTTGACATTGTTCTAACTCATTAATTCATTCATTTATTCATCAAGCATATTAGGTGCCTAATATCTGCCAGGGATAAACAGTCACTAAAGATGTGGCCCCTCTCCTGAAGATCAAAGATTATAAATGCAAGACAAATTTCAGACCTATATCTACTTATGTAGTGTTTATTTCAAACCTATATTTAGACTTTATGCATTTTTAAAAATCAGCCATGACCTAAAACTTTTCGTAGAATGTGTGTACATGGTTGCCATTTCTAAATCATAGGCTAGGCATTCTTTGACCTTTTCTGAAGGGCATACTGTTTGAATACAGTTTTGACTCTTCTGTTTATATCATAGATGCTTTTGATAGTTTATGAATTCTTTATAATACATATACAAACTAGTCAAAATACAGCTTTGATTTCATTACCTTATTTTTCTCCATTTTTTTATTACATGTATTAAAGAAATAAGAAAATGCTTGACAGGTTACTACACAGCTACTTTAGAATGCAGGAATTAGACATGAAAAGCATCCTTTCAAATTGCTATAAACTGATCATTGGTTTCTCGTCATTTCCTCCAGGTGCTCAGAAAAATACAACGAGATGGAGGAGAGGAGTTTTAGCAGACAGTGTTGAGTTTTGTTCTTTATCCCACTGTATGATCTTCACCCAGTGGAAGGAACTCTGGAGACAGTCCTGTGACTTCGAGGACAAAAGGATTCAGTGCCCTGCCACAGCACAGAAATCAGATAGGGAGGCCTTCAAGAGGTTACTAAGCCTTCCCCACCTCTGTTCTCCACCTAACCCTAACCAAAGAAACCCAGGGATGTTCCCAAAGAGTGGCCTCTCAGCACTCAGGCTTTCATTAATATTTCCCAAGATCTCATCTGACACCCCAATGTGACACCAGAATATGCCTTTAAGGTCTGGCTAGTCAGAGGTTAGAATCAATAGCTTTGGAGAAGTGCCCTAGTAGAGTGACTAAGCTGTATAAAGCTATCACTTATTAACGGCTCAAAATATGCAAGCATCAAGTTCATCACAACAAACTCACATGATGAATGAGGAAGGTAAGGCTCAGAGACTTGCCTGGAGTTATAGAACTTTGGAGCTGGAACTCAAACTCATGTTGGCCAGCTCCAAAGCCCAACCTCTTAACCACTACAACACCTTGCCTCTCCAAGGACAAAATGTCATACTATCTCTGAAGCCTAAATCTTTATTCTTTAAAAAATAAAATCTATGACTTGTCTCTTGAGTAACAAAGTTTACACTCCAGAAACCCATCCTTATGTGAAAACCAAATAATTATTATATTTCAATGTTTTGTTTTTTTTTTACTTTGTGCTGCCAAGCTATGTTTGATAGAGACTATTCCCACCATTGCACATATACATTGGAACTGAAGATCTCCTCTAAAATAGCAGAGTCTGTCCTATTTTTATTGCAAAAATGGAGTCTGTTTTAGAAAAGTAGATTAATTTCCACCCCCACTGGATTGTTTCCATATAAAACTTCTTCCAGCCAAATCCACTCTACCATAATTTATGCTTAGCTTTTTAAACAAAAGGCTTCTAATACTGTCTATTGCATAAGAAGTATTTTATGTAATATGCAATAAAATTGTATGTGATATGCAAATTATTTCCATTAAAACATATCTAAAAGAAGGTTCGTATATATTCTGTATTATTTAGTGAATGTAAAACTCTAGCTCTTGAAGTAAATAATTAGGGATCATTGGGAATTATCATTTTGGATCCTCGTCAGGAAACATTTTAAAAATCAATGAACATTGGAGACTTCACTTTCTCTGCACCCAAAAGAAACAAAAAATTAAAAACAAATTCCTTGGGTATTGCTAGGCATTCTCAGCACACTCATATCTAGAATTATCTGCAACAGCTCAATCAATAGAGAAGAGTAATGTAATAATTGCTCCAACATTTTCTGTAATTCCTCATTGTGTTAGCAACAGCATTTCAATAATATTCAGAGAGACTATTTATGGTGCTTAAGGTAAGAGGTTTCTGCCATGTGCAGAATAATAAAATTCAGCAGATATTTTAACCCTCAGTATGAAAAACCATTAGTGAAAGTAAAAAAAAGCAGTTAAGCACTTATCCTAAACTGAGCTCATCAAATATTCTCTATACCAGACAATTGTCACAGGATGTTGAGCCACAGGGCACTGGAACGGGCAAAATAGAACTTGATGACCATTAAAAAGTGACTGGCTGAATAAAATATGGTACATCCACACAGTGGAAAATTATGTAATTGTTAAGACAAACAAAAATTGAGGAAGTTCTCTATGATATGAAAAAATCTTCAAGATATTTTATTGAGTAAACAAAGCAAAATACAAGATAGTGTGTATAGCACGCTGTTTTTTCTATACAGAGGGAAGAAAATTAAGAACATACGTTTATATTTACTAATATATGCATAAGGAAACTCTGAAGGCTCTGTCTAAATCTGATAACAACGTTTTTACCTGTATGTATGTGTGGTGGCTGGGGGTCCTGGGGGGTAGATGAAAGACATGAATAAGAGCAAGATGTTTACATATATGTATGTATATATATATATATATATGTGTGTGTATACAAGTATATCTTTTTGAACCGTGTGTGTATTACTTATTCAACAAATTTAAGTAAAAATTGTTTATGTGATGTGGCTATCAACAGGAACTAGTGAAATAAATACGGTATATTTGTAGAGTGGAATACTATGTGGCCATAAGACAGAAAAAGGAAGCTCTTTATGCACAGGTATAGAAAGAGCTCTCCTATGTGTTATTGTATTCAGAAGAAACTCCATACACAAAATAATGCGTTTAATATGCTACCGTTTTTGTGGGAGAAGGAAGAATATCAATTAGTGTTTTGCTTGCATATGATTGATTATCTCTGAAAGGACACCCAGGAAATGAACAAGGGTGGTCGGTTGTATTGAGAGGAGCAACCATCTGTGTGGCCTGGGGAGACTTTTCATTGAACTTATGCTTTTTTCTTATCCACTTCAATGTATTATCTTTTTATAAAGATAAAATTCAAACATTTAGTTTTTTAAGACAGCATTTAATTATAATTACTGCTTTTTTCCTAAAAAAAGAAAAGAATGAATCAGTAAATTGATCTCAGAATTAGAGAAAGGAAGAAAACCAACTCCTCTTGAAGTTTAACCTATGTGAGTCAACCCTTCATCAAGATCTAATTTATCAAATTATCTAATTTATTAATCTATTAATCCAACTACAATAAAACTGCTAATATTTCTTTTTACTTTTCACACTAGTTTGACTGCAATGTATTGCCAATGATTTAAACTTAGCTTAATAAAATTATCTGGATCTATTTCTTCCCAGATATATAAATTAATGTCATGTTGTTTCACACCAACTCCACCTCCCACTCCAGAAAGAGAAAACTAAATGGATTAGGACTATGTAATTTAAATTTTACCTGGTTCATTATCACTTTCAAATAATTTATGCATTTTAAGCAGCTGCTTTTCTTCTCCTTATGTGTCAATCATGCAAATTAGCAAGAACTCAAAGAAGCTAGCTTATCATAAATCAATTTTTAAACTAAGTATTTCATGGGGTTATCTTTCCCTGTGCAGATTTCAACAGCTGCAAAGCACCCTCACTTCCACATTGTAGTGGAAAGATCATGAGCTTATAGTTAAACATATCCAAGGTTTAATCTTGACTCTGCCACTTGTAAGCCACAAGTCCTTGGCCAAATCATTTAACTCCTTTGAGCCTCAGTTTTCCTTATCTGTAAAATGGGGATGAGAATGACTCTTCATAGGGCTGTCACGTTAATTTAAATAAGGTGTATTAAAGTGCTTATTAGAATGTCCGATAATAGGGTGACCAATACTCCTGGTCTGCCTGAGACTTTCTCATTTAATACTACAAGTCCTTTGTCCTGGGCAACCCCAGGCAAACCAGGACAGCTAATCACCCTATCAGCACACAACAAATATGCCATGAAAAGACTTTAAAAAGAAAATTTTCAGTGCACAGACTACAGAGGGCAGTAATATCTGCAGTAGCTTGCTTTTATGTTTCTTGAGGGGCTTCAGTAAGAAGGATACAAAAAAGTCAGTTCTCAAACTTGTATGCAATGGAAGCAAAAGATAGGCAGGGAAAGGTAAGTGACTTGGCTTGGGAGCCAGGTGGCTCGAGTTTTACTTCTGGTTCTGTTGAATGACAAACTGTGTGGGGCTGGTCTCAATGCCACTGGGCCTTGGTTTCATCATTGATAAATGAGGAGTTTGCACTAGCTTTTCCTTGCTCTAAAATTCTGTTATAGGATAATCAGAGATCCCCAAATGATGAGAGAAATTCCTGAACACCACTGAAAGGAGATGAAAAGCTCAACGTCCCTTGTCTTGTGAGCCCCTCTAATGCTGTGAGCATATATGGAACATGATCTACCATATAGAAAACTTTCTGCTAAGTAGGAACAAGGTGAATAAAATTCACCCGTGCCCTCCACCCACATAGCACAGGGTGAGAGTTATTTTGCCTGCCAGAATCTGAAAAAGCTCAAGAAAGAAGTAGGTCACTAGTTGAACTGAAGACATTACCAGGCAACTGAGTAACTGAGGGCAGAGGCAACAGCCTGAATGGAGGGGAGAGTGCTAGTTATCTAGAGTTCTACTGCAGACAGGCTGCAAGGAGAGGTCCCTGGGTGGGGTGAGAGCAGGTAATAATATTCTGGAGAGCTACTTGATTAGAGTCATAGCAATACCACCCAAATTGCCAAGGCAGGAGGGTAGAACAGGGAGGCCTTGGATAATGAGGAAGAAAACAGAGAAGATGAGAACTTGAAGTGGAAGAGAGAAGCAGGGCCAAGGAAAGGGTGTTTTGGAAAAGCAGGGAGGTTTGAACATGTTTGTAAATATATGACAAATTAGCAAGAGAGAGAGCAAGTAGAGAGGTTCACTTTGTAAGGATAAAGGAACTTCCTTCTTTTCAGGCTTTAGGTATGGGAAGAAAAAATTCAGAGATGAAAATAGTTGGTGGAATTTTGGATTGATGTTCTCTATCAACAGTCAGTGGCACTGTGCCTTCCTACTTAGCTAACTTAATTAGCACCTCAGTTTGGTGAATGAGCTTCCTGTGTATGCACCAAAGGCAGGGGTGCTCAATTAATAGAATGGAATAACTCATGTTTTGATTAACTGAGGTTTTTTGAAGATTTTCAACAGAAATCCTGCCTTGTTCTAATTCTGATTTTGCATTTTGTAGAAACATATTAGTCTACTCTCTTGTCAATTACAGTGTAAAAATGGACTTTTTTCCCCCACTTATAATTTTTTTTTTTTTTTTTTATTTATACATATTTATGGGGCACGGAGTTGACTATCAGTATTTGTGTACAGTATGTGATGATCAAATCAATATTATTAGCATGTTCATCATCACAAATAGTAATTACTTTTTGTGTACCTCACCCAATTACTCCCTATCTCCCTCCTCCTTCTTTCCCACCTCTAGTAACTATAGGTCTGTTCTCTACTTCTGGAAGTTCAATGTTTTATTATGGTCTTTCTTTCTTTGTTTCTTAGCTCCCACTGGACTTTTTTTTTAATAAGGTTTATTGGATTTTTTAATAAAATACTTTTTATTAAAAACTTAATTATAGAAAATATGGAAAATATTTTTTAAAAATTCTCACATCGCCCTCAACCCCAACACTAATAATTGGGGACCAATATTTTCTTCTAGTTTTTTTCTAGGCTTTTTTTTTTATGGTTACGGTATTATACAAATAATATATATCACAACTAAGTTTTTTTCACTTAACCATAAAATTTTCTCATATTACTAAAACCTCTTACAAGAGTTTGCTTACATGCATCATTTTAACATCTGCATTCCATGCTAAGACTGTATCATAATTTAGCCACACCTCTATTTAACCATTTGGGTTGTTTTTAATTTTTCACTATTATATATAATGCAGCAATGTGCAACTTTGTACACAAAAGGGGTTTTCTAATTTATTTAGGATAATGTTCTTAACTTTGATTTCCCAGAAATATAATTTTTTAAACAGTTCTATTGAATATAGTCCACATACCATATAATTTACCCATTTAAAGTGTACAATTCAATGGTTTTTAGTATATTCACAGAAACGTGCAACCATCACCACAGTCAGTTTTGGAACATTTTCATTATCCCCAAAAGAAACCCAGTTCCCTTTAGCAACCACCTCCTATCCATCACCCAACACCCCCCTCCCACGAGCCAACAGCCTACTTTCTGTCTCTATAGATTTCCGTGTTCTGCGTATTTCATGTGAATGGAATTATGTAATATGTAATATGTGGCCTTTTATAACTGGCTTCACTTAGCAAAATGTTTTCAAGGTTCACCCATGTTATGGTATATATCAGTACTTCATTCCTTTCTATAGTCAAATAATATTTTATTGTATGGATATACCACATTTTGTTTATCCATTTGTCAGCTGACGGACATTTCAGTCATTTCCACACTTTGGCTATTATGAATAATGCTGCTATAAACATTTGTGTACAAGTTTCTATGTGGACATGTTTTAATTTCTCTTGGTTATATACCCAGAAATGAAATTGCTAAATCACAGGACTAGAAATGTAATTCTTGCTTCAAAGAGTTTTGACACTTTTCAGTCTCTTAATATGTATCTCCAAATTGCTTTTCTAAAGTGTTTTGAATTGAGTTTTAATTCTGATTGAGGATCCTGCTGTTGTTCACAGTCAGTTGGTTCTCTGGGATTAATGATGTAGCAAAATAAAAGCCTAGGAAAGTGCTGACTAATACAAACATAATGTGAGTCATAGATGTAATTCTAAATTTTCTAGATGCCACACTTTTAAAAAGTAACAGGAAATAGGTAAAATTAATATTAATATATTTTATTGAACCCAATATATCTAAATATTATCTTTTCAACCTGTAATTAATATAAAAAATTTTAATGAGATATTTCACATTCTTTTTTTATTTACATTCAGTTTCTGAAATCTACTAAATATTTTACACTTTAGTACATCTCAATTTGAAGTAGTCACATTTCAAGCACTCGCCACATGTGGCTAGTGGCTACTATATTGGATAGTGCAGGTCTAAGAATTTGACTGCATCTTCTTCGGAAGGTGTATGAAGTTACTTTTTAAAACATATCCTCCCATTTATTTCCCTTTTTTCTTCTTTTTAATAAACAAAGCAGGAACAAAATTTAGCTAACTGATGGTTTCTCCTAGGTAGAAAATGGTTAACTAAGTACTTACTGTTTTCATTTACTTCTTCATATTTCTACCTGATAACAATGTATAATGTGTATTCTAGTTAACTCGGACAAAGCCTGGAGCTGTTTTTGTTTCTTGGATCTACATGATTGTGCTCAATGCTAAACACCAGTGCTAACATTCCCCAAATTGGTGAATAATTTCCTTTATAGGGTCTTTAATGATTAAATAAACAGGAAAGAAGAAAAGGCAAGAAATAGATTTCACTATGCTCTGCTGGTGAAAACCATGTTTTCCAATTTATTTTTCACACAATAAAACGCATTTGATCTGAGATCCTATATAATCCCAGGACACAAGGATCTTTCTCTGTTGTATGGCAATTTCCTGCCATGCATAATTATTTTCCAAAAGCATATCAGGTCAGAGATGAAGCAGAGAATGGAGGAAAGAGTCCATGGTGACCTTAGGCAGATTTTTTTTACTAGTACAAATCAGTTGGATAGTTATTACCACCTGGCACTGCTAATGAGTCTAGCTGGGAAAACAAAGCTGCTAAGCATTCCACAGCAGATTGCACTGTAGTCCAGGACTAGGGGAGTCTTTGGGGGTCTCTTGAGCATCTGAAATTACGTTTTAAGGTGTTTTGCCTATTACATAAATCAAACTCCTTCGTTCCTTAGTTTTAAAAGAAATGTTTAAAAGAAAATGTTGTTTAGAAAGTATTATCTGTTGTTGATTCATTTGTATTTCTGTAAACCAAATACTATGTTCATAAAATTAAACACTTAAGTATATTTTATGCACAGAAAACAATTTATTTATAATTTTTTGGAGGAAAAAGACCATCTCTTCCAAGAAAGTATTTGCACTACTAATTCAAATTGCCTCTAAGCAACCAAAATACAGAGTCAATATAGTGTAGTCATTCCCATGAGGAAGTCTGATGTCAGAGAGTCCTGGATTCAAATCTGCACTCTACCATTTACCAGCCCTTTGACCCGAAGCAAGTTATTTTCCTGTACATAAGATCCCTATCCTAAAAATAAGAATAATGAGAATTATTTTAAGAATCAAATGAGATAATAGATGTATGAGGCTTAGTACAATGCTTGTCACTACTGTTTTGTTGTGTTTTTTATTAGTGTTATTACATACATGTATCCCAAGCTTTAACAACACAGAGAATAGCAAATAAAAAGTCCAGGGAATGGTAAATCATTAAGTATCAATTATGTTACACAGGAAAGCATGGCTACACCACAAATTGTGAAAACTAGGGCAAAGAGGGCAGGAGTGATGAGAAGTAGTAGGAAACATTAAGGTAACTTATTTTCCAACAATAATGCTTTACTAGTATATCCCACCTATTGTTAATTAACTCAATACATACTTACTGAGCACTAACTATATGCAAAATATTGTGTTAGGTACTAGGGTTACACAAACTAGCTACTGAGGAAGGAGATGCTACCCAAGTAAAGGAAAAAAAGAAGATTTTATTAGCAAGTGGCAAGCGGACCTGTGTCAGCACCGAGAGGCAGTTGGTATCTTCTTTTATAGGATTCAGACTGGCATCTGGCCTAGCCTAGGAAGACTGTCACAATGTTCCATTCTGGGTACAGCTTGCTCATGGGAACAGACACTGGGGTAGACAGAAACCTTGGGCTAAGGGAGGGAAGCAGTTACAGTGTTACACTCTGGGTACAGCCTGCTTGTGCGAACAGAGACTTAGGGAGATAGAAACTTAGAGAAACAAAACCAAAGGGTGGGGGCCTTTCTGAAAGTCAGGTTCTCAGTTCCAGGGACCTAACAGTTACGTTACCTGCCTTCAATAATCTGAAAGCCCAGTAGAGTGTTGCTTTTATTAAACACGCACTGTTGGCTTGCTTATCAGCCTCAGTCTCTTGATTATGAGCGGGGATGCTGTCTTATTCACATTTGTACCTCTGCACTTAGCACAGTGCTGGCTCCTAATCGGCACTCAATACCTGTTTGTGGAAGTCAATTGCTTAGCTTGAAGGAGAGAATCGTTGGATTTCCAACTGTGCTATATAAGCTCCTTGAAGGCAAAGACACACACTTGCAAATTTCCTGATGCCAAGAGAGGAGTGTTTTTTAAATTAGCTTAATAGTTATGCCAATATTAAAATATCACTGTTAAAATGAGAGTTGCTATGTAATATTAAAATGAAGTTATTGCAGCCTCAATTTTCGATAGGTTTCTTTAATCACAGGGCATAAAATACACAAATATTGCATTGCACTGTTGTATCTAATTCAGGGAAATAAAGCGATGAAAATGTGCTCTCTGCAAAGTAAATACACTATTTTTCTTGAAGTTTGGAAAACCTTTTATTTTTCAGTGGGATATTATAAACAAGCTTTTCATTGAGTCATAAATGCTGGACCTTCATGAAACAAATAATGAAAATAAATTTCGTTCAGATTACTTTGGTTTATTCTTTTATTAAAAGAAATTATAAAATTTAAATAATTACATTTAAATTAGGAAAAACCAATTACACAACATGTGTGTTTTCCAGTTCTCATGTGGGTGTAAAATATTCAACAGAAAACAAGTTAGAATACTGTTGCAGTGTATTTGATAAAATCATGTTTTGAGGAATGCATCTCTTCTGATGTCCCATGAAATAAATGGTGCATTATTATATTGTTACTGAATTTTGTTAGATTGTGGAAGTTTGCAATTGATGCTTTTGTAGGGTGGGTGGAGGGAGCTATAGCTATTCCTGCACTATTGAAGCTGGTTATAATCAGCAGTCTGGAATCAAATGCTAATATGCAGCCTAATCCAAGTATGATGACTTTCCACTAATCTGTGATGGATTTTATTTCTTTATTACAAGCTAAATGTGTAAACATGAAAAAATTAGCAAAGCCATTTTGTCACGATTTAATCCACGGGGCTCCCTCTGCTGGTAGTGAAAGATGACAAATTTACAGAGAGTTTAGGAATGAGGGTAATATCATTATTACCACAATTTTGCCATTTATATTAGAGCTAAATTTATTGTTGGACACTTATGCAATAAAACCAAATGTTTTGGTTTACAGCTAGCCAGTTTTCTCACTAAAGATTAAGTGATATTTTTGTGGTTAATTAATTAGTCTTTTCATCCCAGAAAATTGAGCTATTTTGTATTTAAAATAAATATTTGCCAGAGTCATACAGAGTAATTTATAACATTACTTATACAAATGATTACCAACAGATTACATAAACAGAAACAGAACACTTAATGGAGACGTAGGGAAGATTTAGTAGCTCCCAAACTCCTTCATCCTCCCCTATGTAATTCCTATACAACATAAATACACATCCCTCATACCATCTGATAAAAAAATTACTTTCTGAAAGAGAAATACTGCATAGAGCTTCAAAAAAAAATTACTTTCTGCGATATAATTCCCATCTCAACATAATATGTATGCTACTTAAAAAATTGGAGAAAATATATTCAAAGTGGAATCCTCTGAGACTGAGTACTCATGTATATAGTTCTCTTTTAACTTTGAAAAGTACTTTCACATTTATCATCATATTTTATCCTAACAACCCTTGACAGTGAGCAGAGACTATCATTCCCATTTGACAGACACAGAAACAGAGGTCAGAGATATTAAATGATTGGCCCAAAGTTATACCCTGGTTAGTGGAAAAGAGCCTTGTGCTCTTCCAACAAGGTGCAGAGGCCTCTGTCTCTTGAGAACTATTTAATAAAAAGGTATCGAGAAAATTACTTAAATTATCTAGTTCTTAATTAACCTTGTTGTCTTGGATTGCCTTGTCTATATTTATACTTCACAATACTCTATTCAGACCAGCTCTTAACAAACCCAAATCTTCTGAGAGCTGTAGGCAATTTTCAATCAAGAGTCCTGGAAATGAATTTAAATAGATAAAAGGAGACATGAGAGAACTGGCCAGGTGGGGTTCTAGCCAAGATCTTGAGAGGCCTTCAGCTAGTTCTCAGGTAAAACTGTGCAAATGTAGGCATTGTCTTCTTTTGAGATTTGATGGATCCAAATGGGACCACTTTAGTATTAGCCACTATGTTGGTGCTTAGAAGGTGGGCCATGTTCTCAAAACTCCAAGTGCCAAGATAATTCAAGAAGTAGTAAGAGTTTTGTGATTGCATACAACAATAACCTGGGTTCTAATTGGGTCAGCCTCAAGATAAAAACAATTGAATACTCTAGGTCCCAGGAGTCACTCAGACCTATAAGCAGAGTCTTTTGAAACCAAATCATGAACTTAGCTTTTTGCCATGTATAAGTGAACAACCTTTTAGCAAAATTTAATGATAGAGTTGAGACCAGAGATTCTGGTCTAAATAACAATCCCTAGTGAAATGGTTTGATGGTTTCAATTCAGTGCATATCATGAAAGCACTCTGGCACAATTGATAGGATGTTCATGAGGAGGTAATATACAGATCCACAGATTAAATTACTTTTCACCCCAAGATATATTTATAGGGTTGATCTATCAAGGTTACAAAGAGTGACAGTAACAGTGCTCAACCTAAGCTTATATGTTAGAACATAAAGACACCTGTGATTTTATCTTTGTTAATTATTACAATTGACAACTTTTCATTAAAGAATGTTTTGGTACAGAAGTCTTTTTAAAGACTTATATTTGCTTTTCAAATTGAATAAAAATGCAAAAATCTATCAATTTATTACATAAGAAGTACTACCTATCTCTTAAAATATGATATATGAAATGACTGTTTCCATAGATTTTTAGTCTGTTTTATTATAGAATAGATGCTATTTATACCTTAAAATGAGGAATAAAGACCAGAAATATGAAATTATTGTTTTTATACCCATAAAATCCATTCTGAATAGAAATTTTAGGAAACATTTTGCCTCTGTAAAGCCTTTCATGAGATCAATTCAATTTCAACTATATTTCAACGCTAGATAATACAGATGGATGAAATTGTCATGTTCTACTCACAGTTCTATTCCAATAACTCTTAATTAGGATGAAATCTGGTCCACCTGACCTTTACAATTCACTCCCCCCCCCCAAAAAGTATTATTTTCTTGATTTTGTCAACAATTGAGAAATTATGCTTTCAAAAATGTAGTAACACTTTATTTAACTATATTTCACATATCTTATTACTCCATTCTTCAGAATACAACAACCAAGGAACCAGAAGAAAACTGAAAAAGCATCTGAGAAATAAAAATAAATCTGGCCAAAGCTCATTCACTTTATTCATGAGAAACTTTCTTGGTCCCTCATCTACAGTCTATTTACTCTAATTTTTTACTCTAATTTTTATATACATTCCAAGAAGCTTGATTACTCTGGAAGAAGAATATTGCTAGCAGTGGGCATACTGACATTAAGAACAGTATTTTATGTATATCAGAGGCAAATCCAAAGTACCACTCAGTTCTGAAGAAAGGGAGACTTGTAAAATTGTAAAACACACACAAATCCATCTCTAGTCATAGTATCAGAAATCAAGACTGAAATGTATGTTTTATAATCTCTAATGCATAATGAGCTGAAAAGCCTATATTGCCTGCTAACTCTGCTAAGGAGCATTTTCCTCAACCACTTGGCTCAAACCAGGCTGTCACAGATCCAGAGAGAGACCCCTGAGGTTTACACTAGGGAGGAGAAGACAAGTCTCCTCCTCCATGCCTGAGTGCAAACCTAGCTTCAAAGGTCCAGAAGGGGCCCAGTAGGGAAAGGGAGAGGCCAGAGCTGGCAGCTGATGTAACTGGAACTCACTTATCCACAGAGGGCCACCTCTACAGAGTCTCCATGGCAGGCTCTTCTGCTCTACTTGTACAGAGGCAAAGGAAAGCTACATCCTCTACCAGTCTTGGGTTAGCATCCAGCAGGGGTGGGAGTAAAAAAAGCCTTTCTTCTTTCAATGTTGAGGCAGAGTCTGACAAAGCAAGAAAATGGAGACTCGGGGTTATACACTTCATAACCAATTGTCCTCCCAAAGCAATAAATCATGGTTTAAACAGAAAGTCATATCAAATGCATTCTACCAATTAACATTTCAATGATGAATTGAAGTTCCATATTGATGAAGTCATAATTTCTATCATAGTTTTTGTGTTTCTTTGGTTCTCTCCCAAAACGCTGAGCCCAACAAAAATGGGAATATTCTACAAAGACAGTATCATGAGAGAAATCTCAAATTTTTAGTAGCTATCTTTGAGAGTATTTAAGTGAACATTTAAAAATCTCTAGTGATATTTAGAGAATCTCAAAGGGATCATTTGAAACAGGGCTCTCTGTCTTCTTAGGTATAAGGATTCCGTACTGAAAGTCCTTGAACTTTAGTGTCTGCTGATTAGGAAGCTACACAATGATGCAAAGCTACTGCCAAGTTAATTATTAATTAAATTTTAAATTAACTTGCATTTAATTAATTAGAACGCCTACATATACTTGAAAAGTAGTAGTTCACTTATGTGGGAGACACATATTCAAAATCTATTCACACACCTTTGGCAGTAACTCCAAAGACTCCTAAAAACTAAGACCACAGCTTGAAAACTAGAGTAACTAATCTCATGAAAATAATAAGTAACTGAAGCATCTGATCATTTTAAATGTGGGCATGTTTTAATTTGACAGGAATCTGAAAACAGGCCAAATTAAGTGCCCTCCCCCCATTATTTAGATCAAGCGCATTTTGAATATGAATAGGATGAAGAAACTGTAAAATGACTACTTGACTGGCATTGAGACAAAGGAGACTTTACATTTTAACACAGGAAAGGAAAGGATGTCATTAAAAGCTGATTCTTGCCTGAAAAAAAAAATGTGTTTTTTTTTTCTTTTTTCTCTTTTATTCTGGAAAAAAAGGGAAAAGGCAGAAACATTAGGTAATGAAGTAGTAGAATCGTGTGATGGCTAAGAGCTCAGTTTTGAGAGCCAGACAAAACTGGGTTTAAAACTAGGTCTCAGCCCTAACCAACAGGAGGACCCTAACAAGTTTCTTTATACCTGTGAGTCTTTTTCAAATGTAAAATAGAAATAGTGCTTACTTCGGAGGATGAAGTTACTTCAGAGAATGAAATAACTGTAAAGTACTTGGTGCGTAGTAAGAGCTCAAAAAATGACAGCCATCATTATTATTAGGGAATTTTGTATGTAAATGGATATTCTGGTAATGTTTATGTTTAGAAGGCTAATTTTTTTTAGTATACCTAGGGAAAAGACAAATTGCAGACAGACCTAACTGCCAAATCTTCAAAATGCAAAAAGAATTCAGGTAAGTAGGTATCGTCACTCCGCTTAAGTCAACCTCAGAGCTTGAGAAAAGGAAACAGAAATTTTATTATTGTTTATTTTATGCTTGGACTCTTTGCTGAGGCCACAAGTACTAAATAGTCTTTATACTTCCGGTATTATAGGTTCCACTTGCAGAAGAATTAAATTGATTTTTAGCTAATGTTGGCAAAAAAATACCTGTAATAACAGAATGTCTGAGACAAGCATGGATTATGACAGAGATATAGCTTTGGACCTTGAGTGAAATTTATAGGCTTCATTTGTGAAATTGGAAAGCCAGATTGCCACATTTAAATAGGTATTCTGTATTTCACTGCTAGGTTTAGAGATTATTGTCAAAAGGATCTTAGATGGGCTCATATGCTGCCCTTGTACATTTTCTTTAACAGAACATTAATTCCTCCCCTTCAAAAGAATAGTTAAAAAAACACAAATCACAAATATGTTGTGGCTTTAAGTTGGAAAACCAAATTTCCACTTCCTATTCTTGTATAATTCTGAATGTTATGCATTTCTTTTACCTTGACAATAAATAAGTATAAATATCTGTTTCTCCATTTTTGTGGGGGTTTGGGGAAGAAGGAATTGCAACTCAGAATTTCCTCTTTCTTGAAACTTGTTAAAATACTCAGGAACCAAACATTTAACTTCACTTGAAAGAAGGATTGTAACACCGAGAAAGTGTCTTTGGCTCTTCAGGGATTTTCTTGAAATCTGCAGAAAATCATGCTGATAGCACCTGAAGGATCAGGAGGGGATAGTTCAATTACAGTCGGGAAGTGCTGCAAAGAAAATCTGCAGATAATTCTCACAGTGCTCATTACCTCTGGCTTTCTGCCTTAGCAACTGCCATGTACTACATCAAGCGTGTAAACGTTCTATGCAGAATGCTTTTTTGTCACAGCCTTTGGGCCCCTGAGGCACAGACAGGGCTAAGAGAAAGTTGGCATAAGACATTCGGGACTCAGTTCCCTAACTTTTCAAAGTGTCGAGATTTTAATCATAAAACTTATGATGAATAAAAATGTCTAGATGTACTACATAATGATTAGTTGGTTAAATCATACAACAATCCTGTAAGGGATATAAATACTGTGACCACCTTTACCTGGATTTGTTTGGTTGGTTGTTTTCCCATATAAGATTTAAAAATTCATCCTGAATCACCCATCAAGGTCAGCCCACATATCCTAATCCCTCTAATCTGTTATGCTCTCCTGAAGTCATAAGATCCAGGCTTTGTTCTACTAAATTCCCAGTTTCCTGTTCAGTCACCTATCATTCATAAACCCTTGTTTCCATTCCACAATGGAATGGAAACATGGGTTTACTGAGCTTCTTCTGTGTGCTAGGCACTAAGTATATGTAGATATGTACACCCTGCTGCTCTTGTGTAGGCTACAATCTATGGGAGAGGCCAATGATAAACAAATAAATATGCAACTACAAATTATAATATTTGCTGTGAAGAGATATGATATTGATGCGGGGAGGGAAGAGAGGGAGAAAAAGGAGAAATTGATAAAGGGACATGAAAATCAACTATATTGTATATTGATAAATTAAAATAAGAAATAAAAAAATTTTTTAGTTAAAAAAATAAAGTGTATGTCAGACTTTTATTTACCAAATAAAATATTATTAAATATAAAAAAAAATACATGCTGTGAAGGGAATGAGTATGTATGGTCAAATAGAGAGGGAGTCCTGGGGTGGCATTTAAGCCACAATCTGCAAGATGGGAAGTCCCCAGAACTTTCCAGGAAGGGTGAACAGTAGAAAAGTGCTCAGGGATTCCTGGGTGTTCCCAGGAACCACAGAAAGCCAGTGTGGGTGAAGCACAGCAGATGAGGGGCAGGGTGGCTGCAGTCAATCTGGAGAGGGGCTGGGCCAGATAATGTGAGGCCTTGTCAGGACTCATTAATTTGGGTTTTCTGAAATGCAATGAGAAAACCTTGATTTTCTTCAGCATGGACACTCAACCCAATTAAAAAATGGGCAAAAGAGCTAAGTAGGCATTTCTCTAAGGAAGATATCCAAATGGCCAACAGACATATGAAAAAATGCTCAACATCACTCAGCATCCGGGAAATGCAAATCAAAACCACATTGAGATACCATCTAACCCCAGTTAGGATGGCTAAAATCCAAAAGACTATGAACGATAAATGCTGGCGAGGCTGCGGAGAAAAAGGAACTCTCATACATTGTTGGTGGGACTGCAAAATGGTGCAGCCTCTATGGAAAATGGTATGGAGGTTCCTTAAACAATTGCAAATAGATCTACCATACGACCCAGCCATCCCACTGTTGGGAATATACCCAGAGGAATGGAAATCATCAAGTCGAAGGTATACCTGTTCCCCAATGTTCATCGCAGCACTCTTTACAATAGCCAAGAGTTGGAACCAGCCCAAATGCCCATCATCAGATGAGTGGATACGGAAAATGTGGTACATCTACACAATGGAATACTACTCAGCTATAAAAACGAATGAAATACTGCCATTTGCAACAACATGGATGGACCTCGAGAGAATTATATTAAGTGAAACAAGTCAGGCACAGAAAGAGAAATACCACATGTTCTCACTTATTGGTGGGAGCTAAAAATTAATATATAAATTCACACACACACATACACACATACACACACAAACGGGGGGGGGGGTGAAGAAGATATAACAACCACAATTATTTGAATTTGATACAACAAACAAACAGAAAGGACATGGTTGGGGGGGAGGGGGGGAGGGAGAAGGGAGGGAGGTTTTGGTGATGGGGAGCATTAATCAGCTACAATGTATATCGACAAAATAAAATTTTTAAAAAAAAAAAAAAAAAAAAAGAAAACCTTGAAAGCTTTTAAGTAGGGGAGTGACATGTTTTTAGGAGACCTCCCTCTAATTGCTGAGGGCTAAATGGACTGACGGCTGGTAATATTGGAACAGGACTATGCATAAGGAGGCATTTGCAATTGGCCATGCTAGTGCAGTAGTTCTCATTTTGACTTTAAGAGAAGCTATAAATGCAGATGGAAGGTAAACTCCAAGGCAAGTAAGCACTGTGCAGCAAACCAAACTTTGTGTGGTATTTTATCAACTATACCCTACTGCTCAATTTCCCTGAGCATCAGAATCTCTGGACAAACTTACCAACCTTGAAAAGCTTTCTTGAGGATTATATGACAAAATTAATGAATGTAAAGCATCTAAAACTATGACTGGTACATAGTAGGTGCTCAATAAAATTGTATTATTATCATTTTCCATAAAGTAGTACCTTCTTGTAACCCTAGACATCTTTGCTTTTTCAACTGGCCATTATCTTTATTTAGAAACTTAAGACGTAGAAAATATCTCACTTAAATGAGCCCCTATCTTCTTACTCAGTTTTCTTTTACATCTTGGAGCAGAGGATGATTTTAAAAGCTAATGGATAGTCTACTAAATGTATGAAATCAATCAAAGGCTTAAAAGTTCAAAGTATGTTTAATTCTGTTCTGGTAGTAGTTTTTTATTTCTGGTTAACATGTAGAATATATTTTGTATTCCATTTCTGTATATATACAAATGGAGAAAAAAATTTCAAATATGACTTCTTACCCTATTTAAATTCTGTTTCCAGTTTTAATCATTCATTAAATCCAAATTCTATTTTATGAGTCAGCATTTGTCATTTAATAACAGTACATTTTTAATTCTACGTCATGAAATTATAAACTAAATCTGAGGAAGTAAGTTCAATTAATATTTTCGCTCGTTAATATTTATAATTAAGATATTGGTGTGTCCTTGTCAGGAAATGATGATTCTTTACAATAGAGAAACATAAACAGCATTCTGCTATTCTCTAGTTTTTTCCTTAATTCAAGCTCAGTTTCTATCTATATGAACAGGAAGGAATTTGGCTTGATTTCAGGGGGAAAAAATGAAATTCTGGATTTTGGAATACTGGATTAGGAATAGTTTGAAGGGCATCTGAAAAGTGCTCCCAAAAGGACCTATGGCTCAATCACAAAAGGCGGAGCCTGAGAAGCCTGCAGCTACACAGGACCTTAACTTGACAGCATCCAACCTTTCGAGTTTTCTCTGCATCTCTTCACCTCCACTGACTACATGCAAAGACAAAGACCAGTTCACAGTTGGGCAGATATTTGAATCTATTGCCAATTATAGAAGCCTCTATGAAGCTATATGTTATCAGGTTGATAGAATACAACTCAGATCAAATGAATATCTCACAAACATAGCTATATTTAGAAAAATCTGGATAAACCATTGTTGATGAATAGTTCATTAAGTAGGCTCTAGATCTATTCCCAGCCTTCCTTTTTAACAAAAAGCCATGTTTCTTTTTTTTTATTTTAACTTTTCAATATACAATGTAGTTGATTTTCATGTCCCTTTACCCATTCCTCTTTCCCCCTCCCTCTCCCCACTCCCCCCTCATCTACATCACATCCATTCACTTGTATTAACAAGTTCAAGGAATTGTTATGATTGTTGTGTCTTCTTCCTCTTCCCCACCATTTATTTGTTTGTATATTTATTTATTTATTTTTAGCTCCCACAAATAAGTGAGAACATGTGGTATTTCTCTTTCTGTGCCTGACTTGTTTCACATAATATAATTTTCACTAAGTCCATCACTATACTACTATTGCTGCGAATGGTAGTATTTCATTATTTTTTTATAGCAGAGTAGTATTCCATTGTGAAGATATACCACAGTTTCCTTATCTACTCATCTGATGATGGATATTTGGGCTGGTTCCAACTCTTGGCTATTGTAAATAGTGCTGCAATAAACACAGGAGCACAGGTATCCCTTTGGCATGATGATTTCCATTCCTCTGGGTATAATCCCAGCAGTGAAATAGCTGGCTCATATGGTAGGTCTACCTGTAATTGTTTGAGGAACCTCCATGCCATTTTCCATAAAGCCTGCAACATTTTGCAGTCCCACCAACAGTGTATGAGAGTTCCTTTTTCTCCACAACCTCACCAGCATTTATCATTCTCAGTGTTTTGGATATTAGCCATCCTAACTGGAGTGAGATGGTACCTCAGAGTGGTTTTGATTTGCATTTCCCGAATGCTGAGTGAAGTTGAGTATTTTTTCATGTGTCTGTTGGCCATTCATATATCTTCCTTTGAGAAATGCCTATTCGGCTCCTTTGTCCATTTTTTAATTGGGTTATTTGTTTTTTTGCTATGAAGTTGTTTGAGTTCCTTTTATATTCTGGATATTAATCCTTTGTCAGATGTATATTTTGCAAATATTTTCTCCCACTCCGTTGGTTTTCTTTTCACTCTGTTAATTGTTTCTTTTGCTCTACAGAAGCTTTTTAGTTTGATATAATCACATTTGTTTATTTTTCCTTTGGGTGCCTGTGCTTTTGAGGCCATATTCATGAAGTCTATACCCAATCTTACTTCCTGGAGTGTTTCCCCTATGTTTTCCTTAAGGAGTTTTATTATTTCTCGGTGTACATTTAATTCTTTAATCCATTTTGAGTTGATTTGGGTATATGATGAGAGATATGGGTCTAGTTTCATTCTCCTACACATGAATATCCAGTTTTCCCAGCACCATTTGCTGAAGAGGCAGTCTCTTCCCCAGTGTGTAGACTAGGTGCCTTTGTCAAAGATCAGGTGGGAAAAGCCATGTTTCTAATGTTGGCTTGTGAATGAGTATGTCTCAGGTCAACCAGAGAATTTTCTTTAACATTGAATGTAGGCAAAGGATGGGAATCCACAAACACTGCAGAAAATAACCACAGCTTGGCTCAATCTTTCTTGGAAAATTAGTTCAGAAAATGGAGCAGAGATACTACTAATGCATTTCCTCTGGCAGCCCAGGAAGAGAACAAGAACTCTGGCTTTCCCATTCCCCTTGCATGCCAGATAGAGACAGTTAGGGCTTCCAGGCTCTAAAACACAAGACACAGGCAACACCAAGGGAATTAGAAACAATGATGAGAGGTGATGGGACTCTATGAACAACAAGAAGGAGCAGGGGTGTAAGAAGCAAGGAAGGGAGAAGGGAGCTGGGAAGCAGAGGAGGAGGATGTAGGGAGCTTCCTCACATTAGCTCTTGGATACTCCTCATCCCACCATTGGGAGGCTGGAAAACGGTGGCAAGTGTGCCAGTCATGCCCCCAGCGGAGGCAAGAGCAGGATGAGAGCAGGAGTCTGCACGAATCAGAGAAAGGAGGAAGGAAAGGGGAAAAGAGTAAGTGGTTCAGGCCCACAACCCAGTGAGGTGTATCCCCGGGGCCTGGGAGGGAGTGGAGAAAAGAGAACATGCATATGACAGTAACCAACACAACACAAACTAAGGTAAGAAAAACTGATGGCTTATCACATCTTCACTGTGGTTTTTAAAGAGATGCTCACTGCCCACTTTCTACGCTTCTCAGTGGTTAGAAGCAACACGGATTGATTCTCACTGGAAATGTGATTTTCTAGACTAAAGTATGCTAATGGAAAAAATAAACAAAAGCTTATATTTCTGTCAGATTTATATGTTATCTTTGAGTGTTTTTAATGTCTTTTATTTTTTTGACAAATTTAGGATGCAAACTATACCTAAGCGTTCTAGTCATGAAAATTGAGAACTATCCGATGCTCCCTTCCTGTCTTGACCTGCACTATGTGTCTCAGCCTCTGGTATAGAACTGGCATTGGGAAGCTTTTAATAAATAGCCACTGAGAAGATGGTGATACTTCTTAAAATTAATACCTGTGGAAGATTTCACAAGCAGAAAATCGTGCTATGAGTGTAATTGTAGCCAACACATTTAGAGAACTAGAAATTTCAAAAGATTAAGCGGGCCATGCCCATGACAACAGGACGACTGATCTAGCTCATGAAAGAAAATGTTTTGTCAAGGGAAATGCTAGTTTTTAATAGACTTTATTTTTTAGAGCAGTTTTAGGTTCACAGCAAAATTGAGCAGAACTCTTGTTCATTGCTGGTGGAAATGCAAAATGGTACAGCCACTTTGAAGGATAGTTTAGCAGTTTCTTATAAACTAAATATTCTATTGTCATACGATCTAGGAACCACACTCCCTGGTATTTACACAAGTGAATTGAAAACATGTCCACACAAAAACTTGCACATGGATGTTTATAGAAGTTTTATCCTTAACTGCCAAAACTTGGAAGCAACCAAGATGTCCTTTAGTAGGTGAATGAGTAAAAAACTCTGGTATATCCAGACAATGGGATTATTCAGCACTAAAAAGAAATGCGCTACCGAGCCATGAAGAGACATGGAGAAACCTTAAATGGACGTTACTAAGTGAAAGAAGCCAATCTGAAAAGGCTACGTACTGTATGATTCCAACTATATGACAATCTAGAAAAGGCAAAATCATACAGATAGTAAAAAGATCAGTGGTTGTCAGGAGTTAGCGGCGAGAGAGGGATGAATAGGCAAAGTACAGAGAATTGTTAGGGCAATGAAACAGCTCTGTATGATACTGTAATGGTGATTACTTATCATTACACATTTGCCTAAATCCATAGAATGTACATGTATAACACCAAGAGTGAACCCTAACATCCTCATTGGAGAGACTGTGCATGTATAGGAGCAGGGGGGATATGGAAAATCTCTGTACCTTTCACTCAATTTTGCTGAGAAAATCTTTTTATAATTAGTTTGCATACAATGTCTTACTATTTAATAATAGCTAACTTTGTTAAGTGTCAGACACAGTTATATACCTTATCACATCTAATACCGAACACAGCCCTGTAAAGTAGGTACTGTCTTTATCATTGTTCCCAGCTCACAGAGGAGGAAATTAGGCTGGGAGAGATTGAATAACTTTCCAAATGTCACTGTCATAATGGACAGAGCCTAGGTCATTATGCCATGCCGTCTCAGGCCACCAACGCTGAGTGAAGTCAGTGCTTTCTCATGGAGACACTGTAACAAATGGACATTACTATGATGGAGTAGGAAAGACTATGGGCTGAACTTTCATATGATGCTATTTATAAATAAGTTGTATGTGTAAAAATCACGTAGACTTCCACCAAGTGAGAGATCTAGAGAATATCCTTGCACAATTGATTCACTTAGCATCCACTGCCTCAGCATCAGGAAACGTTTTTATTGTGTTGAGGTAATGTTTGTCATGCTTTTCCTGTCAAAGAAAAAAAACAGTTAAAAGTCTTCTCGTAGCAAAATTTAGAGAGATTCTAATGATTTATGCTCTCACTAAAAAAAAGTGTTCTTCATTATGCCTAAAATAGAGTAAAATATGACTTTTCCACTTTTTAGTGATTTATAGGTTATACCCCACACTGTACCCTCATAGGGCATGTACAAAGGGAAGACTGAAATCATTAATAATGTAAAGGATTCCCACATCTGGTTGGTTCTCCCAGGTGAATCAAGCCAAAGCCTGATTTAACAGATGGACACTGCACTGTTTCCTGATGGTAAAATCACCAGATGTTTAGAGATTCTAGAAATACAAAGGCAGAAGGAAATGCATTAATGATAAGGTTTCTGGCATACCTTTGAATTATTCTACTTTTTAACACTGCATTTTCTTGCACATTGGGTATATGTGCATGAATTGTGCCATTACCTGAATTTTAATTAAAATAGACTTTTGTTCTGGTATATTTTATTCTAAAAATAAGAAATAAGGGAAATGTTCTTATATGCCATTACCAAACTACAACAAGCATTGTTCAAAGCTTGGAAAATTCAGCTGTTTTATTTCCCATAGATGTTCATCTGTAAAAGCACTTGAAGTGGTCTGGGTCAAGTATACCTGCCCTTGCAGTGATGACTTGCTGGGTCCTGCTCAGCTCTGTCTGCCTGGTTGTACAAGGGAGGTTCTGCCCCCTGCTGAAGCAGATTTGCTCAACACTTGCCTAGGCTGTATCCATTACTCTTAACTCTCCGACTCTACAGGGAAGTTAGACCCATTCTCATTCCAGAAGGGAAAAGTGGGGAGGCCATTAAGCTGGGGAACCGGCGTTATGACTGTGGTACCAGTACAGCTGCAGGAGGGAGGTTATTCCACAGTAAGAGCATAAATGCTTTAGCTGCACGGAGAGTAAGACCTAGGTTCGAATCCTGACACCAACATTTACTCATCATCTGACCTTACCCTTGGACAAGTTACTTAACCTCTCTACATCTTGGTTCTCAATTTTCTCCTCTGTACAATGGGGTTATAATGCATAACTCATAGGATTGTGTTGACAATGAAATGAGATAATGGATAAAATGCACTCTACACCTGGTATAGAATAACTCCTTAAATAAGAAGAAACCACAGGAGTGAACTGTGCACCGTTAATTCCCACGTGAATGGCCTGAGTTAACATATGCTTCTTTCCTTCAGAGTATTTCCATTTTGATACCTGGGATGGAATAGCTTTAGTTCTATTATTCCAAACCCTTCTTGATCACTCTAGTAATCAACATTTAGGGCCCCGGACTTTCCCTGGGGTGGAAATTCTTATTTCAGAACTGAGAGAAGGCTAAGGGGCCCACCCAACACATCTATACTGTCATGGTTCCTCTTTCAGACGTTTGGAATGTTGGTCTTCTGGGTCCATCTAGATACAGAAACAAGCTACAACTTTTTTTTAAGTGACTTTCTCCAAGAATCTTTAATGTATACTTTTAACAGGGTAAAGTCTGCCCTGGGGTTAAGCGCTGTGCTATCAAGTGACTGAAGACAGAGACGCACCCCTAAAAGAGTGAGGCCAAACTTCCCTTTTTTGTATTCTCTCTCAAACCACCTGCTGGGTAACTGTTTAATTAGTGGGCAAACAGTGATTCCCAGAAATTATGGAGTCTTTAGTGTTCACAAGAATATCGTTCCTAAGGTTTTTCCCAGCAGTATATACAGCCATTTCCTACTTTTAAGTAGTAGGCTAATCTGAATATTAACTACCTGCCGATTTCAACACACCTCTCCTATAAACATTTTCTTCCTGGGTAGGGAGGAAGCCCAAATAATGTAGTCCTGTGTAGTTCTATAACTTTCTTTTTATGATTGGTGCAGAGCATCTGATTATTTCCAGGTGTTTCAGATTTTCCCATGGCCTCCTTTTATTTTCCCGCCTTTGAGATCCTTTGGCAATGAATGTGACCATGAGGTCCAAAGCTATAAAGGATGTGTTCACCACTTCCCTCTTATGTCTGTCTCTTTATTCAACCACAAGTTCACTATCTTTATCCATGTTAATTCCCTGAGGTATTCACACAGCACTTGTGTTGACTGCCTTAATTTTGATCTTCTCTAATCATTCCCTGCCAGATGGTAGTTAAAGTTTAATGGTCCCTGTAAAAATAGTTCGCTTTCTTCTTTCATCAGTCATGTGTGTTTACTTAGCTAACTGCTGGATGTTCAGAATGAACACAAAGTGACCACCAACAAAACGAATTCAACAAACACATTGGCTTAATACTTCTCATGGTAGCTAAAGATGTTGCCTGTCGTTATCCACACAGCCATTATCCTTACCTTTTATGGTCTTTCCTCTCTTGTTTTGTTAGTTTTCTTTCCTTTTTATCTCCCTTCTCTGGTTGTTTGAAAGCCACAAGACCGTGAGTCCTGGCAGTCATCAATATGCAACAATTAAAGTATGTGGACATATCCATCTCCAGTAGCATTGAAATGCTAGGTCAATGACAGTTGGCATATCCATAGAGCTTCCTTGCCATGCCCATCAGATGTGGGTAAGCATCACTCTTTATAATTCAGATAACGAAGCAGAGATAACTCACAGGAGGCTGCACAAGAGGCTGGGATAGAAACTTGGCATTCTCAAAGAACAAAAGAAGCAGATACATATAATAAATTCATCTCTAAATAAATATTATGTCCTTTGTGTCTTTAGTGCATCCTACCATCATTCCTAAGCTAGCTAGTTCAGAAATAGCAATTAAATAAGGATCATTTTACAGATGAGGTAACTGAGATGTGTCATACTACATGAACTCCTGCCAGGCCACACACAGATCTCTAGAAGTACCCTGTCACTTCAATTTATATTCAATTTATTAAAATCTGTAGGGGCTATTTAAAAGAAAAATAAAACTAACCAAACAAAAGATTATCAGCATTTTTAAAACAAGCATTCTGGGTGACTTTATATACACACACCACTTAACACCTATAAAATATAGGTCTCTTGGTCAGGGGTCACCAAACTACAGCCTGAAGACCAAATTCAGTCCGCTGCCTGTTTTTGTAAATAAAGTTTTATTGGCACATAGGCATGCTCATTCTTTTGCGTATTGTTTATGGCTGCTTTCACATTATGTGGCAGTGTTGAGTAGTTTTAACAGAGACTATGTGACCTTCAAAGCCTGAAATATTTACTATGTGGACCTTCACAGAAAAAGTTTGCCAAGTTCTGCTCAAAGGCTTTGAATTGCAGCATTGCATATTATTTCCACTTAATTCATTTTTCTTATGATTCAGGAGAACTTATTAGATCGTGTTGCTGAACATTGCTAAATGATGTTGATTTTAAATAGCATTTCAAATGCAAAAGGATTCTAAAATCATCTGCTAAACTGTCTACTTCAATTGTAGTGATCACCCTGAAGGTTAAGAAACATTCAACAACTTCTTGATAATTTGGGAAGTGGCTGATGTGGGCAGGAGATAGCTTAACTATATTAATCAAGGAGGAAAAAATAAATGTTAATATTTGGCCGGTTTTGTAATTTGGAGCAAAAACTATAATCTGTATGAGCTTTAATTTCTTCATCTATGATTTGATGCTATGTCTTAAATAGCAACATGCTTTCTTGCAGTCGTGTTCTATTTTACCTAGCTGAAGTTTAAGTGATCCCCTCAGTGCCCCCAGCAAAAAAAATAAAAGTTTATAGTCTCTCATGGGAATATAGTTAGTCCCAGTTTTTAAACAGTCCCTGCTGAAAAAATTTGAATTCTGGGCAATTTTGACCTGAATCTCAGGGTAGAGGTTGGGTGGGGTAAGGGAGGGGGGAGGTGAAAGAGGGATGATTCTTTGGAATGAAGAACACCAAGTAGTCTCACGCCAAGTGTCTTAGCTATGACTAGCAAAATGAGAGACTTGTGCCCTTGGGGACATGGGCAAGTGTATCTGGACACAGGACAAATAAGGCATCAACATTCCACAAAAATATTGGAGAATTAAGAAATTTAATTGATGACTTACAAGATCTTTTTATATTAAAACAAATACAGCCATGTTGTGGAGTACCATGCAAAAATCAGCATGAATTTTAGGAGTGAAATGCAACCCTTCAAGGAAATTTTGTTCATGAGCAAGGAGCTTTGGAGTTTACAGCTGGAACCACTCTCTCACCTTGTGCCCACATACAAAGGGCACTGTTCTTGGTCACCGGGGAAACTTCATGGGGAAAGTTGGAGAGGCATTGCGTCATTGGAAGTGGATTCTCAAATTCAAGTGTGAAAAATATCATTTGTACCTTTGAGTCAGTGAACCAGAATTTATAGTCAGATTTTTTACTGTGTCTCAAAACCTCTAATCAGCTCTGAGAAGTTTATCCCCCCAATATGTATATAAGTGAACATTCAAAGTGGCCCAGATTTATGAATTCCCAGGAATATGTGTACCTTGTCCTTATGTTTTGATAAATTATTGTGGGTAGAATTCAAGCACCATACATCAACCAAATTATCTCTAAGTTTCTTTCCAACCAAGATAGGCAGTGAGATGAGGTGAGAGGTGGAGTTGGAAATAAACCAGAAGGTTCTGCAACTCACTCATGGTGTGAACTTAGTCAAGGACAACAACTTTGGGACAGGGTTTCTTCATCTGTGAATGTCAAGTTGGAACTAGAGGCAGGCCCACCTGTATGAAATGTGAAATTCTTAGTAAATTATAACTGCTGTGAAAATAGTAGATAATACTGCTAGTATTATCTGTTACTAACTGTCCTATGTCTGGCAGTTGTAAAAACTTACCATACCTTCTATAACACCTAAATAGGAGTAAAAATTATTATTATTTTATAGGTACTCCTAATCTCTTATTTTAGTAAGTAATAAACACTGTGAACAATGCAATATCAGAAAGCTAATTTTGAATACAGCATGTGAAAAAAAAATGAGCAATTATTACATATCCAAAGAAGCTGCTGTAATGAGACTCAACAATAATAAGACTTAAGAAACAAGTTTATTTCTCTTTCATCTGACAGTCACAGGTAGGTGGGCACCCTCTGTTCCACACAGCCTTTCAGAGACTGAGGCTGATGACAGTCCTCTCTCTTCCATATTTGGCTTCCAAGTCACTTTAGTTGTTGCCATTCCAGCCACCAGGAGGGCAGAAGCCTGGAAGTCCAGGGCTGGGAGTTTGAGAGGCAAGTCGCTCACATTTCTACCTGCCTTCCACTGGCAAGAGTTAAGCCACACACCCACACCTGGATACAAGGGGGACTGGGAAATGGGACATCTCATCCCAGCCAAATCTCCATTGTTATGGAAGAAGAGAAGAATGGATTTGGGTGGACAGATAATCCTTTTAATCGTTGGAATGAAAGGACGCTGAAGAAGCAGGCTACTCTGTTACTCAGTGTATAAGAGGATATATACATATATGTACACATTTTTAAATGTTTTCTATTTATATAAAATATTCAGATATATATTCATAAATTCCATAATGATAAAACAAATTAATGTATACTCATCCCAGCTTTAACAAGTCTTAGAATTTATACAGTTGAAGACCTCCAATTCTCTCCCCTCCCTTAACAGAGGGAACCGCTCTCATAAATTTAATGGGAAGGCTTCACTTCTATGTTGTTTAAATTTTTACTACATTTTTAAATCAAAAAATATTTAAAAATAACTATGTGTTTTCTTCAACTTTATATAAAGTGGTATGAAACTATATCATAATACAGCTTGCTTTTTTTCCCCACCCCAAATTTTCCCTCCATAAAAGCAATTTGCTTTTTCCCTCCAAACTGTCATTTTCAGATTCCCTCCATGTTGATAATATAAACTCAATAAGTTCATTGTGAAGGCTTTATAATATTTGCGTGAATGTGGCTTTTTCTTATTTTTTATTATTACAAATATTGCTGCAACGAGCATCTTTGCTCACATGGGCAAGTATTTTGCTACAGTTGTGTTGCTCAATAAAGTAGCCACTAGCCACATGTGGCAACTTAAATTTAAATTAATTGAAATTGACTAAATTAATTAATCTAATAAAATTAAAATTTTAATTCCTCAGTTACATTAGAAACACTTCGAATATTCAGTAGCCACATGTGGCTAGCACTTGTCTTTTTTTTTTTTTTTTTTTTTTGGTGGCTGGCCAATACAGGCATCTGAACTCTTGACCTTGGTCTTACAAGGCCATGCTCTAACCAGCTCAGCCAGCCAGCCAGCCCCTGGTTAGCATTCTGGACAGCAGGGCAGTCATCATAGAAACTTTTATTGGACAATGCCGCTCTAAAGTATATATGCAGCAGTGGAATTGCTGAGTTGTAGGGTATGAATATCCTCAATTTTAATAGATACTGCCAAATTGCTTTCCACATCAGCAAGATTCTTAGTTATAAGCAATAGAAAGGCATTATAAATCATTTAAACAAGAAAAAATACTTCTTAAAAAAGATATTGTATACCTTACAGAATCTCAGAAAGGGCTTAAGAACCAAACTTGAAGGTAAACCACCTAATATCACATCATGGAATTGATCTAATGAGGTTAATGCTGCACGGCTTACCAGCATAGTTCCTGCAGCTTGTACTTTCGAAATGACACATGCTGGATGCCAGTGCTGTTCTGGGACTATAGTCATTGCTGCCCAAGAAAACTGTACCAATATGCCATCACTGCTGCCACCTTCACTACAGGGTTCTGCTTGGTTCCTACTTTTTGATACCATCTTCAGATTCAAAGTTTGGAGCTGGTGCATCTGTTTGGCAGACTGAGTTAACACCTGCATCCCATCTTCACAGAAGGCTAGGAAGGCAAGTGTCTTGCAATTTTTCATTGCTGGGAGATATGCAAATTTTCACACTTACTACCTATTGCCCAGTTGGTTTCCAAAGTGGTTATAAAATTTTTAATTCCTAGCACAGTGAAGGAAAGTTTCCATTTCTCCACATAGTGTCACGCATGTGGTGTCATCTAACATTTTAATGTTTGCCAAACTAATAGTTGTACAAAGATATCTTGATGTGGTTTTAATTTGCATTCTCCCAATTAACAGTAAGGCTGAGCGTCTTTTAATATGTTTCATAATCATTAAAACTTTTTCTTCTGTAAACTGCTTATTCATATCCTTTGCCCAATTTTTAAATTGTGGTTTTGGTCTTTCTCTTATTGATATAAAGAACTTATTTTTATATATTTGATATTACTATTTTTTAATTCTAGGCATTAGATATATCTCTTCCTAGGTGGTAGTCTGTCTTTTCACTTTAAGAAAGTCTTATGCAAATCTTCAGTCATATACAAAATTGGGAGAATAATATAATGTATCCCAATGTACACATCACCCAGCTTATGGTCAGTCTTGTTTCATCTAAATCATTGCCCCACATCCCCAAACACTAGGTTATTTAGAGAAAAATTCCCAGATATCATGTCACTCCTTTGTAGATAGTTCTGTGCAGATCTCCACGAACAAAAATTCTTTGTAAAACCAGAACCATAATACCATTATCAAGCTGATATATTTTTTAAAAAAAACAATGTCTTAGAATAATCAAATTAGCCAGTTAATTTCAGATTTCTCCAATTGCTTTATAAATGCTTTTATAGTTTATTTGTTTGAATCAATATCCAAACAACCAATTGCCAACAATATCCATTAATCAATCTCCAACAACCACTATATTTGGTTAATATGTCTCTGAAGTACACTTTATTCTATAGGTTACCCCTCCATCTCTCTCTCTCTCTATCTCTCTCTATCTATCTATCTTTTGCATTTTTTGGAAATTTTTTGTTATTGTTAATGAAGCCAGGTTTTTGTCTTATAGAGTTACTAAGGTTGGAATTTTGCTCTTTGAATCTACGTGGTATTGTGTAGCCTGTTCCTCTGTCCCCTGTATTTTCCATAAATTGGTAGTTAAATTGAAGCACTATTCAGATTCTACTTCGACTATTTTGGCAAGGTTACTTACTGATGATGTAGTGTAATTCCATCAAGAAGTACACAACTTCCAGCTGTCTCTCTTTTTGAGATACTAGCAGCCGTTGACAATCATTGCATGGGTCCATGAATTCATTAGGGGCTGCCAAATAGTGATACTCTAAGGTTATTAGTCCATCTTAATTTGTTAGCTGGAACACTTCTATTTCTGAAAAAACACAAACCACTTCCTCTGATGAGCTATCGGTACTCTGAGGTATAGCTCATATAGGAAAGACAGGATAAATACTATTTTTCCTTTAACAGTTTTCAATATCATAAATTGGTTCCTTATAATTCTGTAAAAGAGAACAGGTTGTGTGGGCTGTTAGTATTTTCCCACTGAAAAAACAAGGATATTTGAAGAAATGGCTATCTCCTGATCTGGAAGAGGAAATGTATAGCATGAGTCTACAACATCAGAACTGAAAGTGAGGAAGCTATAAAAACTGCTAGAATTGCATTAACAGAGCTCAGCAGCCAACTTGAAGAGGTTTCCACTGACCAAAGATAGGGTAATTTGAACATTCAGAAGAATAATAAAGGATCAAAACACAACTTATGTGTTTAAATTCACAAGTTTATAATGACACCAACTTCTAATATTTCCAATGGTGTTCTTCTTTGTCCAGATACTTTTAATCTTAATGTAGTCAGATTCATTAATATTTTCCTTTAAGTTTCTGCTTTATGTTTTGTTCAAGAAATTCTTACTCTGAAGTCAAATATCCTAAAATTTTTTTAAATTGCCTTTCGTATTTAATGCTTTATCCAAACTATTTTTGTGTATCCCGTAAGGCATGTCTCAGTGTTTAACTGACGTCCCAGAAGGAAAGATTAGAGAGAATTGAAGAGGAAATTTTTGGAGAAACTGTTGTTGGGATTTTTCTGGAATTGAAATATAAATTAAAAAGAAAATCATGGCTGGACACATCATGCAAAAATGTAAAACAACAAAGGCAAAGATCTTAAAATCAGAGCAAAATAGAAAAATTGCAAAGGAGTGACAAGTTAACTGATGGTGGATTTCTCAATATCAATAATGAAAGTCAGGAGCTAGTATTTCTCTCAAACATTAAAAGAGGAAAAAATTCTCAGTCTAGAATTGTGTACCCTGCAAATTATCTCTCAAGAATGAGTGTGAAATAATGAAAGTAAATACTTTGGGAACGATGAAAAATACTCCAAAACGAGATGATCTGAGGTATGAGAATGAATAGTGAGAAAATAAAATGGTAATGATGTATGCAGTCACTATCTCTTTAAATAATGAAAATAATGAATGTTGATAGGGGCGGGGGAGAGGGAGAGAGGAAAAAGAGGAATTGGTGAAGGGACATGAAAATCAACTACACTGTATATTGATAAATTCAAATTTAAAAATAATAATAAAATTTAAAAAAACAATAATGAGGTTAGAAAAAGAAAAGGACAAAACTAAGATATGGGACAATCAAATATAATTCAGAAGAGGAGAGGATGTGATCCAAGTTAAATAGCTCTAAGGACTTGTATTATTCAAAGGGGGATTAAGATAAGATGTTTTGTAACTTTAGGCTTTGTTCAGTTAAATATGCATAATAAAATCTCTATGATAACCAGTAGAAAAAGATGGTATAAATTCCAAACCAGCAGAGGGGGAATACACATAAAAATAAACATATAAATCAAATAGAATAGAATTGATTGAGAGTCCAGAGATAAGCTATTGTATTTATGGTCAACTGATTTTTGACAAAGGTGCCAAGACAATTCGATGAGAAAGAATAGTCTTTTCAACAAATGGTGCTGGTGCTGGGATAATTGGATATCCACATGCAAAAGAATAACCCTCTTCTTATACCATATGCAAAAATTAACTCCAAATAGATCAGAGTTAAACATAAAAGATAAAACTATAAGGCTCTTAGAAGAAAATAATGGATTAAATCTTTGTGCCCTGAGGCTATACAAAAGCACAAAAACAAAGGAAATAAATAGATAAATGGAACTTCATCAAAATTGAAAACTAACACCTCAAGGGAGAATATCAAGAAAGTGAAAAGACAACCCACAAAATGGGAGAAAATATTTGCAAATCGTATATCAGATAAACGATTTGTATCCACAACCTATAAAAAACTCTTACAACTCAATAATAAAAAGACAAAAAACCTGCTCAAGTTTTCTGTAAATCGAAAGCTGTTCTAAAAAATAAAGTCTGAGGGCCGAGCCCGTGGCGCACTTGGTAGAGTGCTGCGCTGGGAGCGCGGCGACTCTCCCGCCGCGGTTCGGACCCCATATAGGAATGACCAGTGCGCTCACTGGCTGAGTGCTGGTCACGAAAAAGACAAAAAAAAAAAAAAAAAAAAAAAAAATAAAGTCTGATAATTTAAAAAAGACAAATAACTGAACTTAAAAATGGGTAAATGATCTGAATAGACACCTTTCCAAAGAAGATATAAGCAGCTGAAAAGATGTTCAACGTCATTAGCCATCAGGGAAACGCAAATCAAAACCAGAATGAGATAGCCCTTGACACCAACTAGGATGACTATAACCAAAAAGATAGCCAATAGCAAGTGTTTGTGGGGTTGTGGAAAAACTGGAACCCTCATGCATTGCTGGGGGAAATGTAAAATGGTGCAGTCACTTTGGAAAACAATTTGGCAGTTCCTGAAAAAGTAAACTGACTTACTGTTTGACCCTTCAATTTCACTGCTAGGAATATATACAACATAAAGGGAAACATATGTCCATGTAAAAACTTGTACACAAATGTCCACAGTAGCATATTCAGAATAGCTACAAAGTGATACCAATCCAAATGTCCTTCATACAATGAAATATTCAGCCTTGAGAAGGAATGGAGTATGATACATGCTTCAAGATTGATGAATCTTGAAAACACTACACTAAGTGAAAGAACAGTCACAAAAGACCACATAATGTATGATTCCTTTTACATTAATGTAAAGTATAAGCAAATCTACAGAGACTGAAAGTACATTAGTGGCTCCCTAGGGCAAGGAGGTTAAGGAGAAATGGTGAGTGACTACTAATAGATACAGAGTTTCTTTTGGGAGGTGTGAAAATATTCTAAAATTGATTGTGGTGATGGTTGCATGACTGAATATACTCATACTAAAAATCACTGAATTGTGTACTTTGAATGAGTGAATTATATGGTACATGAATGATATCTTAATAAAGCTGTTAAAAATTAGAAGAAAACAGAAGAAAGAAATATAATTAAAGGATGATTGGAGCCAATACCATCAGAGCTCTTCCTCAGCCTCTTTTCTCTGTTTTTCTCACACATCGGCTAGTCGTGGCTTCCAGACTTCTACCCACTTAACTCCTCAACTAGAGAGGAATGGGGCTTCTCTTTCCTGAACCAATTTGAAATATCCCAGCAAAAGGCTCTGACTGGTGCTGCTGAAGTATTGTTCCCACCCTTCAAGACAATCATAGCAGCCAAAGACATGAAAGATTATGATTGATCAAGTTTGGCGGATGGGTTAAGGTAGGGAAAGGCTGTTATCAAAAGGGAAAGCAGAGAACAAAAAAGAAGAGGAGGAGGAGAAGGGGGAGGTGTTAGGGGAAGGAAAGAAGTTGTCTATCCTAGGACTTGTATGGGGACCTATAGCCCCATCCTTAGTTTATTTCTAAATCACAGCCAAGAATCTCATCCAGAATTTCCTAACCAAAGACATCTGAACCTGAGTGCTTGGTAACCTCTGGTTCACAAGTCAACCTGCAATGCCCAGCTTTAAATGAGTCTGGCCAGATACCTCCTACATGAACCTATTATAACCCTGGTGTCCAAGTGGATACCGTTCCTATTGGGTATTACAAGATACAAAAAGGTTGCACAATTGCATGATTCTGTCTAACTTTATGATGACATTTATATGATTACATCTTGGCAATGTCCAAGGCCAGAGTTCCTCTGATAAATTAATTTCCTTTTATACCACCCTTAATCACTCCCTTCAGAGGCTGATGTACTTCAGAATTTACTCATATTAATTCACTTCAATAAAAATTTTTTTTCTTCTTTAGCTTCACATTAATCGTGCTTCTTAAAGTCAATTTTATCAACGGAACTTCCGAAATTGCCAAAGTACAAGGATGAATGTCGGAATGTCAATGGCTTTAAAATGAATTCTGACAAGACAGAAAAGGTCAAAGCAGATTTCTTCAACATGTTCACATGTGGTCCTGATTATAAAGATTTTTACAAGGAGTATTTAGGTTATTCCTTAAAATGACTGCAGTATTCTGCTATACTTGACGGATTAAATCTTGCCTGAAACACTCTTCTCTCTAGGGCTCCCATCTTCTGTCTAGCTCACCTCTCCTCTTGCTTCTGCTCTTGACATCCCAGATCCCCCAAGACATAGCCAGTTTCCCCTTCTAATATCCTGTCTATATTCAGTGTTTGCCTGTATTATTGCATTTATTATACTGCATTGTAATTACCTGCTAGAGTGTTATCTCTGCTCCTCTCCTTGGTAAGATCAACTTCCTGAGGGCAAAGCCTAAATCTAGACTGAAGTACTCCAGAGCCTCGCACAGTGCCTACAAAAAGTATCTGATATGCATTTCTTAAGTTGGGGGAGAGAGAGAAAGAGGGGGGTGATGAGATGTTGGTTAACAGATACAAAATTACAGCTAGATAGGTGGAATAAGATCTAATGTCCTATATAGCATTGTAGACTGAGGTCAGCCCAGCTAAAATGAGAAGCACCCACAGAAAAATGGACTCTTTCTTTTTTTAGTAGTTTTATTGGAATATAATTCACCTATCATAAAACTCACTCATTTACAGTGTATACTTCAGTGGTTTTTAGTATATTCACAGAGTTGTACAACTATCATCACTATCTAACTTTAGAACATTCCATTACCCCACCAATGAAATCCCATATCCTCTAGGACTCACTCCCCGTCCCCAGTTTTTAATCTTGATGAAGTCCAATTTATCTATTTTTTTTCTTTTGTTACCTATGCTTTTGATGTCATATATAAAAAACTATTAACTAAGTCAAGGTCACGAAAATTTATGCCTGTGCTTCCTTCTAAGAATTGTACAGTTTTTTTCTTATGTTTAGGTCTTTTATCTATTTCAAGTTAAATTTCGTGTATGTTTTGTGTATGGTGTGAGGTATGGATCCAAATTCATTCTGTTGCATGTGAATTTCCAGTTGTCCTAGCACTGTTTGTTGAAAATAATATTCTTCCCCCATTGAATTGTCTTGGCACCCCTGCAAAAAAGGAATTGAACAAAAAAAGTAAGGTTTTTATTCTGGATTCTCTGTTTTATTCCATTGGTCTATATGTCTATTCTTATGATGATATTATACTATCTTGATTACTGTAGCTTTGAAATTAGAAAATGTGAAACCTCCAACTTTATTCCTATTTTTCAAAATTACTTTGGCTATACTGAGTCTCTTGCATTCTCATACGAATTTTAGGATTATATGAATTTGAGGATTTTCTTCCTTCATTATCAATAACAAAAGGGAAAATCTAGATGACTTAGGATTTGGTGGCAACTTTTAAGGTACAACACCAATATGAAAGAAAGAATTTATAAGCTGGACTTCATCTTAATTAAAATTTTCTGCTTTGTAAAATAAATAAATATTGTCAAGAGAATAAAAAAAGAAAATTCATAGACTGGGAGAAAATATTTGCAAAATACATATCTGATAAAAGACTGTAATCCAAAATATACAAAGAAGTCTTAAAACTCAAAAATAAAAAAGATATAATTTAAAAGTGGGGCAAAGACCTTAACAGACACTCTACCGAAGAAGGTATACAGATATACATGTATCCACTATTATAGTATCATGCAGAGTACTTGCACTGTCCTAAAAATCCTCTGTACTCTATCTATTCACCCCTCCTCACCTAACCCCTGACAACTACTGATATTTTTACTGACTTCATGGCTTTACCTTTTCCATAATGTCACACAGTTAGAATTATACAGTATGGTGCCTTTTCAGATGGCTTTCATTTAGTAATATGCATTTACGTTTCCTCCATGTTTTTTCATGGGTTGATAGTTTTTTTTTTGTTTTTTTTTTAGCTCTGAATAATATTCTATAGTCTGGATAAGCACATGAGAAGATGCTCCACATCATATGTCATCAGGGAAATACAAATTACAACAATGAGATACCACTACACACCTATCAGAATGGCCAAAATCCAGGACACTGAAAACACCAAATGCTGGTGAGATGTGGAGAAACAGGAACTTCCATTCATTGCTGGTGGGAATGCAAAATGATCAGCCACTTTGGAAGAGAGCTTGAGAGTTTTTTAAAAAATTAAACATAGGAGAGTAGTTCATAAAATAATACGAATCTTTCTTTGAGCTTTGTAAGTATGCTCATGCTCTTACCACACAATCCAGCAATCATGTTCTTTGGTATTTGTACAAGAGTTGAAAATGTATGTCCACACAAAAATCTGCACATGGATGTTTATAGAAGCTTTATTCATATTTGCCAAAACTTGGAAGCAATCAAAATGTCCTTCAGTCAGTGAATGAGTAGAAAACTGTGGTACATCCAAACAATGGGATATTATTCAGCACTAAAAAGAAATGAGCTATCAATCCGTGAAAAGACATGCAGGAAACTTAAATGCATATTACTAAGAGAAATTCATCTGAAAAGGCTACATACTGTACGATTCCAATAGTATGACATTATGGAAAAGGCAAAACTATAGAGACAGTAAAAAGATCAATGATTGTCATGGGTTGAAGGGAAGGAGGAATGAATAGACAGAGCACAGAGGATTTTTAGAGCAGTAAAACTACTCTACATAATACTATATGGATGGATACATGCCATTATACATTTGTCCAAACTTAAAGAATGTATAACACAAAGAGTGAGCCCTAATGTAAACTATGGACTTTGGGTGATAATGATGTGTCAGTGTAGCTCCATGATTATAACAAAAGTACCACTCTGGTTGGGGATGTTGATAGGGAGGGAGACTATGTATTTATGGAAGAGGGTATATTGGAAATCTTGGTACCTTCCACTCGATTTTGCTGTGACCCTAAAACTGCTTTAAAAAATAAAAGCTATTTAAAAAAATATATATATAATATATATATTATATATATGTAGCCATTTTTTAAAAAGCCATGTCAGAGAAGACTTTAGAATGTTGGTGGTAAAAGGGAAGAAATCTGGCTCAGAAACAAAATGAAAGCCTAAAGAAAGAAAGCAAAAAACAATAATAAAATCTTCAAAGGAACAAATGCACCTGATCCAAGTCTTGCAGTTTTAAAGTGTTACATATGTACAGTTATTTAGAATGGCTTCCAGCTCACCAAAGAGAGAGTGCTTCTCTACATGCCAAATTACAACCCTAAGGCAGATTGAGTGAGAAGTATAATCAACCATTTGTTGATTATTTATTTTTTTAATCATGTCCTCAAGTATCTACAGATGTAAGGAAGCATGTGGCCTCAGACCAGAGCTGTTTGCAAACAGCAGGATTGCCTGGCCTAAGAAATGGCACTTGCTGTGTGATGAAAGCCTCCCCTCTAAAACCGTGTTTGGTTAGCACCTATGCCCTGCTGAAATTGGCATAGCACATTCTCTGTGGGCATGCTGCCAGCCTAACAGATGGGCCTGAATGTAACCCCGCCAGAGAATCAGTGTGTGCAATGAGTTCACAACTGTGGTCAGGTTCCTTTCCAAGAATGTTGTATCTACTTAGGCTGCCCGGCAAAAATTTATGACATTCACATCTTCAAATGGCATTAATTAATATGTAAATAATTATCCAAATCAGTGGTTCTCAAAGTGTGGTTCCCTGAACCAGCAGCACCAACACCATCTGGGAAATACCTAGAAATGCAAATTCTCAGACCCCGCTCCTAACCTATTGAATCAGAAGCTCTGGGGGTGGGGACCAGCAACATGTGGTTTAACAAGCACACCAGGTGATTCTAATGCTTAACATTTGAGAACCACTGCTCTAAACCTTGGTTCCCAAACGTTAGAATTACTTGAGAACTTTTAAAAAGTTCTCATGCCTGTTTCTCAACCCCAGAGATTCTGATTTAATTGGTATAGGGTGCAGCCTGGGCATCAAGAGTTTTGAAAACTCCCCAGGTGATTCTAATGCTCAGCAAAGTTTGAGAAGCACTGTTCTAACTAATCACAATACCCAGCACAAACTTTGAAGAGAAATGCTTCAGACGTTCATAAATGCCAATAAGTCTTTATTGAAAGAGCATATGTACGGATCTTTGCTTAAATAAGTTTTGACTGATGGATCACTTCCTTTTAAGCCCTTAGATAAGATAAAATGTATGTAATCTTTGGCTTTCAGCAAAGCCCCGTGTGTTCTGTGAGTCACTTACTTTCAAGCTCACCCTTTCTCACAGCAACATATTTAAGTTTGTTTCTGATTTCAGTGTACCTTTTAAATCTCATTAAACTGGACACCTTCTGATGTAACATTCCAAACCCCTTTTCTATTAGTATCCCATGCCTCTGTGTCTCCCAAACACCAACCCTCACCTTATTCCCTGACAGGGAAAGACTTGATATCAGATAATTTACATTTCAAACAATCAAAATTGAGATAATAAAAAACCAAAAAGGGCCTTGAAGCCATGAAGTTTAAGCCACAAAGTTACCCAGCGTATTTGATATTCAAAAGCATTTGACTAAGAAGGCAAGAGAAGGAAAACTTGAAATATCAACTAATTTGCTGGGCTTACCCAACACATTTCACTTCAAAACACACATAGAAATAATAATATTTGCACATCCCACTGGAGTGAAAAGGAGAGGCTGCTGACCACTGGCCACTGTGAGGGCAAGAGATCCAGATATCACACACCGAATTCACTGTTGGAAAGGTCTGAATTGATGAAAATTCAGACACATAGATGAAATCTTAATATAATGTTATGGAAAATGAGACTTAACAAATAAATATTTGTGTCCTTTCAGTTTTTCAGCAACAAATCTATTACAAATAACAATGATGGCTCTTTGTACTACCATTGACACTGCTGGGGCTCAACACAGATAATGTGTGGTTAGAATCTAAATGACTAGACTTAGCTTCCTGCAGTAGAAATTGCTCAGTTATTTCACTTATCAGCTATGTGAATTGTGCAAATCACTTAATTGTATTGTGCCTCAATTTCCCTACTTATAAAATGGAAAAATGATAGTACTTATCTCATAGGATTGTTATGAAAATTAAACGAGCTAATGTATGGAAGCACATGAGAAGCTGTGACTAAGTCATCTTAGGATACATTTAATGATGGCAGTAGGTAGACCTATTGCTAGCCCAGTCTCCATCTCCCCTGACTCCCTGACAGATGGATCTACTGAACGAATGGACATTCACTCATTCTAACACATGAACAGAACAGGGCACAATGAAGTCCAGGGTTCTCATGAGACTTCCTGTGTCCTCAGTCAATGAGGATTCAGGCTTGGTTCAATGCAAAGTCCCCAGGCCCTAAGGAGGGGTGCTGACATAGTAATTTTGAACTGAGGGTGGCCCCACAGGCTATGAGGTGTTTGAAAATGTTTGGGGCTAGTTTTGGTGGTACATAGCTACAGAATGCTACTAGAATTTAGCCAGTGTTGCTAAATTTCCTAGAATACACAGGATGGCTTTAACCAAAATGGCAATAACACCCATACTGAGAGCAAAGTCAAAACAAGACCAGGACCCAGGGTCATGACTGGGGCATAAGACAGGTCACCTGAACAGGGACTTGAGAGTAAGAACTAAGAGTAAGCATCAAAGTATAAACTGAGGCCCATGACAGGGGTATTTATTATGGAGTAGCCATGAGACAAGCATCTGTGGAATGAAGGGCACAGAAGCAGGATTAGGCAGAGGGAGAAATCAAGCTGCTTCAGTTGACCCCATGGGAGGAGCTGGAACTAGAATGGTTCATGAAAGTTGTAGGGAAAGTGAAGGAAAATGGTCAGGGCCCCTCAAACGTTCAGAATCTTGCCAAGCATTTGATGTAAATATGCACATACGCCCAGGTTTTCCTTGGTTATTGTCTAATGTAATTGTGCATGTGCACCCAGGTGTCCTGGACTATGGACTTAAGTATAGAGGACGAGCAGCTCTGATCCACAGGGCCCCCCTCCCCCGGGATGCCCCTGGAGGACTACAGGGAGGCCACCGCCGGATCTGCTGTAAGCCACCGCGGTTGCTGAAGACTGAGGACTGAGCTTGTGTCATCTGCCAATGGCTCCCAAGATCTTTCCCAATTACCTAGTGTGGACCTGCGTGTGAGGCGTCTGGTGAACCAGTCTGTACAACAGGTTTGAAGGGTCTGTGGGTCCTAACTGCTAGCCCGGAAAATACAAATGGAAAACTTAGTGTAACTAAAATAATAAAACATTTTGGCTTTAGTTATAAATTGCCTAGCCAAACAATTGGTGTAATCATGTAGCAATACAATTGGCTACATTGGCACGATTCTGACAATGGCCCTAACCTGACAAAAGTTATCTCAATTTGGGCAAAGATGGCAGGGTTTCTATATTTCCCATTAATCAGTCATTGTGTATAAGCTGCTCTGGGAGCATGTGACCTTGGGTTAGGTAATCCCTGAAGGCACTGACAGGTGAAGGCTATCAACCAACAGCACTGCTCACAGCTAGGTTAACAAGTCCTTCACTAAAAGAGGATATGAGCATTGAATCACAGGGACGGACAAAGTATGTAGAGTAAGGGGGAACTCCAGTGGTCAGTGCTACAACATCATCTCTGAGGTCAGCTTCTGGTATGAATGCCCTAATCAGAACACATTAGTTCCAACTCCAAAGCTTGGTTGTCATCTCTGATGTAGGGAAGTTGCTTATTCTCAAGATAATGCCCACCTACCCTCACTTGGGATAGTCTGAAAAGGGGGATTGGTCAGTAAAGCCATGGAACTTCCCCAGACCCTACAGCAAAACGCTAGTTGTCCCACTGTCTGTTCTTGCCTTGTCAGCCCAGCAGCAGACACTTAACATGGTCAGGCTTCCAGCTCTGTCCCAGCTGGCTGGTATGCAAGAGAAAACCAAGCATGGCTACATTTTAGGTGCTATTTCTCTTTCCTTTTATCAACCTCGTCTGGAAAGAACAAACAGCAATCTACTACACTAAGCTCTGTCATAGGAATTCAGTTGGTAAGCGAGGGCTTTTGATCTTGGTCTGGTTGATTCTGGTCCATCCCTGCCTTGAATGTGTTTGCTTGGCTGAAACCCTTCCAATCCAACTAGTCCTGGTCAATCTATTTTCTCAGGATCTGGACTTTGTTCCTGATCCCCACATGCTTTCTGGGATCCTGGTTTCTGTTTGTTTGTTTCTGACCGGTAAGGGTGTTGTAACCCTCTGCACGGTGTCGTCCTCACCACGCTCAGCCAGTGAGCTCACCGGCCATCCCTATACAAGATCCAAACCTGCAGCCTCGACGCTACCAGCGCTGCACTCTCCCAAGTAAGCCACGGGGCCGGCCCTGGGGTCCTGTTTTAATCTGAACCAAAATGGATCACCCATTGAGTATCACCAGCTGTAAAGTAAGGCAAATCATAACTAAAGCCAAAATGTTTCATTATTTTAGTTATACCAAGTTTCCATTTATATTGTCAGAGCTAGGGCTCACAGACCCCTCGAGCCCGTTGTACAGACTGGGTCACAAACCCTTCACGTGCAGGTCCATGCTAGGTAATTGGGAATGATCCCAGGAGGCGTCGGCAGATGACACAGAGCTCAGTCCTCAGCAAGGGCAGCAGCAGCTTACAGGTCCGGCAATGGCAGCGGCCTTGTGGAGGGGTCCAGGGACCCTTACAGCAACAGCCTCCAGCAGCAGTAGCAGCCTCCCCATAGCCCCTCGGGGGGCATCCCAGGGGATGGGGAGCACCATGAACCAGAGCCACTTATCCTTTATACTTAAGTCCATAACCCAAGACACCTGGATGTAAATGCACAATTACATTAGGCAGTAACCAAGGAACACCTGGGCACATGTACCTATTTACATCAAATTCTCGGCAAGATTCTGAACACCTGAGGAGCCCTGACCATTTTCCTATATTTTCCCAACACCGGCATAGCCACTACTCAGAGAAATTTCTGTGGATACCAGCTCACCCTGACATCTTAATTTGGATTCTATGATTTGGGCTCCCTTGGAAACTGGTTAGATCAGTCCCCCCAAGTCCTTGCTCCATAAAGTTTGTTTACTCTCATGTCCATATAGACCCACTGTTGAGGGCCCAGGATGACCACTGGCAAATCTTATATTCTATGACACTTCAAAGACCCTTACAAAGATGTTTCCAAAGTACAGACTTTGGGAGTCAAATTGTAATAATTCTATTGTAGCTATGTAGAGATGGCAGAACTTAACCCACAATTTTCTTGGCTTCTTTCCTTCCCGGCTTCCAGTCTTTCCCCCACAGATAAGGGTCATTTTACTTCATCAAGGAATTGTTCCTCTATACATACATCCTTTGCTAGAACATGGAGAAAGGTCATAGCCCAACATCAGACTTTCATGAGCCCTCCCTTTCAGGTTTAGTGTCTTGTCTAGACTTTCTAGGCTCTTTGGGATAACTCCAGATCCTGGTCACATCTTTGTCACTTATGGGCTGCTGTATAAACAGTCTTAACAATTCAATATCAATATTATTCATTTTAAAAGGACTCTGCACAAAATCATAGAGACCAAAATAGAATAGTGATTACCAGGGGCTGCAGGGAGTGAGAAGCTAGATTTCAATGGGTACAGATTTTCAGTTTGGAAAGATGAAGAACCGGAGGTAGATGGAGGTGAGAGTGGCACAGCAATGTGCATGTTCTTAATGCCACTGAATCTCACAGTTAAAAATGGTTTAAAAAAGTACTAAATTTTATGTTGTGTGTATTTTACCACATTTTTTTTTCCCAAAAGGACCTGGAAACAGAAAACAGTAATATTCTCTCATTACTCCTATTCTGTTTAGTTACTTTGGTTGGGAGGGGACAGACGCTCACTCAGGTTTCCACAAGTTAATGCTCTTTCTTGTAAGACTTAAGATGGAAGTCAGGATCTCATGGCAATCAGTGAGCAGGGGCCAGAACTGGAACAGAAACAGGGACTGCACTCAAGGACCCTCAGGAGCAAGAGCCATGAATCTTCTCCCAAGTGCTCTACCACACACACGGTTCAGCCTCTCCCTGTGTCTGTCTCTCGTCACGTGTCTTCTTGCTACTCTTTTCACTAAAGAATGGATTCCTCTTCTCTATCTTTTCTCCTTCTCATAGCTTCTGCTTAAATATTGTCTCGTCTTCTTCAGAGCTTAGCTTCCTCAAAACCTGGTTTTGCTCCTGGCCTCTATTCTACATTATACCTGCTCCATACATCCTACCACAGCAGTTCCTACTATTACCCACCTCACATTCTATTTCCCAAATCAGATTCTCATGAATGAGCATATAATTCAGCTTGTTTATTCTTTGAGTAGAGCCTTTTGAGCCAGGACACCACAGAAGCTGCTCTCCAGTCTATATTTTGGCTCCTTCTAGCCCAATCAGCCATATGAAAGGTAGATTTATATGATACAAATCATGACTACCTTTAACTGCCTCCTTAGCAGAGGCAGTGGATATAAAAGACACTGTGATAGCCATGTCCATTATATTTTCCATATCTTCTCTCCTTATGCTCTAGAATAATGGTCCTTTCTAGGCAGAGTCACAGCAACTACATCTAGGTCAGTGGTACCTTTGGCATCAGTGTATTTCAGGAGGATCTCTACTATCAATGGAGCTGAAGACCAAGTGACTGACCTAGGAATTACATCAGCGTAACACCTGCAGAAGCCTTCCCTGCTCTGGGGACCACCAATATGACCCATATCAGAGAGCATGCTTCAGGTAGAACACAAAACAAAATCAATTTAGAACACTTATCTTGATTTTATGGCACATGTTTTTTACCCCAGCGTTAATTATGTTCCTAATTTTGGCGTTGCAAAAATCCGAAAAAATCCTCTGGACGACTATGTCATTTTTAATCAGCAAATTATTTTTAAGTTCTTGGTCATTAAGTCCTAACAATATATCTAGCACATTTGGCCTGTAACAAATGTACTAATTATCAGTGTTTTAAACAGCCCATAATAGTTTATGGTGCAGGTAACAAACTAAGATACTCCCCACACTTGGACATACAGGGAAGCTATTCCTTGAGACATCAAATCTGGCTGTCTGAGCCCTGTAGAACAGGCTGAACTCGTCACAGCCGGCTCAACTCCAGCTCTGTGGGGCTTGAAGCTTCTAGGCAGGAGAACAGGCAGAAAAACTGCATTGTGGGTGCCCCCAAGTGGGTACACTTTGATGTGCACACTGAGAATTTTCTGGCCAGCTCTTCTAGCATAAGATCATGTCTGTGAAGTGTTTTTAGAGATGGGAAAAAGCTAAAAAGTTTCTATGTTTTTCAGCATACATTTCAGCATACTCTCGTTGCAATATAATATCAACTGAAACAACATTTAATGTTTCACGTTACCACAAAGCATTTATTTTCTAACAAACATCTTACAGGAAAATTTTCAAGTTATGCTGCCATATAAAAGCATGGAGTAAAACAAGTATGAACTTTAGTGTCAGGCAGAAATTGACTTTGAACACTGGCTCAGCCCCTTATTAGCTGTGTGAACCTGGACAATTCATTTAATCTTCCTAATCCACAGTTGTCTAATTTTTAGAATAAATTTAGGAGTTTCTGAAAGACAATTTACTTCATAGGATTATATACTGGATAAGACAATACTTATAATGTAATAAGGACAGTGTCCAGCTGTAAAGCTACACTACTACGCCAGTTGTCGAGTAAGGCAAATCATAACTAAAGCCAAAATGTTTCGTTATTTTAGTCATACTAAGTTTCCATTTGCATTGTCAGGGCTAGGGCTCAGACCCCTCAAACCCATTGTACAGACTGGGTCACCAGACCCCTCACACGCAGGTTAGGGTAATGGGGAAAGATCCCGGGAGCCATTGGCAGACAACATGAGCTCAGTCCTGAGCAGTGGCAGCAGCTTACAGCAACAACAGTGGTGACAACAGCCTTTCAGGGCATCTCAGGGGCACTGGCAGCAACAGCAACAACCTCTAGCAGCAAGCAGCAGTAGCGACCTCCCCATAACCCCTCGGGGGCATCCCGGGGGAGGGGGCCCTATGGATCAGAGCCACTCATCCTTTATACTTAAGTCCATAACTCAGGACACCTGGGTGCACACGCACAATTACATTTGACAATAACCAAGGAACACCTGGGTGCACGTGCCTATTTACAGCAAATGGCAAGATTCTGAACATCCAAGAGGCCCTGACCATTTTCCTATATTTTCCCAACACCAGCACATTATAAGTGCTCAATAAGTGTCATTTATCATTATTTATAAAAAATATTGTTTGATATATTACACATATTCAAAATAAAATATTGAGGTATACTGATATTTTGAAGTTCTAAGAGCTTCCTAGTATCTCTTCAATAAATTATTTTCCTACTTAAATCAGCCAGGGGCAATTTCCATTATTTATAACTGAGAACTGAAGAAAGTACATGATCACAGCAGTGAAAAAGAATGAGGTTGACCTGTATTCTTCAAAAATGTCAATCTCATTCCTCAAACTGTTTCTAGAAAAAGAAGAAAAGAAAAAAATGTCAATGTCACAAGAGATAAAGAAAGGCTAAGGAAATGTTCTAGATTATAATAGACTAAAGAGACACAACGACTAAATGCAATATGTGATTTTAAAGTGGATCCTGTATTAGAGGGGAAAAAATTCTATAAAGGACCTGACTGGGACAATTGATGAAATTGGAATACGGACTGTAAATTAGACAAAAGTATTAATATCAATGTTAAATATCATGAGTTTGATAACGGTACTGTGGCTATGTAAGAGAATTTTCTTGTACGTAGGAAATATGCACAGAAATAGTAAGGGGCATGATGCATGCAATCTACTTTCAATTGGCTTAGAAAAAAATAATAAAAATAAGTATACTATGTCTATGTGCATATGTGCACAGATGATAGATAGATAGGCACGTGTCTATGTTACAGACAATACCATACATCCATATGTGTACATGTATCTGTGTATGTTTACAGTCAGAGAAAGAGAGAGACAATATTAAAAAGTGTGGAAATGATAAAAATTGGCGGATCAGGGTAAAAGGTAAACAGGAGATCTCCACGCTCTTCTTATAACTTTTCATTGTTGAAAATATAAAGTTTAAAAATTTTTAGCTTAAAAATCTAAGTTTTAAAAAATGTACACAAAATGTTAAAAAGTATGAAGTACTCTGAAAAAAATATTAGCTAACTATCCAGAACTGTGAGACAAACCCACAAAATTATTACAAATTCTTTGGCAAATAAAGTATGCTATATGTTAAAGGAATGTCTATTCTCTAAAGAACATTAGAGTATAATAACTAATTCTTGTTGAAAATTGAGAATTAAAGCATAAGTGTTCTTAATAAGTGAGAAAAATTATGAGCTGTAAGAGCTCAAGGGACCTTAGACCTCACCTAGTTCCAGTTTCTCTCAAAGATAGAAAATCATCTAAACTTTTTTAAGGATATATTGCCCAGATAAGATAAAGATATCTTACTCTACTGGATAAATCACTCTGTTCTCATATCCTGATTGTTTAAAATTATATATGACTCATTATTCTGAAAACTGGTAAATAAAGGAAAACAATCAGTAACGTATCCTGCCTTTTCTGTTCTAACTGTAATAAAAAGAAACAAAAATAGTTGATAGAAGAAAGTTCTTTGTAAAATAATTCCGGCGAATTAGTAAAGAAGAAATGATAGAAAAAGAATATTGCCATTTTTCAATTCTAATGAAATAGTAAATCTAGGCAGTAATTATCAATGGCTACAAAGCTGGTGGGGAACTTTACAATGGATAAATTTTAACATCAGAAAAGACAACGGGATATCATGTTCCTCCTAAATGGTGCACATAGGAAGTACACTATACCTCCTGTAACAGCTATTTTAAGAAAGTTAAAATCCAAATCTGACCAAGTCCGTAGATTTAACTACCAACTTACAGGAAATATAGGGTTCAGATCAACATGTTAAGTGACACCATGAGGTAAACTTAGCAAAATTCACAATGTTGGAAACTACATGACAAACAACTAAGTTTCTCCAACTAATAAATTTGAAAGAGGAGGGAGGGAGAATCTATACATTAAAAGAGACTTGAAATTAAGGATCTGAACAAGTCTACACACTGCAATTACTTATATGTCTTTTAAGTCTCTTTTAATGTATAGACATACAGGTAATTACAATGTGTAGACTTGCTCACATCCTTAATTTCAGCAAACTAACTGTTAAAAAATATTATGAGACAATCAGAGATATCTGAACACTGGCTGGATATTTGATAATATTAAGATATTATTGTTAAATATTTTAGGTGTGATAATGGTATTGTGGTTATGTTTTTCAGAGAAGATTCCTTATGGAGATCATACTTAAACTTTATAATTTAAATATTATGATTCCTGGAATTTGTTTCAAAGTAACATGGGGTAGTAGGGAGAGGGAGTGGATGAGAGGGACAATAGAAAACACAAGATGGGCCATGTGCTGATAACTGTTGAGGCTGGAGGATGGGTGGGAATTTGTTATACTATTCCCCTTACTTTTGAATATATTTTAAATTTCTATTATAAAATTGTAAACATCATTTTTATTTTTTTAAATATCATTTAAAAAATATTGAGGTAGCTATTGTTTATTGAAAATAAGACACTACTAGTACATATTAGTTGAAAAATCAAGGTTTTTTTTATGATGGTAAAATACACATAACATAAAATTTACCATTAGAACCATTTTTAAGCATACAGTCCAGTGGCATTAAAAGGATTCACGGGCTGTGCAACCATCACCACTATCAATTTCCAGAACTTTTTCATCATCCCAAACAGAAACTCTGTACTCATTAAACAATGACTCCCCATCTACCCTTCCTCCCAAACCCTGGTAACCTCTATTTTACTTTTTGTCTCTATGAATTTGCCTATTCTAAGTATTTTGTGTAAGTAGAATCATACACTCTCTATCCTTTTGTATCTAGCTTATTTCACTTAGCATGTTTTCAAGGTTCATCCATGTTGTAGCATGAATTAGAATTTCACTCCTTTATAAAGCTGAATAATATTCCATAGTATGTATATACCATATTTTGTTTATCCATTCATTTGTTGATGGACATTGGGTTGTTTCCACCTTTTGGCTATTGTGAATAATGCTACCAATTCTTTTGAGTATATACCTAGCAGTGGAATTGCTGGATCATATGGTAATCTGTGTTTAACTTTTTGAGGAACCACTGTCCTGCTTTCAACAGCAGCTGCACCATTTTACATTCCTACCAGCAATGAACAAGTTTCCAATTTCTCCACATCTTCACCAACACTTGTTCTTTTTCACTTTTTTTTTTACATCATAGCCATCCTAACGGGTATGAAATGGTATTTCACTGTAGTTTTGATTTGTGCTTCCCTAATGACTAGTGATGTTGTGTGTCTTTTCATGTGCTTATTAGCCATTTGTATATCTTGTTTAGAGAAATGTCTATTCAAGTCCTTTGTTCATTTTTGAATTAGGTCGTTTGGGTTTTTTTTATTGTTGAGTTATAGGAATTCTTTATATATTTTGGATTATTAGTCCTTTATCAGATATAGAAATATTTTCCCCCATTCTGTGAGTTGTCTTTTCACCCTCTTGAAGTGTCCTTTCATACACAAAAGTTTTAATTTTGCTGAAGTCCTATTTATCTATTTCTTGTTATTGTTATTATTGAAGTCTGGTTTTTTGGTGTCATATCCAAGAAATCAGCACCAAATCCAATGTCATAAAGATTTTCCCCTGTGTCTTCTTCTAAGAGTTTTATAGTTTTAAATCTTACATTTAGGTCTTTGATCCATTTTGAGTTAATTTTTGCATAAAGTATAAGATAAAGGTCCAACTTCATAATTTTGCATGTGGATATCCAATTTTTCTAGTACCATTTGTTGAAAAGAAGGTATAAGTTTTTATTTAGGAAAATTAAAAACTACATTCTCACATTTCCATGTAAAAACATAGTGAAATATCTGAAAGATATTGACCCACTAATCTGTTAATAATGATTTCTTCTGGGAAGGAAAACAGTATTTGGGAGTAGGGTGTACAAGAGCTATGGGTTTTGCTCTACATCATTTCATATTGTTTAGATTATTTACAAGCCCATATTCATGCATTATTTATATAACTGTTAAAAGACTGTTTTATTTTTGTTCTTAAGAGAAGTTGGTCAGATGTCGAAGCATGGTACAAGTAGGCCAAGAGTCAATATTTTGGCAGGCTTGAGATCCAAATTAAATAAAACTCTGAGGAAGGAGAGCTGTAATATGGGAAGAAATTAGCAGATCTCAAGGTTATTGCTGTTTGTCCAGATAATCTGGCAGCAGCAGTAGCAAATAGAAATGGTAAAGAAGACATTGTCTTAATTTTTAACCTTCCCCTTATTACATTCCCCCAACACTCCCCCAATTTATTTTATTTTTAGTCTTCAGATATATTTGGATACCATATGTTTTACTAATATGTGTAAGAGGTAACTGAAGACTCAGAGGTCCCTGTGAACTTTACTAGAGCAAAGCAGCCAGAATTAGAAAGAGGCTTTTATGCAACAGTTGTTTGGAGGATGGGAAGTGAACCATTTTGGCCAGATCAGAGGCTTTCAATAACAGAGTAGCATGGGGTGTGTGGGGGGGGGGAATAAATACATTAATTAATAAACATTTTGAGAGGAAGCTTGGCGGCCGCGGCCTCTGGGAGCGGGCTGGACACCTCCTCGCTGGCGGGGCTTCCCTTAGCGCTGGCGAAGGCGGGGCCGCAGTCCCGACGGCCGCAGCGTGTGGGCCGGCGGCGGGACAGGTGCCAGGAGCGAGGAACGTAGAGACCTGGTGATGCTTGGCCTCTAAAGAATGACCATGAAGAAGTTGCTTGGAAACTGAACACATGTGGGACTTGACAATTTTGGGATTTTCTGTGGGCCATGCCGGGCCATTTTGTAGGGAATACCTGTATCTTTATGGATTTTCTTGTGTACTAAGCAGGTTCTCCAGAGAAGAACCTTTCAGTCTTCTACTTGAATGGCTCCATCCAGATATCATTATGCATCAGAAAAATGAAAAAACACAGGAAAATTCTATGGAGGAAAAAAATCCACTTAGCCTTTTCTGAGAAGTGGAATACTGGGTTTGGAGGCTTTAAGAAGTTTTATTTGCAGCAACACTTATGCATACTGAAAGCTAAGTTGGGAAGGCCAGTTACTAGGAATAGACATTTGAGGCATTTCCAGTGTAGAAAGAAGGCCCTTCAAATCCAGAAAACGTGGATACAGGATGAACATTTTTCTACTAAGACCAAGTCCAATGTGGCAACTCAAAACGTTAGTACTTTGTCCTCAAAAGTGAAAAGAAAGGACAGTAAACACCTTATTTCATCCTCAAGCACTCTCCTGAAACTCCAAGCAGAGAAGTTGCTGTCATCAGCAAAGAACTCTGACCATGAATACTGTGGGGAGAAAAGTCTCTTGAAGGTGGTTGCTGACTTACCAGCAAATAGTGTTTTAGGTCAGGCCAGTGGTCAAAGACCTAGGACAGAGCCACAAGCTTCTGATTTTCCCATGAAGTTCAATGGGGAGAGCCAAAATCCAGGTGAGAGCAGCACGATTGTGGTCACCTTGAGCAACCGTAAGAGAAAGCGCTTTTGTTACGGTTGCTACCAGGGTCTGGAGCACCACAGGAATGGGGGACCCATGAGTCGAAAAACGTTCCAACTTAACCAACATAGAAGGATAAAAGTGTCTCCTCTGATGATGTATGAGAAATTATCCATGATTAGATTTCGATACAGGATTCTCAGATCCCAGCACTTCAGAACAAAAAGCAAAATTTGCAAACTAAGAAAAGTCCAGCGAAGCTGGGTGCAGAAGGTCACTGGGGACCATCAAGAGACCCTTAGGAGGAACGGTGAGGGCGGCAGTTGCAGCCCATTCCCTTCCCCAGAACCTAAAGACCCTTCTTATCGGCATCAGCTGTACTTTCCGGAAATGGACAGCAATGCTGTGGTGAAGGGAAAGAACTCTCATGTGCCTGATGGCCACACTAAAGGAAGCCCTTTCTTGGGCAAAGAGCTTAGTTTAGATGAAGCATTCCCTGACCAACAGAATGGCAGTGCCACATATATCTGGGACCAGTCACCCTGTTCCTCTCCTAAGTGGGAGTGTACAGAGCTGATTCATGACATCCCCTTATCAGAACATCATTCTGGTAATGTATTCATCTCAGAAACCAAAAGAGAAATTGTGACTCTGGGTCAGGAAAATTGGACAAATGCTGTCACTGATGACAGAGTGAAACTGTCAGTGTCTGGAGGAGATAAATCTGTGAGTAGTATAGATGGGCCTGTGTCTGAAGAGACTGTTCAAAATGAGAACTCATACCAGATGGAGGAAAACGGATCTCTCAAGCAGAACATTCTCAGTTCTAAGTTGCTGGACCATCCTTACTGTAAAAGTCCACTGGAGGCTCCTCTGGTGTACAGTGGACTCAAACTAGAAAATCAAGTGGGAGGTGGGAAGAATAGTCAAAAAACATCTGCAGTGGATGATGAACAGCTGTCAGTTTGTCTTTCTGGTATGCACTCTTCCTTTATTCTCCCTCATCCTCCAACACACACTTGCTGTTCATTATCCTTTTTAGAAGGTTCTGTGTTTTTCTTCTTACATGTGGATTTCCGTTTAAGCAGTTAGACATTCTTCTGGAAGCCTTTTGTATTGCTGCATTATATTGGTGTTCTATAGCTTATTTAACTAATCCTTGATTGATGGCCACTTGCATTGATTCCAGTTGTTTCTTCTGTAAAATAATGGTGCAATGAAATTATTTCTTTATACAATTTTATTTATATTTATACAGTTGTTTCTGTAAGTTAAGTTCTCAGTATTAGAATTGCTGGTGAAAGAATATTCACACTTAAAATTTTAAGAGAATTGTTAAATTACCATTCAAAAAGTTGAACCAGTTTATACTTAAGGTTTGCCAGTCTTATAGATCACAGAGTTTTGTTTTAATTTGCGCTTTTAGTTTTTAAGTTCGAATGGCCTTTTCTGTGTTTATTGGCTGTTTTTTGTTTGTGCATGGTTTTCGTTTGCCTGTTTTTCTATTGGATTGTTTCTGTTTTATTTATTTAATATATGAGAAGTTCCTATGTACCAGGCACTGGTTTCTAAGAATGTAGCAATGAACAAGACTTACTCATTCCTTCCTTCATGGACCTCATCATCATTCTAGTTGTACACATGTTGTTTTAATTACTAACAATAAATGTCATAAGAATTAAAAAAAAATAAAATAAAAATAAAATAAACATTTTATTATAGATTTTTCATCAAAGAAATACCTGAGGAAAGCAGTATAGCAATTATATGTATAAATAAATAAAATGCCTGTTGAATGAGTGAATGACACATAAATCTTAAGAAGGGATAAAGACAAGTAGATTAAATAAGAATAGACTAACACCAGTAATATATTGGCCTAAATGGAATGATTTCAACAGGGAAAGAAAAGAAAGGAATGTGTCTATACGTTGCTCTCCAATATCACCTGGACAAGACCACTGGATGGTCAAGAAGCATGAATCCGGAAGCCCATGACTTTTACCCTCCAGTAAGCTATCAGTGAAACTGATCCACCATTGAACTGACACTGACTCGCATTTCCTGGCTCTCTCTCTATTACCTTTCTGGCCAACACTCTATCATTAATGACTCTCCTGTGGCTTCCCTCTTCCTGCAAGATTTTCTAACCTAACAGTAACTTGGAACCACCGGAGCCCAACCTAGAAATATACTTGTATTTCTTGCTTTTCTTTTAACAGTCAGTGTGGTTCAGAAAACATTCTGTTGCATTATGCTCAAGAGCATTTCAGCAGCACTATTATATAGCAGCTTCCTATATCTACATGCCTAGAGATGTCAGTCTTCCCTTCTGTTTCACTTCTGTCCAATTTCTTGGGTACCTGGTTCTTCCTTCCAAATTTGGGATGTGCAGGATATCCTCCCAAATTTGGGGTGTCCAGGATAAGCATGGTCCTGCTGGCTAGTAAACCTACAGTGCTCTTGGAGATCGTGCCACCTTTGTCAAGGCATGCTCCTGCTGCTCATATCCCTGGCCTTGTGCTAAACTAAGATCCATAATGAATGACCCATCCCACATAACACAGCGTATCTCAGCTGCCTGAATTCCAAAATCAAGGCTCCATGCCATCTCCTTGATTTGTACTCCCAGATTAATGACCCATGCCTGGAATCAGACAAGAGTTTGACACTGTATTAGTTTCCTACTGCTGTTGTAACAAACTACTGCAAACTTGGTGGCTTAAAACAACACAGATTTACTATCTTACAGTTCTAGAGAGAAGTCTGAAATGGGACTCAGTGGGCTAAAATCAAGGTGTTGGCAGTGCACATTCATTCTGGAGCCTCTAGAAGAGAATCTGTTACCTTGCCTTTCCAGATTCTGGAAGCTGCCCACATTCCATGGCTGGTGGCCTGCCTCCATATCTTCAGAACCAGTAATGGCTAGTAGAGTCTTTCTCATGTTACATCACCCTGACTCTGCTTCCATCATCACATCCCCTTCTCTGATTCTTACTGTCCAGCTTCCCTCTTTCCCTTATAAGGACTCTTGTGATTACATTGTGCCCATCCAAATAACCCAGGATAATTTTCTCATCTCAAAATCCTTAATCCTTAGCTTAATCACATTTGCAATGTCCCTTTGACCATGCAAGGTAACACATTCACAGGTTCTGGGGATTAGGACATGGACATCTTTTGGGCCCTGAGTTTACTCTGGACTCCTTGTACCTGATTCCTCCCTCCAAGTTCATTTCAGAGCTCTCAGCATGCTGTGTGATCAGATAAGGTTAACTGATGCTGATTGGATATAAGGTTTAAAAAAACATGAATGGTATGTTTTGAGCCAAGAGGTTGAAAGATAGTGAGGAAATAGGGTGGGGGGAATGATCTGATTAAAGTTAACTCTTGAAAAGTTAAAATTGCTAGGATCTTAAGAAGGATTTGTATACAATTTTCCATAATCTAATAAAGTTCCCAGAAAGATGGACTATCTACCTGCTATCTGTATTGTTGTATATTATGCATTCTTTATTAGCCAGAGACCATGGGATGAGCAGACCAGAAAGGAAAAGGTCTGATGATAAATCCCTTACCTAAAGCTTAGATTCTTACACTCTTGATGGGTTAAGATGTGAACAAAACCACAGGAAAGCATGGCCTATCTCCTGGTACATCTGTTTTACTATGGAGGAGAATTAAATAATTTAATTAGTAATTTAGAGCATTTTAAATGAACTCAATCAGATACACAATAGAGTCTAATGTAATATTGTATGGTTTTTTAAAGATCTGAAGATTTTTTTAAAGATAAAATAGAACAGAGGCCTTAAAAAAATTCTACTAGTCTTCTAAGGCTATATTCTTACAGGGGATTTGTTTGTGCTCCTCTGCTGATAGTTCTCTGATAGAACAAGTTAAGAGGACTCCCTTAAATGGTCAAGAAAGGCAGATAGAATCTGACCAAAGAACAACCTGGAGCAACTGATAGAATTTGCAATTAAATAACATGTGGCCACCATGAGCACTCTTGAAATGATTGAATAAGATTGTATAAGACTGAGCAAAAATATGGCCAGATAAAACAAGTGCTTTTCCAATGTGTGGCTTTGCAAACTGCAATGTTCTCATCACAATGAGGGAATAGGACCCTCTAAAATAAAGCCTTTGCCTACTATGTACTTTGCCTTGCTTTCCTATAGTTATTGATCATGGGCGTTCATCTGATCATGTTTTCTACTTTAAATTCAAATACAAGTTTTTATATTAAAACTTGAACTTGCATCTTTTGATTATGCTGTCTATCCTCTACTTCAAATCAAGGAAGGCAATTTCAGCAACCACCCTAATTTAATGCATAAACAAATCTTGATGCTTCCACTTACAAACTCCATGTTATAGAATGAGCCTCCTTGAAGTTTTGCCTCTGAAAACCACATTTCCCTTAAAATTATTACATAGTCATCACTACCTTAAGCCAAGTACCCTGTCTTAAGGACATGACATAGGAAACTAACTTAATTATCTAAGTTAATAGATTAGAAATTCTTAGAAGGATGAGATGGATAAGGTAAAGTCTGAGACTTTATCTAATGTAGCAATTAATTAAAATCAGTGATGAAAAAAGGTGGCTAAGGAAAGCATAATTAGTTCCACGTCACTATGTTGTCCTTCCATCAGGCCATGATGATCCCAAACTGGAGAGAAAATGAAACATTACTCAGCATGGTGCACTTTTACTATAGGGAAACCTTAGAATTCCCTAACTTATGTAAGAGCTTCATATATCACATGATATTAGGACTAGGAATATGACCCTTAAAGACCTCACTGGGGCTACAGTAGAAGAACAATTTGATAAGCAAGAGTTCCCTCAAACATTTTGTTAGTGTTATAAAATTTCTTATCTCTTAATCAGAAGCTGAATATCTGGGTCCACTAAATATAGATGGATTTAATTTCTTTAAGGAGAATGAGGACTTATACTTGCAACTGATTTTCTTTAAAATAGCTGAAATTCACATAACACTTTCCTATCACATACAAGAATCTCAGCCAATATATAAATAGGAAGGTACACACACATGATTTAAAATAAGAATAGCCTAGTCATGGACAGATTACAGTTTGAATATAATTTAAAGAGTATTGGGTAGGGCTACTGACCAAAGGTATGCCCAAGTCCATCACCAAGAACTGAAAGTCAATATTCAATTATGTTTCCCCTTGGTTTAATTAATGCAAGCACCACAAAGGGGATAATGTAATAAATTTTAAGTTATTATGAATTATTAAAACATTCCTAACATTTTGGTTTTTAAAATTTTAAAGTAATTCATGCTTATTGTAAGATTTCAAATAATACAGAGGTGTGTAAAGAAAAAGTTAACAGTTTTCCTTTCTTTTCCAAACTCATTTCTCAAAAAATTATTGGGTGCCTATTTATGGGCCAAGCATGTTCTACACTATATGGAAACAGCAGTGAACAGAACAAAGTCCCTGTCCTCACAGACTATAGTCTAATGCAAGAGCCAAACAAAGAAACAATAAATAATGTCAGGTAGTAACAAGAGCTATGAAGAAATATAAAGATAGGTATATTAGACCATTTCTGTTGCTCATAACAAAATACCTGAAACTGGGTAATTTATAAAGAACACACAGAGGTTTATTTGGCTCATGATTCTAGAACAGTAGCATCTGGGGCGAGCCTCAGGCTGCTTCAACTCACACAAAAAATGGCAGGCAGCCAGCGGGTGTGAGATCATATGGTGAAAAGAAGAAAGAGAGAGAGAAGGGGGAGGTACCAGAATCCTTTGAACAACAGCTCTTGTGGGAACTGACAGAGAGAGCACTCACTCACTATCCCCCTCCCCAGGGATGGCATTAGTCTATTCATGACAGATCTGCCCCCCATGAACTTAACAGCTCCCAATATTGCCACATTGGTGATCAGATTTCTACATGAGCTCTGGGGAAACAATATATCCAAATTCTATCAATATATAACGCATCCAGGAAGGCCTCTCTTAAGAGGTGACATTTGAGCAAAGACCTGAACAAAGTGAACATACGAGCCAAATGGATATCTGGGGGAAAAGTATTCCAAGCTGAAGAAACAGAAAGTACAGTTCTCTGAAGTAGAGTGTGTTTGGCTTGCTTGAGGAACAGCAAGGAGGCCATTATGCATGAAGCAGAGTGAGCAGGGAGTCGTCTTTTTATCCCTTTATAGAAACTCTTTGTATTTACCCCATGTAGTTATGCTACTAAGTATATACAGTTAAATTCATTTGCTCCATTTATTTTACATTTTTAGGGATTTTTAAAAATTTACTTTTGTAAATGGTTTGCATGGTTATAAATTCAAATCTACAAAGCGAAATATATCCTTGTTCCCTCTGACCTATTCCTTCCCCATAGAAAACTATCTATGAATCTTCTGTTTTTTAAACATAGGAAATACATTTGTAATTTTCTTCACTTCTTAGATACAATCATATCTCTTTCTCCACTTCTGAGATAAATGGTAATGTAATATAAAAATATGAATATTGAATAAATTTGTGTCATCCTTGCACAGGGACCATGCTACTATTCTCTATATCATTACAATTTTGGTATATGTGCTGCTGAAGCAAAAACATTAAGATTTTTACATGGGTAATAACTCAGAAGCTGGACATGACCTAGAGAGAGATGAGCTCAGTAGGTGCTACCATGGAGAGCCTTATATAGTCAGTAGACACCATAAAGATACCTAGCGCCTGCAGAGAAAGTTGCCTAGGGATAGACCAAAGGCATTGAAAAAAGAAGTGAAAGGGTAACCACAGACAGACATTGCTTACCTCACAACTCAGCCTAAGGCCTAGATCTACTTCAACTTATGTCCCATTCCTGCCAATATTCTATTATATTATGGAATGGATCAATAAAGGGTTTAATGTTTTGGGTTTTTTAAAATGAATTCTTTAGAGGCATAAGTATAAATACAGACTAATTCATAGGCAAACAAAAATGTTCAAATGTTTTGAACAAATTCATACTAAAAATGTAAAAATGTTCCTTGGGTTCTCTATGTTTGAATTTGGTAACACTGAACTACTAGAAATAAAAAGAAATTCTAGAGGTCATTTTAATTTATCCCAAGGGACTCAAATCTTAATTAAAGAGAATTAAAAAGTTATTGCAAATTACTTTGTACATACTATTTATTATTGTGCAAACGTTTATTGAGCGAGCACTATGTTTAACACTCAATGCTAGGTGCTATGGAAGACATAATATGAATTAGATGTAATCCCTGTCCTTGAGAATCTTACCATCTCTGCTAGTTACTAACTCATGACTTCTCTGCTACAAATCTACCCTTTTTTTTTTTTTTTTTTGCCTTGCTTTGTTATTCTAGAGCTGGACTCTTCAGGCATTTCTGCTTTCACAGCTGGCAAAATGTTAGGCTTTCCCAACAGACGGCAATGAGAGATTCTGTGAGGCCAGAGCAGGAGAAATGGGCTTTCCTTTCTTCTTCTGATATACTATTTTTTTGTGTACAGGCAGTAGATTGGTTTGCGGGAGAGGCCTGGTGGTGGTCACTACAGGAATCCTCATGGTTCAGTTATGGCCCATACCTCCAGTAATTTTCTTCACCACAGGTGCACTGCACATTCCTGTGGCAGCTACACACTCTAAATTTCTGTTTCTTCCTTGCCGTTCACTCTCCCTCAGCCAAGGGTAGTAACTGTGCCTACAGTACTACTACTGTACCCCTTAGTCTCCACACTACTCGTTTTAGTATCTTTCACTAGTTAACAATTCCTTATATTAAATTTTCCTGGTTCAAACTACAGTTATGGTCTCTTTCTCCTGGTTGGTCCCTAGCAGATATACCATTGAATAAGGAAGCAAAGACAGATGTAGGCTAATATAAATTCTATGGGAGAAAGCCCACTTCATCTGTAATCATAGCCCAAAGAGCCTCAAAGATGTAAATCTATAAAATTATGTATCGGTAGGGTTGTGTTCAGCTGCATATAACAGAAACTGACCTCAGTAGCTTAACCAAATATTTACTTTTTCATGTAACAGGAAGTCAATAAATAGACAATTAAGGGCTGCTGTAGCCATCCAAAAAAAAGAAAAGAAAAGTTAAGAACCCAGGCTCCTTCTATTTTCCAGCTTCTCCATTCTTAATGTGCAACTTCTATCCTCATGGTTGCAATATTGCTGCTCCAACCCAGACATTGGGTCTGTATTCCAGGAAAGAAAAAGAAAGAGTAATGAAAAAATGAAATAATCCATTTAAATCTACCCCCTTTCTAAGCATTCTTAGGAGTGCTGCCAAGTAATTTAAACCCACATATCATTGACCATTCCTAATTGTAAGGGAATCCGAGAAGCTCAGTATGTTTTAACTGGGCACAGGGCTCTTTAAGAAAGAAGGGGAGAATAGATGTTGGATAGGCAACTAGCTGTATCTGCCACAAATTAATTGAAAAATCAGTAAATTACTTACTTTTGAGATGTAAAAGAGTCAGCAGAGGAACTGATTTCACTTCCACATACTTGCTCATTTTCTTTTAATGTAAATAGTCTTTCTATATAATTATCAACTATTACATAAAATTGTTTTTCCTCAATAACTAGCATATCTTACCAGAAAAAAAGGATAGAATGAAATTTATTTTATTAGTACATTATTTTCATCTAACTCTTTTATATGAATTTTAGCCTACACCATCTGGACCTCTGAGAGGTTGTGGAAAGATACATTTACTATTAATTCCTTACTAAATTCTCTAGGGCCAAGTTAGTGAATCCTATAAAATTTAGTAAATCCTGTAAAATTAGTGCAGGTTTAGAGGCTTTTTTAAGAAAGGGGATATATTGATACCAAGTTAAAGCCAATGTAAGAAACAAAAAACTTTATTAAAAAATGAAATATCATAACAGAGCCCGGAATATTTTAACCTACATTTCTGATTTTCTCTTCAACAAACAGTATTTTTTTAATCACGCTAGTGTGAGAAGGCTGGTGAAATTTTCAGGCTATTAAAACTGAAACTTTCAAAAATGGATAACTTTAAAATCTTTCCATGTGGTCAGGTTGGAACTACTTTACAAAAGTTAACCATAACAACCCCACTGCACTGTAGTACTTAAAGGAAAGGGAGACATGTGCTTCTTTTTATCTGGTTTGCTATGAGCTCCACTTGGAATTCTGAACTGACATACCCCATATTAAGATGCTGCTACCTCCACATAGATCTCAAAGTGCTGAATATTTGGCAGACAATGATGTTTCCTGTTTTAGTTATTGAAGACTTTGTAAGAAACTACCCTAAAACTTAATAGTTTCAAACAACAACCCTTTCGTTGCTTTTGACTCTATGAGTCAGGAGTTTGGGTAAAGCTCTTTGGAGATGGCTAATTTCTCTTCCCTGTGGTGCTGGCTGGGAAGGTTTGACTAAATATAGAGAATTCAAGGTAGCCTCACTCGCATGTCTTGGGTGCCTTGGTTCTCTTTTATGTGGCCTTTTTTCAGGCCATGTGTTTCCTATCATTCAGCAGTCTGACCCACGTTTCTTGATATGGTGGCTGATTTCCTCTAAGGAGAGAATGAAAGCTACAAGACCTCTTAATGTCTAGGCCCAGAAGTTACAGTGTCACTTCCAATGCAGTCTCTTGGCCAAAGCAAGTAACAGACCCAATCCAGATTTAAGTGGAAAGAAAACACTCTATTGCATGATGAGTGGTAATGTCACATTGCAAAAGGGCATACAGGATAGGAGATGTTGTTGGGACTATATTTGGAAATGATCTATCATTCTTGTCTTTACTACCCCATTCCTTTTTTTCCCCATGACATCATTATCCAGGTTTATCGAATACTGCCAAATTATGATGTCATGTAACTTATTATGACTGTCCCCACAGTCCAAGGAAAAACACAGAGAGGGCTAAATACTTCTCAGGGAGGCCCCTGTTCATCCTATGGCCTCACTTTAGTCCTCTCAGAAGGTGCCTTTTTTCTTCAAACTTTCTCAGTGTAAATATCCACCCCCTATCAACATGAGTCAGTGTCACTCCAAGATCCACTCCCCTCCTTCTATAATGCAAGTCTCAGGATGGAAAACCAAGCAAACTCTGCATTAATCTATCCAGAATAGCACCAAGGAGGCACAGCCACAGTCAGGCCTCTCAAAAGAATATTCTAGGCTGGGCTTCAGAACCCTAAGTATCTCCTTGCCATAGGCAAATTGTCCATATGCAACCTGGAAGCAACCCTGTTAGGGATCCTGGCTTCTCTTCTGCATCCTCCTCAGTAGTTACTGCTACTGATTTAGTGCTGAAGAGATAGAACATCACTTAAACCATCTCTGCACATAAATCTACTTAGAATAATTTTTCCCCGAAGGGATCTAGTGTTGGAAATATAGGGCCTTATTGTTTATCCTACTATAGACACCACATACTTCAGGTTAGAACTGAGTACTTAAAAAAATGTACTAGTAATTTCTTGTTGAACTGCACATGTTGTCTATTTTTCTTGGCTAAAGATTGAGCCTAAAATGATTAGCATTCATGTAAGTTTGAACCATTTGGATTTGAAATTGGATCAGTGACAAAGTCTTTTTCATTTTTCAAGTTTTAGTTCTGAGGGCTTCTTCCCAGGGTTGCTGTTAGATGATATTGCACCTTTGTGCTAAACAGTAAAAGGTTGATCCTCTAGGTTGATGTTGTCTCATGCCAGGGCTCTAGGCAGAAAGGGCTGGAGTTCAGTGCTCAGCCATCTCCTTAGCTGGGCATCCTAAAGTTTAATCTTTTATGTTGACTTGTATCACTTCCAGTAGCCATTTATTAGAGCTAATAAATTAAATTGACATAATTCAAGGATCTAAAAAGACCAGAATTTCAGTGAGAGCCATTTTTGTGAGACATTTGTGCATTCAGTTGAAGAAAACGATCTGTCCAAAGTTACCAAAAACAGGTGTTAACGTTGAGTAGGTTTTGGAAATACAAAGACTTTTTTCAGTCCCAAACCTTACATGAAATGCATTACAAACCCTTAATTCTTCCAATCATAGAGCTGGAAGAAAAGGTGACCACTCTCACTTTACCCAGTGGCAACTTTTGTGTCCAAAGCCACAAAACTCTCGGATCTACTCATTTGCTCATTCCTCTTCCACCTGAAGGACTAGCCATACTTCTGGACCCGTTTTCGGGTTCCTTGAAAGAAATATCTTCACTTTGCTGGAGACCCTAATTTCTTGCCAAGTAGTGAACGAATCCCTTTCCTCCCCTCACACCCGCCTTTACAGTCCCATTTCACAGAGGAGGAGAACGACCAGAAAGAGGGTCCTTCTACTAAACAGAAGTAGCAACTGATAAAAGGACAAATCTCAACGTAACAAAAAGTCCCACTCTCCTCCGGTCGGTTCAGATTAAAGCGAAACAATCCTTTCGGCCTTCTCTAACAGGCTAGTCTTCAACTTCTTTCTGTCTCCTCTTTACCACCCGCTGCCCGCCAGCCGATTCTCGGGTGTCCGTCGTTGTCCTTCCCAACTGGTTACCAATAAAGTTGTTACAAAGTGACCTTGAGCGTCTTCCCCGGTGCACCCAATACCCCGCCTTCTCCATCCGGGCGCCGCGGCGCGGATAAGAGCCTCTCCGCGCCTGCGCGCGGAGTCTCACTCCTTCGACCTCTGCCGCCGTTTCTGCCGCCCTCTCCGCCGCCGCCGCCGCTACTTTCCGGGAAGGTAAACGAGTGGGCGCGGGAGCCCGGCCTGGCCGGGGCAGAGCAGCGCCCAGTAGGAATCCATTCATTCTGCTGGCGCTTCTCTGGGCACGAGGCCTAAGCTGACGGCGTGCACGGTAGTCCGCGGGGCCTGGGTGGGAAGGACAGGCCCCTAGAGGGCCCTTGACCTTAAGCCTCTTTGCTTCCGCAGAGAGAAAGCGGGAGAGGAGCCCGCGTCGCCTGTCACCCAAGTCCTCCAGCCGCACCGCCCCGAAGAGTGTAAGATGTTCACCTGCGCCAAGTTCGCCTGCACCCCCGCTCTGGTACGTAGCCCAGGCTAGGCCGGGGGACTGAGGGCAGGGCCTCTTAGCCTGGAGCGTCCATGTTGCTGAATGGGGCAACTTGCGTGCGGGGCACACCGCCCTTTCGGGAACAGCTTTCTTATCCCTTAACCTGATGCCCTTTTCTTCCTTTCTTCCTAATCCTAGAGCATGTCAGACTTCTCCTCTCCCAATGGGGCGGTGGAGAGCAGCCGAGGCCTAGCTGTCAGGCTCCATTTGGTGTAGGTCAAACCCTCATTGCCCCTAGTCCCGGAGCGGCCCCCTCCCCCACCTCCTCGGTCTCTTTTGGGTTGGAGTACGCGTGAAGATTGGGATGGTGGGGAGGACGTAGGGGGCCGCTGAGGCCTCGTTCACCGCAACAGCCCTCTCCAGTGCTTGTCTGCAGGTCAAACTCGTTGCTGCAGAGGGAAGGACTGTGTGTCTCACCGTGTGTGGGTGGAGGAAGGTGGTGGGTTAGCCGAAAGTCTTTCCTCCTTCCTGCCTCTGGGATATTATTTCCATAACCATTTTGAAGGCTTTAGGTTAAGTCTAAATCTGGAGAGTTTGCAGAGAATCAGGTTTTTGTTCTGAAAGGATTTTCTGTGACCTTAATTTAGTGGACACTCAAAGGCAGAGAAGCCGAACTGGAATATGTCCTTACGGTCACAGTATTTCACCAATTATTCTTAAACTAATGTAGAATTGCTTGAACTCCTTCTTTATTTTATGATTAATGAGCATGTAGGAATATTTTGGAAATGGTGGGAGCTCATATTCACTGCTGGACTATAACTTAGAATTTCTGCTCAGAATATTGCAAATAGATATGTAGCAAGCTTTACCATTTCATTAGCAACTTTAAAACTTTGTTAAAATTTTTTCATGTATTGAAAATGACCAAACAGCCAAGATGAGTCAATACAGAAAAGTCTCAGATTCATTTTTGCTGCTTACTTTTTTGAATTCATGGTACAAGAAAGGTCATTGAAGTCTTGTCTGTATTCTTAATACTTGCAATCTTTTTTTTCGTTAATAGATCCGAGCTGGATCGAGATTTGCATACAGACCAATTTCTGCTTCAGTGTTATCTCGACCAGAGGCTAGAACTGGAGAGGTAATAGTAGTAATAAGAAAAACTAGGTAACACTACCAAATAAGTCTTATGGTTTTGATAGAGTGAAGGAAAAAGAACCTTGTTAATGAATGGCTTGAGGGCAATCCTCTTCCACCCTTTTATTGAAAAAATATGTAGAGGATGAGCCAATAAGAAACTTCTGTATCCAAAACTTATCCACCTGAATTGGCCAATAAATATTGTATTTAGTATTTATACTTAAGTCTATAGTTTTGAGTTGCCTATATTTAAGAAATATAATAGCTACGGTTGTGGGAAAAAACTTATTCTATTGAAAAGCATATTCCTATATGCTGTTTCTTCATTTTCAACAACCTTATAAGGTGTGGATATTGTTACTGCTAGTCTACAAGATTGGAATTATTCCAAGCTCTCTTGATTTTTCTCTTGTCCATGCCACTACCTATTCATACTTAGCTACAAAATAGGTTAGTAGTTATCATTTTCACAGTATAGTAATTAAATTAGCTGTGATTACTGATTTGATCTTTGCCTTTATTTCCTATCCTCTAGGGCTCTACAGTATTTAATAGGGCCCAGAATGGTGTGTCTCAGCTCATCCAAAGGGAGTTTCAGACCAGTGCAATCAGCAGAGACATTGATACTGCTGCCAAATTTATTGGTGCAGGTGCTGCAACAGTAGGAGTGGCTGGTTCTGGTGCTGGTATTGGAACAGTCTTTGGCAGCCTTATCATTGGTTATGCCAGGTAATCATTTCCATCCCTGAATAAGTTAAAGAGCATGCTTGAAATAGTTGGAAGTTTAGAAAGCTAGTGAGATAATAATAGCTACTTTGCATTAAGAGTCTACTTTGTGTCTTGCATATAATGCAAAATATAATTTTGAGGGCTTTGTATGCATTATCTCACTTAATCCTCACAATACCCCTTGGAATTATACTTTACCTATGAAGGACCAGAGACACACAGGTTACACTACTTGCCCAAGTTCATAGCTAGTAAGTGTCAGAAAATGAATTTTAACTCAGTCTGACTTCAGAGGCTGCACTCCTAATTGTTAACCTGTACTGGAATATAATTAATAGAGCACATTCTTTAAAAGTATCACTTTCATTTGGTTATTTAAGACCTTATTTCTAAACTGTCAGATCTTAAAAGGTATAGAACATACTTTAAGAGGGATAAGAAAAATATCAGAACCCCTCAAAATGGATGAAAACTAACCATTTATGTTGACATGCAGAGACAGCTCCTTACCTTTATGCTGTATGAGTAGGATTGGGGAGCAAAGAGTATCAAAGGCAGAAGCAAAATATCTAGGCAAATACTTTTCCAGTAGACTTTCCAGTTTATAAAGATCCCCACACTAGTTATTTGATTAACATTTACCAAACATGTCAAAACTAATATTTAGAATTAACAGTCATATATGTTGTCTCTTTTAGAAACCCTTCACTGAAGCAGCAGCTGTTCTCATATGCTATCCTGGGATTTGCCTTGTCTGAAGCTATGGGTCTCTTTTGTTTGATGGTGGCTTTCTTGATTTTATTTGCCATGTAACAGAAATGTTGTACTGCTTGAAATGTTGGCATTCATATTAATTACGGATGTAATTCTTTGTATCTTACTGTGACTCCGAAAACTGTAGAGTTGGTGTCATGGAAATGTACATTATTTCCAAAGTCATTTCATTAAAGATGAAAACTTTAATTTTTGCTGTGATTTATACTTACCTAAATTTAGATCATCACAAAGAACATGCATTCAGACAGATGCTGTCCAATTCAGAGGAAGCTACAGCAGTTGCCTAAAGTAATTTTATGAGAATTCTTTTATATAATATTCTGCATAATATTGGAATCATAGGGCTTTTGTTTATTCATATAATGAAGAAATATTTGAGTGCTTTGAGCGTCTATGAAATATGATTGATTAAACCAAGATAGATAATTTCAAGATGGTTTTGTGTTTTTAAGGGCTAACATGAATTGGAATAGTTGGAAAGAGAATGATCTTCTAAGACAGACTCGAGTGGTCTTATGTAGCTGGATATACAAATAAAAATCATGTCAGCTTTTTAGGAGTTGAAGCCTTAAACTTGGGGGCAGTGTGATTTTTGTTTTTCAATAAGTCTCACATTAAGCAATTGTGTGTGTATAATGATCTTCTCTGTCTTTTAAGAAGAGAATCTAACTAGCAGCTAGTTTCTTACTTGAATAAGACTCTTACTAAAAACCAAATATCAAAAAGTAAACTGAATTGGCTACACTTTTAATACCAAAAATTGCTAAAGCAATGTTCATCACTGCTGCTAACATGTTTATAGAGGTAGTCTTTGGAATGATAGTTGGTTCAACAGTATTTAGCTTCTAAAACTGTATGTTGCTTCTTGGTCAAACTTCCAATCAAAAGGAAGAAAGTGGTGCTACTACAGGAAGACTTAGTTTTCCCCCTAGCAAATATATTGTACCATTATATTATTTCTCATCTAAGTTTCAGGGTTTATTTGAAGGTTAAGGAAACAATTAAGAAAGGTACATTTTACTCCTTTAGTGTCCTCAGCCAAATTTGACTTCAACTGAGAACAGTTCGTTGTCAAGAGTTTCTCAAGTGTAGTAGGAAGACACCTCCATCAGAATCACCTAGGATGCTTGTTTAAAATACAAATCCCTAGGTTCCAGACTTACTGAATTAGAATCTTTGGCCATGGGACTTAGCAATCCACATATTAAAAAGGCTTCCTAGGTAACTTTTGTGCATACTGTTTGAGAATCACTAATTTACACATATCCTTGCTACCTTCTATAAAATGAAATGAGACCCCAAAAAGCTAAAGAACTAGAGCTTTTACTACTTTTTAGTTGATTAATCAAGTAGTCTATACCAAATATGAAATTCCTGGAGCCTAAACTGTTTTCTTGACAGCACTACCCAGTATTTGAACTCAGCAATGTAAATAAAAAGTACTGTGTTATATGACTCAACACCATGCCTGAATGTATATATACCCTAAAAAATTGGAAATAGGTGTTCAAACAAAAACTGGTACATGGCTGTTCATAGCAGCAGTATTCATAATAGCCAAAAGGTGGAAACAACCAAATGTTCATCACCTGATGAATGGGTAAATAAAATGTGGTATATCCGTACAATGGAATATTTTTCAGCCATAAAAAGGAATGAGGTCTGGCCTCATTCCTTTTCTTTCACTTCATCAGAACACAGCCTTATAACCCCACAGTCAAGGGTTTGGATCCCTGTACTGCCAGCTGCCAAGAAAAAAAAAAAAATGAGGTAATGATACATGCCAAAATGCCAAACATGGGTGAACCTTGGAAACATGCTCAGTGAATGAAGCCAGACACAAAGGGCCACATATTGTATGATTCCATTTATATGAAATATCCAAAATAGGCAAATGCACTGAGACAAAGCCAATTAGTGGTTACCAGGCACTAGGGGGAGGGGAGTATAAGAAGTGACTGTAATGGGTATGGGGTTTACTTCTGGGGTGATAATGTTCTTGATAGTGGTGATGATTGCACAGCATTGTAAATGTACTAAATGTCACTGAATTGTACACTTTAAAATGGTTAAGATGGCAAATTTTACATGTATTTTACTACAGTTAAAAAGTACTGTTCTATGTAACACAAAGTACATAGTATAAAACCATAACAAATTTTCAAAATCATACAGAAATACTTAGATTAACTAGTCTTCTGTTCCAAGTTCATTTTAAATAAAATCAGTCTTGGTAAAGACCTATTCTTGATGCTGGTTTGGTGGCTGAATAGGCCTGAAACATTGATTCTGGAGCAGGTTTCTTACAAGAGATGCCTCAGCTGAGGGAACTGCCCAAGAATGAAAAGGAAATACCTGAGCTGTGGCTGCATAGTCTTCAGGTTACTGAGCAAAAAAAATCTTTAGAAAATAGTATAACACAGAAGAATAACTACAGGTGATTTTATCTAGAAGAGGAAAGGAAGTACTCTATCGAAGTTACATCCTAGAGTATGTCCTACTACTTACTCTTATTTTTATTTCTAGTAACAAAATGTCTGACATTGTAAGTACATCACTGAAGTACACCTACTAGCAGCAGAAAATGTTTATTTTGCACCATGTGTATAGGAAGTACCACCTTCCTTAGCTTTGCAAACAAATATTAATTATAAATGCTTTTTACTAACTTATTAGTTTCTGAACAGAGGCTGATAAAGATAGTATTTTTACATCAAACATGAAATGAAGAATTTTCCACGTTCATAAGAGTTGGCCTATTTAAAACCTCCAACAGGCAAGAGCTCCATAGAGTGGTACAGTGCCAATTCAACTATATTTATTCAGATTGTTGCTTCTAAATGAATTTCAGATTTTCAGGCATACTTTTATTTAGTAATATGTTGTTTCCTTTCCTTAATGTGGAAATGTGATAGTTTTACTGCCTTTGGGATTATCTCAAATTACATAGAGAAGATTCTCATCTAGCCATAAACACTGGACGTGTAAGTAAATAAAATTCAAAGTGAGGTGGCAAACTCCACAAGAGTGGCAGTAAGTGCTAAGATGTTCAGAAGGGCCAGAAATTGTTTTCCAGTAAGGGAATCACATGAAAAAGTGCTATTTGTCTACAATTTAAGATAAACCTTGAAGTACAGGTATAATGAATATAGGCCAGAAGAGGGTATCTTGGCTAGTGAACAGCATGAGGAAAGGTAAATCAGCAAAGCATGGATGTGTAAACCAGGAGTTGCCTAGGTGTGGGAAGGAAATAGTGTGAGATAAGGTTGCAAAAGTAGACTGGGGCCAAGTTATGTAAACTGGCATATGTAACTGGGTTTTATTCATGTGACTACAGACAGCCACTGAAAATTTAGAGTTGTGTTTTAAAAAGATTAATATGAGACCAATGTGTGGGATGGACTAAAGCAACCAATGTACCATAGTAGCTAGTAACTTTGCTGAAAAGTAATAAGGGCCTAGTCTAGGATGATGGCAACGAGTATTTTAAAGAAGAGTGCAAAAGTAGTATCAGTAGGAACCAGTTAGGAGAGGAAAGAGTATGTGTATCTAATAAGTGCTACTCCCTGTGCTAGAAGATTTATATATACTATCATTTAACCCTTATAACCCTGGAAAATTGGGATTAGATTCCAAGATGCAAAGAAAAATAGGATTGGAGGGGTTAAACAATTCCCAAAATTACATAGCCATTAGGTGGCAAAGTCAGGATTCAAATTCAGGTCTTCCTTGATTCCAAAGTCCATGCTTTGATTTTTAGTGTGACTATGTTAGGGATGACAAGGAAAAAGATTATTTGGGGAAAATGATCAATTTTGCTTTTTATGTAATTTTAAATACAAGAGGTATAATCTTACAGATAGACTTGTGGCCTTGAGGAAAGGTGTGGTATATGGTATGGAGTAGATGTGAATAGAAAGTGCAAAGGAGCAATAAGGACCCAACTCTGGATAGAGAACATGAATTTGTAGTGAACCTCATTAACCGATTCTCCAGCAATGTAGAGAAGCTTGTTAACAGGAACTGATGTAAACAGCAGTGGGAGGACTGGGCCGACAGAAGGTGAAGGGAGGCGTTAGGCAGACAGCAAACAAGCATTGTTCAACAAGATGACTTATGAACTTCAAACGGGGTAAGGAACAAGTGAAGACACAATAGGGGTGATAAATTGGAAGAAAAGGGAGGGGTCAAGGGCCCAGAGGACCTTAAATAAGATTGAAGATTCATTTCAGTAAAAGCCAAAAATAAACAGGAGGGGGGCCCTTAAATAAGACTGAAGATTCATTTCAGTAAAAGCCAAAAATAAACAGGAAATTTGAAGAATTTCAGAGTTCAAAATCTTGGAGGTAAAGTAGGTTCATGGAATCAAAATTTGTGGCCAAGTTGCTGAGTGGCTAAAGTTGGGTAGAAACAAATGTTATTGCAGTTAAGTGTGAGGAAGGATTGTAGACAAATGGGAAATAACATTTGAGAACTAAATAAACTATACTCATGCTTCTGCTGAACAAGTTTTATGTTCCATTAGGTAAGTTCAGCCAATATGGCTTGGTTTGGGTGTTAGGCGTTTGGGAGAAAAAAGGTTTGCCTTGTTATTTACTATCATCTGCAAAGCCTTTTAAAACATTATATGATTTCTACACATGAAATTATAAATGAGTTGAATTCTCTACATGTCGAGCAGATCAACTTAGTTATTTCATGATATTACTCTTCTGATAATATTATGAACTTAAAACCCAAACACATGGTCCATCAATTACTTGTCAAATTCTTTACACTATTAAGGACAAAAAATACTATTTTTTAACATCTAATACCATCTTTTCCTGCCTCAAGCATAGCAGTTCAATTCTGTCTCTCCCAACAGCAACATTATGCCTTAGCTTGCTTTGATGTAGAGCTATTTAATAAATAGCAGCCAAAACATGTCATAATACAGGAATTTTTTTTAAATAATAGCATTGTTGTTATAGATTTTTTAGAAAGTAGATAGCATTACTTTATACTCCTCTCTTCCTTCCACCCATCTGTATCCCTACTACCCCCATACATGCAGGCACGTGCGCGCACGCGCGCGCACACACACACACACACACACGCTGCTCCTTTCTGGTGATGTGCATAACATAACATACCAGAGACTGCTTACTCAAAGTGAGGTTCATAGATCAACTGCATTGTTATCACCTGGGAGTTTGTTAGAAATGCAGATTCCAGAGCCTCACCCCACATCTACTAAATCAGAATCTGCTTTTTAACAAGGATCCCAGATGATTAGTATACACATTAAACTTTGAGAAGCACTGTACTAGAATACTACAATTCCCAGCATGCCACAACACAGACTCCTTATCTTTGAAAGAGTTGTCAACTCATTCATTGGGAGATTTTTTTTCTCCCTCCATTGTAATGCGCTGCTAATCCGGTGACTTTCAAAGTGTGGTCTGATTACTTCTGGGGCCATCAAGACCCCTTCAGAAGGTTCACAAGATCCACCCTTTTCTACCTACATAGCTGTGTGAAGCTAGATTTTCATCATATAGTTCAAAACAGCATATGGCAACATAGGAAATGCAGAAGCAGATACAGGAATGCAGTTGTCTTCCATTAAGCATGACATAGCAATTTATAAAAATGAAAACAATTGCATTCTATATTTGTTTCAGAAAATACCAAGCTTTTTAATGTTATTTATGTTAACGTTTTGTGATGGAGTCCAGGGTCCCAAAACCAAAAGGTTTGAGAACTACTGGTCTAATCTGTCAATGAGAAAACAGGTTCCAATATGATATATGACATTTCACTTACTACTCTATAGCAATGTCAATTTTGAAAACTGAGGGTAACCCTATCTCCATAGGTCATATCCTTTTAGCTATTAATCTGTTTATAAGCTCTAAAACTTGGCCCAGGTTCCTGGCAAAAATCTGTATTTCTTTCTCCTGAATTACATAAGTAATGTATCTCCTCTGAGATGTTTAGTAACTTGGATCTTCTTTCTAAAGGGAACTTAAATATCAAAGAGATGAATTGACCTAAGATCAACAGGGACTCATAAATCCAAGGGCTTCTGGTTGTTCCCCCTATTAGCACAAGCTAGCATCCTACAACTGATCTTGGCAGAGAATCCTGAGAGGACCCATGGTTGTTGGCAGTGGCTGTTCTTTAACAACAGCTTTTAGTTAGCACTTCCTAGCCATAGAGATTCCAGGATCTCCTCTTATAGTTGAATCCCAGGGTTTGCTTCCTCAAATTGGGTCTCAGCTGCTTCACAACTCAGTGTTATTCCCTCAAGACTTGTATCTAAAGTACAGCTCACATCATTTTCCCACCTCTCTAGAGCTATCTAAAATTTTTTATTCTCTAAACTTCTATTAAAAAAAAGCAAGCTTACAAATACCACGTTATCACATCCCTGCTCTATTTTATCCATATTACTTACCACTAGGAGGGTATTCAAAAAGTTCATAGAGTGTGGTGCTGATAACACCAAGTCAAGGTTTAAGATCCCCTTACCGGTCATCTTTAAAAAAAAAAAAAGTTCATAGAAAAATGGAATTGAAAGAACTTTTTGAAGACCTCTCATATTTAAATTTTCTTACTGTTTATATATATAGTGTGTCTCTCTTTACCCCTCTCCCCCCATAAGAGTTCTTAGGTGATTCTTTTTATAGTTGTAGCCACAGAGCCAGGAAAAGTGCCTGGAATGTTCGCGCTCAGCAAATATTGATGCTTTATGAGTAGAAACCATTTGGTTGACAGTTGACCTGAGAAGCTGTATCCAAGGTGAGAAGGTAACTGGAAAGTGTCGGGTGTTACTAAAGACCCAGGATGGTCAATATGACCAAACCTCCCTTGGTTTCTGGCATAAGAAATCCATGGCTTTGGTATTATGTGGGCCTCAGGTTGACAAATAGACTTGTTATAAGGAGCCATGAAGGATAGACACTGGAATGCCAGACAAAACTCTACACCAGGAGTGGTTCCATCTACCTTTTTTTTTTTTTTTTTTAAGAGGGTCTCGCAAAGCTACCCAGGCTAGAGTGCAGTGGCTATTCACAGTCACGATCCCTCTACTGATCAGCACGGTAGTTTTTGGACCTGTTCCATTTCCAATCTGGGCCGGTCCACCTCTCGTTAGGCCACCTGGTGTTCCCTCACTCCTGGGAGGTCACCATATTGATGCCCATCTTAGTGTGGAAACCAAATCCACCTAGAACTCCTGGGTAAAGTGATACTCAGCCTCGGCCTCCTGAGTAGGTGGGATTACAGGCATGTGCCACCGTCCATCTACTTTGATTGGTGACTTAACAGTGTATAAAGAGCACAATATAATGGTGATCCCTCTTTCTAGCGAGTGGAATGAGAGGTAAGAGGAGGAATTGGTATCAGTAATGAAAAACAAGGCCCTTATATTCCATTCTTTCTCTCTTGGGTGGTATTGAAGTTTTAGCATAAGCTAACTGGTGTGATTTGAAGATATATGCAGCCCTCTAATTTTCCCGCACACCATTAATTATAAATTCTTTTGAGAAACCAAGGATTTGGGTTGGAAGGTGGACATCCCTGCATTTAAAATGCTCTGAATGGAAATTTCTATAGTGAGGACAGGTGCCAAGAGGTAACTATAACATAGGCCATTTCAGCAATGTGCAGGAACACCCTGAGCTGACAGAGGGAAGGAAAGATCTGCCATGAGATAGAAGCTACAAAAAAAATCAACTGAAACGTCCAGGGCTATACTGTCCTCATCTCATCTCTCGGCTTTCAGGCTGGGTAGTCATACCCTGCTTCCTCCACCCTTTTCATTATCATACACACATACACCTCTTGATCTCACTGATAAAATCTCAGCTAATCCACTGTCCTGGGCTGCATATAGTGGGGTAACATGAAAATGTGCAGGTTCTTTCCCTGAGCCCAGGACTAGTTGTACAATGTAGACACAAGAGATGCCCAGGAGTATTCTATGTTTAGTTTAGCTACAAACAGAAACTATGTTTTATAAATTAAATATTTGTGTGTGTGTGTATTTAGGCAGGGTTTTAGTATAATTTTTGAAAGCAATATCGGATTAATGGATTAATAGCCACATCATACTTCTTTTTTTTTTTTTTTTGTCCTTTTTGTGACCGGTAAGGGGATCTCAACCCTTGGCTTGGTGTCCCTCGCACCACGCTCAGCCAGTGAGCGCACCGGCCATCCCTATGTAGGATCCGAACCTGCACGGCGGGAATGCCGCTGCGCTCCCAGCGCCGCACTCTCCCGAGTGTGCCACGCGGTTGGCCCTGCCACATCATACTTCTAAACAAGGTGGAAATACCATATTCTGTGGCATTTGGAAGGTTTCAAGAGCATTTAGAGGTGACCAATTATCTTGTGGTATTTAGTAATGGGCACTTTTGTTACAGAAAAGAGTTTTCTTCAAATAGCATCTTCTTGAGGGCTGGCCCATGGCTCACTTGTGAGAGTGTGGTGCTGATAACACCAAGGCCATGGGTTCGGATCCCTATAAGAGATGGCCAGTTAACTCAATTGGGCGAGTGTGGTGCTGACAACACCAAGTCAAGGATTAAGATCTCCTTACCCGTCATCTTTAAAAAAAAAAAAAAAGCCTCTTCTTGAATCTGAGGGATTCCAGATTTATTCAGAAATCATTCTGAGTTCTTAAAGGAGATTCACCAAACCCTCACTAATTCTAGGAATAAGTTGGGTAGATGCATTTATGGAATAATAAAACAGTCAAAGAAGGGGTCTAAAAGAAGTTTCCTGCACTTGTAAAAAGAAAATTGTAGAAAACTTTAGCACTGTTGAGGATATTGAGGAACAAGGAAGTAAGAAAGGAAATTGAAAAGCACAGCATTTTATGACATGGATAAACAGTGACAATTTCACAGCATCAGAACTGAAAATAGAAACTACACCCATTTTTTGGCTATGCTGAATGTTTTTCCCATCTGTAGAAAAACTATAATAAAGGAACTGCTGTGGAACTAGAAGTATGTAAATAAAGTGAAACCTTTTGATAGCTGCCGGGATGCCAACACAAATATACGAATATAACAGATTTGCATAGTTTCCACCTATTTTTTCCCTTGATCTCCTTCATTTTTTTCTCACTTTAGGTTTATCTTTTCAAAGAAAATGAGCTAAAACTGAATTCTCAAAACAAGTCAGAGTACTATTCATATTACTACATGATTCTTCTTACCTAAAATAACTGAAAGATTTTCTTTAAAATAACATGTTCCTCTAGTAAGATGATTAACTTCTCAACAATAGACTGAAGAAATAGGAATGAGGAGAAATTTAAAACCAAAGCTACTGCCAATTGAAAATGAATCAAAACTGTAGAAAAGAATTTCAAATTTTAATGTGTATTAATGGAAAAATAATAGTTTTTTTAACAATCTACTCTAATTGACCAAACGTCTTTTGAAATGCCATAACATTTATGGTTCTTTTTCTCATATTACGTTTTGGAGGATGGAGGCAACATTTTAGTGAATGTTTACTTAGACCTAACAATTTGTGATCTATCAATCACACATTTTTGTCCATCATCATTTTCATCATCAGTAATCTGAGCTACTGAGGTTTTGTTGATATAATTAGTGTTATACTACACTAACTACTGCAATGTTACTGATATTATATAAGGATGGTACTTTCATTTATGAACTAAACAGTTTTAATAATTTGGCTTCTTTCAGGTTTCTCGAGTAATTAAAATTAGTTTTAAAAGAGAATTAAGTTGGCTTGCATGAATGTATACAAGCCAGAAACCTGTTAAAAGGCCCAATGCCAGTACAATCTCACTTTTATGCCAGACATCATTATTGATTGGCAGATTTATTCTTAAATATTCTCCCCCCACAATCTTTCAACAATTTTAGTTTCACTTCGGGTGTGTAGATGTTGAGAGTGCATTTTATGTAAATACATAAATTTATACTTTTGTAATAGACTAGAAATCAGCATTTTTTGAAATCAGCATTTAATAAATAGTAAGACATAAGGCACTGAAAAAAAACTTGCTTTTTAAAAAATAGCTATTGCTAATTTTTACAGGGGCCCCAGTCATACTCTTCAACTTGTGCCTATCGAACAATCAATATCCGTACAGTTAACTCTGAAATCTTTAAGTTGTATAGAGAATCATAAAGCAACATTGAGAAGTGAAATCTTTAAGTTGTGTAATCATAAAGCAACATTAAAAAGAAATATTTTTAGCACCATACTTCTTTCTGTTTTTAGGAGTGTACCTGTGTCAGTGGCAGAGCTGTAAAGATGGTCTCTTTTGTACTCATGTTAAATTAATCAAAAGATCTTTCTTCTTGCTCTCCCTTTTTAAAAAGCTACTTTCAGGCCTCGCAGACATTTCTTTGGCGTTGCAAAGATCTAAGCAGTAGGATAGTATTGTGGAAGTGCCAGTTCAATGCCATATTCTAATTTGGTGTCCTTTGATACTCTCTAAAACGTTAATACAAGGTTGTTGAGATTTTAAGGGTTGAAATTATTTCTATTAAAATTGATGGATTTTTATCTATAACCAAATAAAGGAAAATCGATGAAATAGAATATACCATAATATGGAGGATTTTCCCTTAGAAGCTAGTCGCTACACTGTTTTCAATTATGGTGACATACATAGTTGAAGATATTTTACTTCTTTTTGGTAAGTTACTTCAAACATAATTACATGCTTATATCATAGACTGTACCGGCGCTGGGAAAAAGAAACCCGAAGATTCACTTCCAGTAATAGCTTAGAAAAATTCAAACAAAAGCCCTTCCGAATAAAGGCTTTCTCTTTTCTTTCTTTCAGGACTGACTTATCTCGCTCTCCCTCTTAAGACGTGTAGGGGTTTTTGGAGGGAGGGGGGAGGTTAATTACCGGCAAACTCCGCCTGTCGCAAACCTCGGCTTAACAGAAGCGCCCCCTCTCAGGCTTCCGGGCAGCCAGAGGGTGGCTTGAGGAGCGCGCCTCCCTTCGCTTTACCCAATCTCCCTACTGAGGGCCGGGAAGTGACAACAACGGAGATACCAGGATCCGGGGACTGCACTCGGATGATTCATCCTGCTTTCAATCCAGCCACTCATAGTTTTTCCAGAGCTCACCTTTCCTCCCCTCTCACCGCCAACCCCCTCTCGCCATCTCCACCTCCACCTCCTCCAGCGCCCCAGTACCCGCACCCGCGCCCGCCTCCAGCCGGCCGCCAATCACAGCCATCCACAGCTCCAAGATTGCCAAGGCAACACTCCTTTGGCCCTCTGGTCCCGCCTCCTCCAGAACGGCTTCACGCCCCCTCCAGAACTGTTTCCCGCCCTTCGGGCCCTTTGTCCAATCATCAACGCCGGATTGTTCTTTGGTTCCCGCCCCTCCCATCCCACCCATCTTAAGACCCGCCCGCTTCCTTAAGCCTGACAGAATCACCTGACCCGGAGGCGCTCCCTCTGCAGGAAGGCAAGAAGGGGCGTGTGCGTGAAGGGGAGCGGCGCAAGGAAGGGGGGATGCCGGGAGTGGGGCGGGGAGAAAGGTTGTCAGTCCGATCTCGCGAGAGAGGACGGAAGCCTGTGGGAGCCCGTGGCCTTTAAAGTGCGGTTCAGCCCTTTCCTCCCGGGGTAGTTTGTAAACACGGCTGTTCTTGGGGCTCCCGGGCGACCGAAAGGATCATGAACTAGTGACCTGGAAAGGTGAGTAGTGATGGGGAGAGGGCCGCAGTACTAGAGACTGTAGGGATACAGAGAAGGAAGGTGCTAACATGGCGACGTCGCTCACTATAGTCCCCACCCCCCACTTCCCATCACCTCGAACGCTCCTGCCGCGGTCCCTAGCCCTCGGGGCCACTGGGGCTGTGCTGCCACCTCAGTGGCCTGCGCAGCGTCGGCTTCAGGAGCCTGACCGGTCGGGCCGGACCGTTAGGTAACTGGTGTTCGTTGTCTCGGCCCCTCCCTCGCGCGCGCTTTCCTGAGGAAGAGGAAAAAGGCATAACGGCTCCGCTTAGACCCCTCCCTCCGATTTATCTTGCCCTTCTCTGGTCAATTCAGACGTCCCTGGGGCGCTCGTCGGTCCGTCGAGTGCGCGGGGAGACACCATTCCCTCCTCACACCCAGGAAGAGGGCCCACTCTGGTCTTTCCACCGAGGACTCAAGCGGTTGAGGACTGTGTGATGGTGGCGGGAGAAGGATCGGGAGGCGCGGCTGAAAATAGGGTCAGGGTCTCTGGCTGTGGTGGAACCTGATGGGACGGAGAACATGGGAGCGGGAAGTCTCGGCTTTTTCTGTCCTTTCTGCCACCCTCACACACCCCCACCCCCCAATTTTTCCCGGTGGGGCGGTGCTGCGATGTGGGTGCAGATTGATTCTGGCATTTTCCCCCATTTTTTTTTTTTTAATCTCCTTGGGTGGACAATAGAGCTTTTCTAGGGAGTGATAATCTGTGCATTTCATCAATGCTCTAGGGACTAAAGCAGAAAGGTGGGGGGGGGAGAAGAGAGAGAATGAATGAGAATGAGAATATATGTGTGTATGTGTTCTCTATGTTCGTTCATTAAACTGAAGCTCGGAGGAAGGAGAGGGAGGAGGAGCTGGGGACTATTTTTCTGCCCCTAGGTAATGTAAAATTGTATCCTTAATGGAGAGTCCTAAAACTGGTGAAGCCAGGAGAAAAGCTACTGTGACTGTGAATATGATGGAGTGAAAGAGATTACTCCTGATGGACCTTAGGCTTACTGGCTAATTCCTAAATTATAATGTGAAAGGTGCAATTTCTTAGGGATTTTAAATTATGGAGACGGTCACAGTGCATACATTTAATGTATATACTTGAAATCAGAACACAAACTGAGCACACTTTTTGTACAGTTTGAAGAAATTCATAACTACTGGCATTACCTTTGTCAGTAATAGCCGTTCTAGGCATAATCTTTAAATAGCCAGATAGCCTTGGTCTATTTTACCAAAATTATGAAGGTGAGACGTTACTTATAAAGCGTGTTTAAAAAGTTAGCCCTACAGGGTTAAGTGCCCTAAAATACAAACACAGTAGCAGTTTTATCTTGTATTTAAACTTGTTTCACTGACTTGAAGAATCTGCTGTAAACCATTTTTTCCAAAACTGTGGGAACAATAATGTAAAGTATGTTAAAAAATATATAGATGCCCTTCTGGAGGTCAAGAAAGAGTTAAGAAAGTTCATGAATCTTTAAGGCTATCAATAATTGAGTTATAGTTAAAAATCCTAGTCTTTGTAAAATAACTTCTAAGAATCTTCCAAATTTACAGTGATGTGTATACTGTCTTCCTAAGACAAGTTTAATCTTGATTCGAGAGGATGCTACTGCCATTAAATTTTTTAAAATTATTTAAAATATAATATTGTGGTATTATATTTGTATTTTAATTATCAATAAGGAGGACCTTTCCAGTACTTTTTTGTGTGTTTAAGGTACCTAATACCTTCTGTAGATCTGATTGCATTTACTGGAAATCCTTTTTTAAATACCTTATTAGAACGTTTATTTCTTATTTGGGACACTATATTATCATCTATTAAATATGTAACCTATGTAACCCAGAAATTCTTGCATTTGCTTTTTTATTTGCAGTATTTGTTTTTTATTTTTAAACTAAGATAATAGGAGAAATGGTATGTCAGCTCTTTAACAAATAAGTGGAGGGGTTTTTTTCATTAGTATGCAGGATTTGGAAGCTATATGAGTATCATTTGAAAATGATACGCTGTACTGATATCAAACATCTACCTATAAATAGAATTAACTCAAGAAATCATCTACATTTTTTCTATCTAAATTTTTGTATTTTGGAAAACTCGAATTTTAATGATTTATATGTTCTCTGCTGGTAAATTGAATCGTTAGATAATGTTAAATCAGATAAACAACCCCACCATACATGCTGTTTCCACTCATTCTGTCTTCAAGCTCTTCCTTCCAATATGAAATATGTCTATAAGCTGGCAAATGTCCTTAGAGAAGATAAAGTAGTTGAAGTCTCTCATTTAAACCAAATTTTCAACAGAAACTCCCTTGCTTAAAACCCAGTGAATAACAATAATTGGCTATTCAACTGATCCTTATAAAAATCGATACATGTATTACTATTCTCTATTAAAGTGTACTCTGAAAAAACCACTTTGTATTGTTATATGGTCAGTAATTTAGTATTTCTGTGTTTATTTTATACTCCCACCTATCCCTTGAGCCTAAGAACGTCTAAAATGCTGCATGTTTTCTTTATGTAAATTTTTAATGTTGAAGTAGTAGTCACCTATTTGTATCTAAGGGAAAACACAAAATATTTTATTTCCTTTGTTCTGTTTCTCAAGGTTAAAAAGTTATAGTAAGGTATAGTTTCATAGAAAACTAAGGAAGAAATTTAATTTTTCATAGAAAATTTAAATTAATCAAGGCCATCAATAATTGTAATTATTTTGCATATAAGTATATTAAATATATAATTATAAATATGTGTTTTATGTATTTATTATATTTCTTTTCAGTTATTCCTGTCGACAACCTTGAAACTCTTGTATTCATTTTCAAGTATGTTTAGGTGATGCTTTTGTGGGGAAGAGGAAGAGTTCCCTAGGAACTTAAAATTTGTGGTGGAAGTTACTTCCTTATGATTTTCATAAATCCATTTGAGAGTATATCTCATATTTTTTTCATATGTGCCCCTTCTCCTGAAGTCAGTTTTTTTCTATATCAAATTCGTGTAGCATGTTCATATTTTGAGATGATTAAAATTGTGACACTATGATTTCCATGAAACCTAATTATCTTTTCATCTATTCCACCAATCCCACTATAATGGTTCTAGTGAGACCTTTATTTCTTCCACATAGTGGAGGAGATTATGATTAAATTAAAATACCACTGTTCTAATGTTGGTTCTTTTGAAGTCTTTACTAATTATTCAAATAATGTAACTACACCATCAGTTTTCAATCACAGTGTTGAGAGTCATTGGTGTCTTATTGCTTGTAAGGTGGGTTTTAATGATTGTTGAAATATGGGTGTTGGACTGAGGTTTATTCCTGTAGTAACAGCACTTTAACTGACTTCAATTTTGACATACTTTGAGGGGAGAAAGGGTGAGCTTACCAGTGTTGAAATGGGAATTATATATAACTTATAATCTATCTTATTTGTGCCCGCTTAAAGGAGAAATTTTTACTGAGGTACTCTCAATAGTGGTGATGACTATGGATTATTGTAATTCTTGGAGAGCTGTGAGTTTTGATTTCTATTTTCTTTCTCCTTTTACAACAAATAAGTTGTTAATGAGGAGGAAAAAAGCAATGATAGATAAGTATATTTTATACATCTTCCTTGAGCAAAAATAATGCTATGGATATTGTATCACGTCACAGAGTCTATTACCAAATCTAGAATGTTATTAGTAAAAATTGGCACTAGCACTGTTCATATTCATAACTATTAATCTATAAGTTCTTTGTATTTATATATTTCTAATGTTATTCTAATTTTAAACTATAAGACAAGAAATTGCTTACCTTACATTACCTAGGGATTAGAGGTCTGGTAATAATGAAGTTTCACTGTAAAAATAAAGTGTAACTTAAAAATTGGACTACAGATATTTTTATTAAGGAATGTTTTTGAGATACTGGGAAGATTTCACTGTTCACATACTCAATACAGTCAAGAAGTCTGTGATGTTCTTTCTGTGTTCCATCAACTTTGAGGAATTTCATTAAAACTTAAGTATACTTTTGAAAATTGTGATGTACATGAAGGACATCTGCCATGTCTGCTGTAAATGGCAAAAAATAAAAACTGCTGCTTTCCTTATTAAAATTGGGCTTATATTTTTCTTACTAAGGGATTATATTTTTTCACTTCTGAAGAGTTTGATTTCCCTGTATTGGTGAACTGAACGTTATATAGCAAATAAATCTATGGATAACATCAAATCCATGGTCTAAAGATTAACATAAAAATCTTTTGTCTGAAAGTTAAACTAAATATGTAGTTCTCAGTTTCTGGTCTTAAAAATAAGATAGTACAAGTAGGTATTAATTAAGCATTAAGAAAATGTATATTTAAGATCGAAGTAAAACTTATAAACTTAATAAATACTATGTATTTTACATATATTATTTTCACTTATTCTTTTTAACAACCCTGAAATGTGTATTGTTCCTTACTGGAGAGGATCATAGTGAAGTCATACCATTTGAAATTTTCCTAATATAGGAACTCAAAGATACTTTTAACATTGAAAGTGAAATGAAGTCCTACTGGGTCATGGCTACAAGTTTTCAAATTCCTGGATTTATGTTTGTTATTATAACCATATTGCTGTTTCCAGGATGAGCCCTAGGATCATTTCTTGCATTTTGTGGTGCTTGTCCAGGTTATAAGAAGGAAGTTATAACACAGAGAAAACTCTGGGTCTATCAAGTGCTACTCTTGAAGTCATGGGGCACAAGTCCATCATGCTGGTACTTTAAAATTTTTGCTCACTTTATTCCTGCCTCACAGATTACCATATACATAGCATCTTAAAACAACAAATGTATTATCTCACAGATTTTGTAATCCAGGAAGGCTCAGCTGGGTCCTCTGCTTAGGTTCTTACAAAGCCAAAATCAATGTGTTGGCAGAGCTGCATTCCTTTTTGAAGTCTCTGGGGAAGACATCCACTTCAAGGTTCATTCAGATTGTTGGCTGGATTCATTTCCTTGTAGTAATAGGACTGTCATTCCTCTTTCCTTGCTGGCTATCAGCCAAGTGCTAGTCTTTGCGCTAAGAAGCTAAAATGCTTTCCATGTGGCCCCCTCCAGTAATGGCAATTCAGGTTCTAAGAACTATCTGACTTTCTGTCTGAATCTCTCTGATTCCAGATGAAGAAAGTTATCTGCTCTTGAGGACTCATTTGATTAGATTGGGCCCATCTGGATAACCTAGGATACTCTCCGTTTAGGCTCTTAACCATTTTACATCTGCGGAGTCGCTTTTGCCATGTTATATAACCTATTCACTGATTCCAGGGATTAGACTATGGACATCTTTGGGGGGGCCATACTGGCTCCTACACTCATCTACTCCTGAAGAGAAATTTGATAAACTGTACCCCTTGCATATTTCTAAGTTGATTTCTAAAACTTTTCATCATAAATTTAAATAGTTGAAGAAAGTATAATTTCTGGCTTTTCTAGATATTGACACCACTCTTTTATAATTACCTAAATACCACAGTGACTTGATATTGTCATTGGTTTTAAAAAACAAACTTGAATTGATTCATCTTTAACAGCTGGAAATTTTCATTGTTCCTTTTTTCTTATTAAACTGTAATTTTTTGCCACCTCTCCAACATAATTTTATTTGAATCCAGTGTATTTTAATGTTTCAAGATGTTTTATTGATGACCTTATACTTCTTTGTAACAAATATAAATTTAACTTTTCAAAATTTCTTACTGACTTATCTTTTTTTCATACTCATGGATCTCCCTCTCAGGATAATATAGTATTTCAAGACTGGAAGAGGCAGTCATTTATAAAAATTTTTTGGTTCCCATCATCACACCGTATGGTATATCTGAACTCAAAACATTCCTAAACATGAGGTAGAATGCCATTCGTAAAGCCATGCTTTTCCTTTTGCAGGAATATTTATGAGAGAGAAAGACATAAGCCTGGGGGTTAATAGTGCTTTGATTAATGGAGGCTTTAAGACACTCATACTTTAAATCATGCATTTGTTTTGTTTCATTGTGGTTTTTCCAACTGGGGGCAATGCATTGTAATAAGATTTGGGATAGTGAGAGGTTTAGTTTCTTTTGAAAAGTGGGAGAAAGAGGACACAGCAACAGTAAACAGATCATTTTTAGGAAAGCAAACAAAGGGAAGTTGAAGATACAGAAGTTGATTTTCTTAAAACTTGTCTCGCTCAAATATCCCTTGGAAAGCCTTAGAGTACCTTCAGTAATAGTACCTCAGTTTGAACACTGCCACCTTGATAGACTGTCCCCCTCCTGCCTTGCTCCTGTCCTCCCACAAGGACAGAAGCCCACTTCTCTCTATCACCGAAGATTGCCTCAGTGTTTGTTAGACTCTTCTGAGTCTATGCCCAAGAGAGGATTAATTCCTTTCTCACACTAATGCCTACCTTTTGGGCCCTGTTTCCTGGCACAGTATTTCTTTTACCAGGATACTTGCTATTAACAGTGTTTGAACATTCAGTGGAGATCCTACCCCCTACCCATAGGTTAATTGTATTTAATTATAAGAATTACATGTACAATAGGTAGGGTAGTAGCAGTAAAGGAGAAATTCCTTACATCTGTGCCTTTCAAGTTACCAAAAAAAAAAAAAAAGACATTATTTTTAATGTTTTTCAAAGTTTGGATGATAATCTCTACATTGCATGTGTAAGATGTAGGCAGGTACAGCTAGCTGGTTTGCTTAATCTTCCTGCCTTTTGCTTGAAGTGACAATAATACCAGAAGTCTGTCTTGCTGTTTTTTAGGGTTTTAGTTCCTGATCTTTTGTGAGCAACTGCTGAAATAAGAACACTAGTATCTCTATACAAATTGAAAAACGTAAACCATGCTTAAAAAAAAAAAAAATCTTTTTCCAAAAGAAACAATTTGTAGAAATGTATTTCTACCTAGAAGATGTGAACCTTTACATTTTCCCACATAGCCATTTGTCCTTTGAAAAGCTGCTCTATAGTCCCCATTTAACATTTTTTATAGCTAAATACCCTATTTGAGTCCTTTTTCCTTTTAAGGAACAGCCTGTATATAAAACAAAATGTTGTCAGCTTTGAAATGAGACCGTTTCTAGTATCTGGTGTTCACATCAAAGTTTTAGACATGTCCAGGATGTTTCAGCCAATCTTATTCAAAGTAAAGTGCAGAACTTCTTTCCAACATTCTGTGGAATAGGAAATCTGTCGAGTTCATACATGGTCTAATAATGGGAGCTCAGCCCTGAGTTAGAGGTAGAGGAAAAGTCTCCATCCCTTTGACCAGGATCATTTCCTTTTTCTAATGTATTTTGATAATTGAGCTTTCTGCCAAATTCTCAACCCAGTCTCCCCTTGGACACCATTACTTACATAAATGGTTCTGTATAATCATTTATGAGTTTTTGTTGACAGTTTATGTGAGTTTACCCTGCCAAACTATAACAATTTAGGTTGTTTCTTTGCTCTTACATTGTCATTTTGGTCTTCAGATTTTTCTGTGTTTCCTCTGTCACTCAAAGATTGGCCTTGCATATTTAGAGAAGTACTTATGAACTTAGGTCTTTCTCCTTGGCCACTGGCAGGGCCTTGAGCTTTTGAAAGCTCCCTTCAGTATACTGCTAGGGCATCTCTATGAGGAATCCAACCCTCTTACATTTTATAATGAAATGAGTATGATGACAGAAACAACTAATTGTCCACCAATCATTCATTTTCTTCTTTTTCCTTATTGGTAGATATTGCAATTTTATCTAAGCTAGCAATGGCCATATGACTAAGTTCTGGCACATGGAGTGTAAATAGAAGTTTCTTGTGAGATTTCTGAAAAGTTTTCTTAAAGGGAGGCTATGGCACATCTCCCCTTTTTCCTCTTGCTGTTTGATCAGCAGATGTGATAGCTAGAACTTGAGCATTTATTTTAAAACCACAGAGAAGAAGCCATATGTTGAGGATGGCAGAGTAACAAAATAGGAGGACCCTGAGTTCCTAATGATCATGGTTCTATGCTTCCTATGTTTACATGAGAAAAATAAATTTCTGAATCATTTAAGCCATTGTTATTTTGAATTTTCTGTCATTAACTGCTGTGCCTAATCCTAACTGATATAGATATAAAAAAGTCAAGTTGTTTCCAAATAAGCAGCACATTAACTGGTACTGGTGGATGTTACAGTTCACTGCAGCAGTAATATACAAGATGCAGCAATGACACAAGAAAGCTATTAATTTCCCTCTGAGAATTTTGATGCTCAAATTCAGCACTGCCATTTCACCTATTATCTATGACACCCCACCTCCCTGCCCAAGTCTGTTATGGTAAAAATCTTCATTTTCTCCTTAATCAAGGTTCCGTTTCCTTCCATCTTTGAAACTATTTTACCTCTGATAGATGGTAATGTGCCAGGAGTTATGGAAGGCCACAGGATAAACATCTTCCTGGAGCATTGAAGATTTTGGAGGGAATCTTAATTTTTGTATTAAAATATATGGAATGGAAGGCAAATTCACATACAATTTTTAAATATAAATTAAAGGAAACATTTAAAAAATTTCTTTATGGGGACTAGCCAGTTAGCTCAGTTAGTTAGACCACAGCACTATAACAGCAAGGTTGCGGGCACATGTTCAGATACCTGCTGTGGCCAGCTGCCAAAAAAAACAAGCTTAAAAAAAATTTCATTATGGAGTTGAACTGCATGAGGTCTATTTGTTTAGATCCCACAGGCTAGAGTTTACTCTTTTCTGCCTGTTCTTTTCCCTAGGATACTAGATGGAAACTTAAGAAGCACTGCTTACTTGATAAGAGCTAAGGGATTCCTGGCAGCAGAGTGAATAAAGCTCATGGCTCACCAGCTGGAAAGGTAGGAGATTTTAAGCTTTTAATGCAAAAGTGTTCTTTTTATTTTGTGATTGTCTGTCAGATACTAAACTTAGTAGATGTTTCCAGACAGCAATCCTCAGAATACTAGTATCTTACCATATTGATAGTATTTAGTAAAAAATGATTCTGAGGTTCAGCAACTTTAGATACGTCCTTTGGAGATAGAATGCATATCAGCATATAAAAGCATATAACTGAAGACTTATGTTAATGTGTTTAATTTTGTTAACCAGAAATCCTTAAACTTATCTGACTTAGGGAGCCCCCTGTAGCAAAGAGTCCTGATATAAATGTTCCAATTCTCCTAGGATTTTATGAGTATGGTAACACGAGTTAATCCGTGAGATATTTTTGTATTTCAAAAATATTTTGTGCAAAAAGTTTACACACTCTAAGGCTGTACAAGCTAACTAAAATGTCAAATTTATTTCTTTTTGGATAGAATTATATCAACTAAGTTTATTACCACAGTTGTCTCATGCTGATCAGAAACATTAGTTGGAAGTTACATAGTCCCTCAAACATACCTTTATTGAATATCTACTATGTGCCAGCCACAGTGTGGTGTTCGATATATATAGTACAATGGCTTTTGATCTCAAGCCATTTACAGCTTTGGGAGGTAGCTTCTAAAAATGGAAGGGAGATATCAATTTAATAAATGTGGTCTGGCATATAAAATCTTTCAAAACATGGTGGTCTAGTGATGGACTATGTCCGATATATCAAGATATATAAGCAAATTGGCCTATGCTGTTGTACCTGAATCTGGAGGTTCACATCAAAAGAAACTATGCATAAATGCAGAGTTACTCTAATTCTGACAGAAATTTGGAAAATCTAAATGTATGTATATTTAAAAAGTAAAAAATTTTAAAGCAAGTATAAGGAGGAAAGGATGGTAACATGATGATTTTTTCTTACATACTGATATCTGCATTAAATAATTTTAAGCTACTTAACTAACTTAAATGTTCGAAATTACTGAGTTGGTTAGAAGTATTCTCTGTAAAATATAAGTTCCATGAGGGCAAGAACTAAGTCTGTATCGTTGTATCCTAGAGTCTAGTACAATTCCTACTCTATTGCATGTGCTCAGTAATGTTTATTGACTGAATGACTAAGTAAATGAGAGATCTGAATCTCAGGGTAGGAGAGTAGTGGATGGACTGCTACTAAGAAAGGAATGGATGAGTGAGAAGTGAGAGAATTCTAGGCTGAAGGAGGAAGCTGACTAAAAGCCTGTATAACTAGAGTCTGAGAATAAAGTATAGCCTAAGAGTAGGATGGAAAGCAGCAGTCAGTTCATGCAAGGGTCTGAAAGTAATGTTAAGGATTTGAGGCTTTATCCTGAGAGTATTTTTCTTCATAACTGGTCCTTCTCTCTCATTTTGACTAGCACTACTTGAGTTCAGATCATCTTTCTCTTGAGTTAAGCAGTAGCTTGTGCTGGTTTTCTTATGCATAGTGTTGCCCTCTCTAATCTATCCTCCATACTTCTATCAGTGATCTTGCAGCAATGCTCCTCTAATTACCTAGTTCACCTACTTAAAATCTTTCAATTTCTTACAGCAGGGTTAGGCAAACATTTTCTTTAAAAGAGGCCTGATAGTAAATATTTTAGGCTTTTGGGTGACTACGTATGGTCTGTTACATATTTTTTCTTTGTCCCCACACCCATACCCCCATATTTAAAAATGTGAAAAACGTTATTAGCTTAACAGTTTGGCCCAGGGCCATAGTTTATAATCTTGGGGGAAGGGGAATATAGGGCACAGGATTGGTAGGGGGGTGAAAGTGCAATCCAAACTCTTTACCGTGGTATTAAAGGCCCTTCAAGATTTGCTTACTTCTCTGGCCTTACCTCTCTTCCCTTAACCTTGTATCCCATGCTTCAGCCATCAGAAGTTCTTAGAGATCCCTCATGAACTCTGCTTTATTGTGCCTCAACATGCTGTCTCCTCTGAAATATCCTTGACTGCCTCATGCCTCTTCCTTTGAGAAGACTCAACTCAGGCATTACTTCCTTCAGTAGCCTTCCCAGGCCCTCTCCAGGGTTGATGAGGTACTTGGGGAATAGAAACTCAATCAGATAAATTCAAGTTTTTTTTGTTTGTTTGTTTGTTTGTTTTTTAAAGGGAACTTATCCTAAGGATACTCCAATCACAGAAAACATAGTTGGGCATCACAAAAACTACTTTCTGCATGGTTTCTTATCTCTGTTTTTCTGTGCCATCTCCATTCTGGCTTTCATAATTCCTTATCAGTATAAGCATGACAGAAAATGTCTACCAGTCCTAGGTATGACTTTGAGTTTCTTGTGCCCACCTTTGTTTGACCGATTTTTCTTCTTTTTATAATTTTCTTGAAGAGGTAGTCTGATTGGCTTAACTTGTTAGATGCCTTCCTTGGCTCACCTGAGGCAGGTATGTCAGTCATGGATATTTAGGGTTGCCCTTTACTGCACTGTTGGCAGATCAGGCTCTCTAAGAGAGGGCAGTATGGGTGCTGAGGAGAGATGACTAGCTCCAGTAATACTCCTTATGTTCAAATAGCATCTGTGTTTATTTTTATCTGTACGTGGGTACTTCAGAAAGTTCGTGGAAAATTATTATTAAAAGATAATATGAATCTTTCCATGGACTTTTTTGAGGTACCCTCATACATATATCACTGAATTATTATTATTTTCACTTGTTTGACTTGGTTACTAGTCTGATTTTAAGGGCAGGAACTGAATCTCTTATTTTTAATGTTGTATTGGATACAAAATAGGCAGTCAAATGTTTTCCAAATAAATTTCATAAAATAAGTGATTTCTATTGGAAATATTTGAGAGTGCTGTATTTTGTATGTAACATTTAATATTTTCCATATTTTAGAAATTTGCTTTGAAACTTGAGTACATGCTTGAGAGGTAAGAGTTTGCCAAACATTTATAGTTCTATAAATAAGTAACTAGAAGATTGGTCAAAATTGTTCAAATTGGTCTGAAATTCACATTTCAGAATCTAGAGATTTCTAAAGTTAGTCACCAGAAATTTATTGATTCACCCTTCCATTTTTGTAGATTCATTTACCAGCACTATTTTCTTTGAAGTGAATTGGTGTCTTTATCTGTTTTTGGTAGAGATCTAGGAAAAGCAAATATTTTTAACAACTGAATTATTTGAATGATAGAATTCAAAATGGCATACAAATATTGATACTACAGCCTAAAGGATCTTCTGTCTTGCTTAATATATTTAACCCACATATCATAATAAAAAAAGGGAACAAGGGAACTGCCTCATAAGATAATTGTGTCATATCACCCTTTGAGTTTTTATTTAGATTTGTGATTGTTCTATTGTAGTGTGATTCTGTTTACTCTTAGCCTTGCAGTACAGAATGTAGTTTTTCTGTTCCTAAACATATCTCATAACATGAAAATTATAAACCAGAAACAAACAGAATTGTTAGACAATCAGTATATTTTGTAGTGTTTTTCTCATAACTACTGCTAAAAGCTATATGATGCTAGTTATGTAATGGTTATATAGTGAACTATTATTGTGCATATTATTTACATACAACTTAAACTCCTTCTATAAGAACTTTTTATTTTTTAGTTCAAAAGTCTTTAAGAGTAAATTGCCAATATGATGCCCCATTACACCCCAATACCTTATTTTCTTTAAGATATTCTCCTACAAAACAACAATACAACTGTGAAAGTCAGAAATTAACATTGATGTATGTATTTCTTCCGTCTCATCTGCATATCACATTTAAATTTTGTCAGCTGTTCCAATAACATCCTTTATAGCAAAAGGATTCAGTCTAGAATCTCACATTGCAGTTATTTGTCATATCTCGTTGGTCTTTTTCAATCAGAAATAGTTCCTGAGTCTTTCCTTGACTTTAATAAGTTGGACACTTTTGAAGATTACAGGAGCACAGTTACTTTGTAGCATTTACCTCAGTTTGGGGTTGTGTAATATTTCTTCATGATTAGATTCAGGTTGTGTATTTTTGGCATGACTGTCATAGAATTGATGCCGTATATGGTATTCTTAGGGGCACGTGATTTTGATTTTTCTTATTTCTGGTAGTGTTAACTTGGATCAGTTGATTAAAGTGACGTTTGCGAGGCTTTTGTAGTGTAAATTACTCTTATGCCCTTAGTGATTAAACTGTATTTTATAGGGAGATACTTTGAGACAATGTAAATATCCTGTTCCTTATCACACTTTCCAGTGTGGATTCATGGAATCCAATTTTATTCATGAAGTGATCCATTACTATCATAATTTTTTTTGGTTCTCAAACTGTCCACTTTCTGGCCAAATCTGTCAGTCCTTCCTTATTTTCTGGCACAAGATATTCAAGGCCCATTCTGTGCTTTCCCTGTCCCAGCCCTGTAATCAGCCAATTCTTCAAGGAGCCCAGATCCCTTTTGGTGAAAAATGGTATTTAGACAGTGAGATCTGGGTGCTGCTAAGTTCTTATTGCTATTGGGGTTAACAGTGTTCCCAGGCCCTTTTGGTGGACACAGCTAAGGAAATATATGAACATATATGCATATGTATACACACATTTACATCTGTATTTCTGTATCTTTATTTCTGTATTGAAAGTCATGAGTTCACACCAGTATCTCCAAATATCACCTAATACTAAAGGTCATTCTATATTTATAATTCCCTTTACCTACAGTTTGAATTCACTTTTTCCCAGCACATCCTTGATATATTTACTTATTTGATCAATCCCCATGTATGTATATAATGAATTGCCTGTTGCTCCCCAGGCCCTCTGCTCCCCATCAAATAGATGTCCTCCTGCTTGGGTCCTGACATCCTATGCTGGACTAATGGCAACCTCTCTCTTACCTCATGTGGATGCCTCCTCAGCCCACTTGGGCATTGACATCTCCTATCAGGCTGCCTCCTCCTCGACACAGAGAAATTTCCTCAAACAACTCAGACTTCATCCCATGCAAGGCTGAACTCCTCCCTTCAGTCCAGTCTCCATCATCTCCATCCCCCATGGACATCTTTCTCACCCTTCCTCGGCTTAGACACTGCACTGGGCTGCCCACGGTAACCTGTCTGAGCTACAACCCATGCAGACTCCCTTTTGTTTGTTTTTTTTCTGGAGACTTGGCTTTTATATTAATTTTAAGTTATAAGAAATGTTTTGCCATTTAATTTCTACCATTTTCATTTGTTCATCTTAAAGTGTTTTTCTTTAGTATTCCCTTTTCTTTTTGGCATTTCATATTATGTGTGATTCCACTTGATAATGGATATGTCTGACAACTTTAGAAGCTCCAAAAGAGTCTTTCTATACTGATATTTTTAAAAAGTAGTTTACATAAAATTTCTATATAGTTGGAAGGCACAGAGTGGCAGGAGAAATTGTCTTGTCTCATTTCTGGCTGTAAGTCATTTCACCCTTTCGTACCTCAGTCTCCTCATTTGTAGAGTGAATAGTTAGAACTAGGTCAGGAACAAAATGAGGTACATGATCAGAAATCTATGTCATAAGAAAGAGCCTATGATCTATATTCAAGAGAGAATTTTGGACTAACATTTTATTTTTTTTAAAATGGGCAATGGAAACATTTCACAGAGAACTACAAATAACCACTATATATTTGAAAAAAGTTCAACCTCACTAGTGTGTCATGATATACAACTTTAAAATTACTATTTTTACTAATCTGACAAAAATGATTATATCGTATCCACTGCTGGTGTAAGCGTTGAGAAATGAGGTCTTCCTATACTGATAAAGTAGAAATCAATACTGCATTTTTGGAGGACAGTTGATAATATAAATCAAAAGCCTTAAAAATATGCCTTAAATTTAACATAGCAATTTCATTTCTAGAAATTCATCCCGTGGAAATTATAACAGTTATTGCACAAAGGTTTGTCCCAAAGATATTCATTGATGATAAAAGTTCATTAATGGAGTATCCCTGTGATGTCATATCCCTGTAATGTCATATCCTGTGATGGAGTACTATATAGCCATTAAAAATGACATCTTCTATTTAATGACATTACTGTTTAATGAGGTGGCAGAATTTAGATAATTGCATTTTAAAGGAAGTTGTAGTACTGTTTTTACAATTTTTAAAGTTATATATCTCCACACATTGACAAGACTGGAATATGAACTGTGAAATGTTAATAGTAATTATCTCTGAATGGCAGTATTCCAGGTGACTTTTATTTACTTCTTTTTGCTCTTCAGTATTATTCTAGGAGCAAATTTAAAGTTCTTTACAATGTCTTAGTTCTGTAGGTATAATTTAGTTTATATAATCAGGAAATAACAAGTGATCATCTAACTCCAACTAAAACTTTAGCTTTAAGGGTTTTCTAGAATTATGTAAGATTGGTCATTTATGCAGGATACCTAATAGAAGAAATTGCTTTGGCCATGTTGTCACAAACAAAATTTAAGTATAAATTTAAAAAGTTTGAGACTCTAAAATAAAATGCTACACTTACAGCAATAAAATAGAGAAAATATGAGGAAGATATACATGTTTATATGTGGAATTGTCTTAGAAAACTGGAAAGAGGAAACCTTTACTTTTGTACTGATCTATTTCTGCAGCAGAGCACCAAGCAAATGCCCTCAGTTCATAGGATGTTCTTGTGCCTGTATTAAAATGGCTGGTGTCTATTATGTCATAATACATTGTATAGATTTTTTCCTTTCCTTTAGAGTTTTCAGGGATTTACTTTTCTCCTTCATATTTTCTGCCCCACCTCTTTCTCTACTCTTAGGAGCAGTTGATATTTATTGCTCTTTACCCCAGAGCAATTTTTGGTCATATTTCTCATTTGAGGTTGAGAAAATTGTTCATATGGAGGAATATTCATTTTTTTCCCTGAAGTAACATATATAGCATACATGTTAAAAATTTTGTGGATTCAGATCTGAAAAATATTTGTGTAGTACCATATTGGTTCGTAAGAACCATGTGCCCAGGTAAAATTTTAAAGTGTTAGTAGTAAAGCTTCATGTTGGATTTACTTTGGAGGAAGTGTCAGAGGCACTTTATTAAGCCACTGCTTGAAGAGAGACAGAGAGCAGGTTGCCATTTCAAACCTGGAAGACATGCTGAGTTTTTATAGGGTGTGAAATGAAGAATCCAGCTCATGATGGGAAAGGAGGAAGAAAAACAAAGTAAAGTAAGTTTCATTCACTTAAGTAATTATCAGATACCATTTATGGTCACTAGCCATGGTCTTTGACTTCATGCAGGTATGGCAGATTATTTCACAAACTTTGCTTTCCACACTTTGAGTATATTTTTTTAAAAGAGATCAAGGTAGACTTTTAGAAACAGTTTTTTGAGGTATAATTGACCTACAATAAAATGCACATATTTAAAGTGTACCACTTGATAAGTTTTGACTTATGTGTATACACTCATAAAACCATCACCACAATCAAGATGTGATTTATTCTTCACCATCAAAAGTTTCCTCATGCCCCTCCGTAGTAGTGTGGGTCCTATAAGCAAAAGCATAAGCAACACAGAAAGCTTAATAGGAAAAAAATTCAATTTGTGTTATGAGGAAGGTATCACAAAGAAAGTATCATTTCAACTGGGCCTTGACAATATAATATCAAAGAAGGCAGACATTTATCTAGGAGGGTATATTTTAGGTATAGTGAAGAGAATGCAAATTGAGGGTCATTTTTCAGAGGCTGACAAGCAGTCCGATATTGTTAAAATGGGCCATGGTGATTGGAAATAGCACTTAGCAGGAGGTGAGATTGGAAAGAAAGGGTAGCTCAGATTGTATCTCTTTAAGTATGTATATTTAACCCCTAAAAGATTGAATCTAATAAGATTTACTAGGTGGATAATTACGTTTGTTTCTAAAGTGTTCAGTGATAGTTTTGATTCTTAATTTGGGGTTGTAGGAAAAGGAGGTCTGAGTTGAATGCTTGATTAGCTAGTGTAAGCTTCATCACTATCCTGGAAGCTCCATGAAGGCCAGGTACCTATCTTAATTCACCACTATATCCTCAGCATCTAGCACAAAGTATCTAGTGCCAAGCACAAAGTAGACACTCAGTTGTTGATTGAAAGAAGAAAAGGGAGAACTTTGGCACTAGATCATGAGATGAAGGAAGATAAAGAAGTGTTAGGAGAAGAGTTAAAAGATGAGAGGAAACCAAAGAAGCTGACTTCTTTTAGATTTTTCCTGGATCCCTCCTATGTGTTCTCATGACAGTAATTTTCCTACCAGTATAGTTTGTAGATGTTTGCCAGAGTGGTGTAGTGTATTAACAGTTCTCTACCTGCAGTCATTGACTTTCCTAACAATTTATAGTTTGACATAGCCTCTTTTCGAGGTTTCTGTTGTGAGCATTATTTCCAACCTTGCTGTAAAAAGGAGATAAACCTGTATTTAGAGGCTTGAGACTCAGATTAACAAAGAGATAACATTGAAGCCTCCTAGAGGAATTATTATCATTTATTCTCAAGGTGTTTGAAATGGTGATATTTACAGCTACCTCAGATAGGTATTCAAAATGGTAATAAGGGAATGGGCATTTTTATTGGTTGGCCAGGAAATAGGCTGCTTTGTAGGCAAACCTGTTTTGTAGGGGAGGAACCATTGTAGCTGTGGGAGAGTAGACAAGATTAGAGAGAAGGGTACCAAGGGGTTAACTCCCTTAGAAAGCTTTTCTAGAACTATCAGATTGGTCCTTGCACTATCTCTGTACTCTTCATAGTATTTTAACTCATATTACCAAATTAATTGAAATTATACTTCTATATTTCTCTTTCTTCTGCTAGACTGAAAGTTTCTCAAGTGCAGGGACTGTTTTGTTTTTCATCTTTGGTGTTTTCATATTGTTGTTGATTAAATGTTTCTTGAACTTAACTAAGCTGGGCACTGTTTTAGGTAGTTAACCCAAAGATAAGCTCCTTGCCCTCATCAAGCTCACATTCTGCTGGTAATGACAGAACCATGACTTTTATAAATTTCTCTTGGATTATTTTAATGTTCTTTTCTTTCTCCTCATGGGCAGCAGGGTAAAGTTGGATGTGAATGGAGAAATAAAATCCTACCAGATAGAAGATTTATTTGCCTGGGGCGAGGGAAGAAACTTTCTTCTTTCTGTCACCTATATCACGTAGACCTTTACTCCAGGACTCAGAGCTGTGGCTATTACACATTCCCCCACAGGAATTATTCAGTTTTTCAATTCTTGAAACCACATTTATAAGCAAAATTATGAAAAATATAATTTTCCTCTATGTACCATTGGCTTGTTTGGATAAGCATATAGTTACTCTGTTTACCACTAGATAGGGTTTTAGTGAGTATAAGATGAAGTATTGGCAGAGTTTAAAAATGGGCCCCTGACCTGAGTCATTTAAGTGTGCTGTACTTGTCCTTAAACTAATATCAAATAAGCAAGTGGTGAAGATACGGAAGAAGGAGCTGTTTGTATAGATCAGCTACATTCTGGGAAAAATAAATTTTGATGAATTAGGCTGAGAACCTGACAACCACTGAGTATACTTTTCACCCCTTTGGTGGAGTTGGATATATTAATATTTATGTTTAAGGCATTTATATGTATATTCATATTTCAGGAGCAGTACTCTATTATAAAGATTCTTAAAAGTGACTGGGTTTTTGGATGATAGTAGTATTACAGAGAGTAATTGAAGTGCTTTTATTTTCTACAGTGTTTGAAGAAGTATTTCAAAAGTGTTTTTAACATGTGAAACCACTTTGTTTTTCAGTATCCTTGCCATGAGAAAGAGGACGTGATAAGTTGTTCAACTTATGAAATTCAGATTACATGTGAATTCTGCCAGGTATGTGTGCAATATTTGGTATTTCCAGCCCTTTTTCATATTTTAAGTTATAAAAATTTGCATAGGTTGTTTCTATTAGATAAATATTTTAGTGGGGTTTTTTCCATAAATAAGAAACCAATTATGTAGTATGTAGTTTAGCTGATACTCCTATTCTGTTTTTAAAATTATCAGATAAAAAGCATCAAAATACACTTAACTATGAGAAACAAATATATTTTATGCTTTTGATTTCTTCTAAAATGAGTTCCAAATAATATTAGCCCCATGAGATGTTCTACAAAAAAGCATTCAAATAGCAAATAGCTGTTGCAAAAATGCCATGTACTGGGTGTTCCCCTGGTCATTTCAGTTGAGTGTATTAAAGGCTTTGAAAGTCCTGCAAAAAATATGCATACCTCAACATTTCCCAGATTTGTTTGTCCACATTCTTTTTTTTTTAATATTAGCTAACTGACATTCCTATGGAATTGTTTTGGGAAACCTTACTCTGAAAGGTTAATAAGCTAGTGTTGGAAAAGGAACAATGTTACAGAATTATTGGTTGAGTCAAATAGAGTTGCTATATATAATTTCTAGAAAGAAAGCAAAAACAAACCTACAAGTTGATGGATGGAATAATTGGGAACTTTATGTCAAAATTAAAAAGTAGGAACGCAATCTTGGCTTGTATCTTTTTGTAATTGTGTTGTTTGAATCAGGATCCAGAAAGGTTCTTACGTCAGGAAGGGTACTTCAAAAAGTTTGTGGAGAAAATAAAATTAAGAGATAATACAAATCTTTCCATGAACTTTTTGAAGACCCCCTCATACATTTGATTAGTATGTTTATTAAAACTCTTGCTACCTAAAACAGTTCCCCCTTCGTCTGCTTTTTTCCCTCCCGTGACGTTTATTTGTTGAAGAGACCAGGTCAATTGTCCTGTAGATTTTCCCATGTATTTGATTTGGCTGACTGCTTCCTGGTGGTGGTGTTTGACATGTTTTTCTGTATCCAGTATTTTGTTGTAGTTGGAGCTAGAGAGGCTTGATTAGATTGAAGTTTGATACCCCTCCCCACAAATACTTTATGGCTTTCATCATATCAGGAGGCACCTAAGGTCTATTTATCCAACCTTTAGTGTTGTTGATTTAAGACCAACCGCCTTGAGCCAACCATTATAAAGTTCCTATCATCTTTTCTCCTAATGGTTTAAAAGTCAGACATTGATGACAGTTGCCCAGATCCATTTTTTCATTAGGATTTGAAAAGTGGTGATTTTCTAATTATTTTATTCTCTCTGTACTTATTAGATGAAATTCTTCTATGAAGAACTTTTCCTTCATCAACTATTTAGTTACCTGAAGTACAGTTTATGCAAAAAAGGCAGAATAAGTGCTGATCTTTTTTCTTTGTTTACGAATTTTCATATGCGGACAGAGTTTCTTAGCTGTTGGGTTGCATGGCTTGCTTGTCTGTCATAGAAGTCTTTACTGATTTACTGTATGCCAGGTTTTCTTTGAATCTCTTATTCCACCTATACTAGAGTCCTGTGAGATTCAGTCATTTTTAAATATGTATATTCTTTCACTTTTTACTGTTTTCTGTAGTATGTGTCCCTCTGCACTCTAAGGTTTCCTGGACGCTGTCTGGACGAGGTTACTACATAATTTTTGTCTTATTTTTCAGTATTTGGTTAGATATACTATTTTGTTTTTTACTTTTTATTGTGGTATAACATATAGAATAAAATGCACTATGTAGAGTAAAATCTGTTTTATCAATCTTTTCTTTTATGGGCGTTACCTTTTGTGTATTGTTTAAAAAAACCTTTGACTATTCCAAAATCATGAAGATTGTTTCCTAGTTTTTCTTCTATAAACTTTTGCTTTGCCTTTTGCATTTAGATTGTGATCCACTGTGACTTAATTTTTAGTGTCATATGAGGTAGGAGTCGAATCGTTTTTTTACTTATGTATACTTACTTGACATAGCATTGAAGGCTTTGAAAAGTTCTGCAAAAATAAAGCCTACATACTCGAGCATTTCCCAAATTTATTTGGCTACATACCATTTTTGTAAAATAGCTACTAATATCCCTATAGAATATGCTTTGGGAAACAGTGAGTTAAAAGAGTTGGTGTGCTAATGTTGTAAAAGAAATATTACACAATTATTAGTTGAGTCAAACACTGTCATTATGTAAAATTTCTAGAACCTGTTATTGAAAAGACCATCCTTTCTGCACTGACCTGAAGTTGAGTCTTTGTACAGGGTACTTCAGAAAGTTCATGAAAAATAGAATTAAAAGATAATATAAATCTTTCCATGAACTTTTTGAAGACCTCTGGTACAAATCAGGTGACCTTATATGTGGGTCCAATTCTGGACTCCTTTCTGTTCCACTGCTTTGCATGTTTATCATTGGATTGATACCACATTATCTTCATTATTATAGTTTTATAATGGGTCTTGATATCTGATAAGTCCTGTAGCTTGATTACTGTTCTTCAGGACTGCCTCACTTATTCTGGGTCTTTTGCATTTCCTTATAAATTGTAGACTCAGTTTCCACATACACATAAAACCTACTGGGGTTTTAATTGGAATTGCACTATATGTCTGATAGATTGATTTGGGCAGAATTGTCATCATATTAACATCAAGTCTTCCAATCCATGAACATGTTACATCCTCCACTTATTTATGCATTTTTAAATTTTTTGTGGTAATGTTTTGTAGTTTTTGTTTTTGTTTTTATGTATGGTGTACAATTTTTATTAGATTTATTCCTACATATTTGTTTTTAGTGTTATAAATGGAATTGATGAAATATAAAGAAGAGTATAATTGAGTAAATGATCAAAGCCAAAAGTTAAAAAATAGCAATAAAATGGATAAACCCCTTAGCAAGACTGATTAAAGAGAAAGAAAGTTAGCAATGTTGGGAATTTAATAGGAGACATCACCACAGATCTAGTGGACATGAAAAAAAAAAAAGGATGTTATGAATAACCATGCTAATACATTTAAAGTGTAGATGTAATGGACAAATTCCTGGACAACAAAGTGATAAAAGAATTTTAGTTTATATCTATTTAAAGATACTGAATTCATGATTTAAAACCTCCCCACAGAGAAAAACCCAGGTTCAGATAGCTTCACTGATGAATACTTCAAACATTTAAGGAAGAATTAATATGAATCTTACACAGATTCTTGCAGAGAATTGAACAGAATTAACATGTTTCAACTTCTCTAAAGCCATCATAACCTTGATACCTGGCAAGTTTGTCTCTCATGAGCATAGATATAAAAATCCAAAACCAAGTATTACCAAATAAAGTGTGTGTGTGTGCGTGCGTGCGTGTGCGCACGTGTGTGTGTCCGTCCCCATAGGGGGATTTATTCCAGAAATTCTGGTTGGTTTGTCAGTTGAAAATCAGTGTTGATTTACAACATTAAAACAATGAAAGAAAAATAAATCATCTAAATAGATGCAGAAAAGGCACTTGATAAAGTTCAATGTCTATTCATGATTAAAACTCTCAGGAAACAGATTGAATACAAGAAGCAAATTATGAGAATCTAGCCACCTTATTCTATTAAGCCAGACATTAAAAGATGTGCAAAAAAATGTGAAGTAATGCCTGCCTTCCTCACTAACATTTTGTTTTGAAAATATATTTAGTTTTTATAAAAATGTTACTTGTGTTAATATGCAATGAGTTCATTGTTTTGGCAGCTGGCCAGTTTGGGGATCCGGACCCTTGACCGTGGTGTTATAACACCACAGTCTGATCAAGTGAACAAACTGGCCAGTCCTCATTTTTTTTTTTTTTTTAATAAATTAACATTTTTATAATTTTTCTGTTTTAATATCTAATGCAGTCAGTATTGATAATAACTTGCATAAACAGAAGTTCTTTGGGGGTTCTGAATTTTTGAATATCGACAGTCCTTTTTGAGAACTGCTGGGCCATGGGGTCTTCCTCCTCACTCCTTATCTATTTATGTAAATTTCACTAGTGGTCAGTCACAGCCAATCTTGTAGGATACTTTTGCTCATATTTGTAAATTTAAATACCAGTATGAAGACAGAGACTATGATTTCTGACTTGGTCTTTTGTCATTTTCACAGTATTCTATTGGTTGAAGTAGTTATAAACCCACTCAGATTCAAGGGAAGGGGACATAGACATGTCCTCTCAACGGGGGAGTTTCAGAGAATTTGTAGTCATGTTTTATAGTTGTCAGAGAAAGGTAATAAATTAGATAGATACTGTAACCCAATTGAAATTATACTGTGTAATTAATTAAGAGTAGTTTACCATTTGAAGCTGTAATTATTGAAGAGTATTCAGTCTGGTCTGTCAAGATTTTGTGCAGCCAGAACCTCCTGTTTATTACTAAAAGGAAAATCTTTTTAGTATTGGGGAAGATAATTTAATGACATTTGCTTTTCCATCCCCATTTGAAGCTACCTTTGGGTATTTAAAGATCATAAATATCCCGTTACATTGTGTGCTTCAGGGTTTGTTCTATAGAGCATAATAATGAAAACTTTGTAGATTTGAGAAAGTGAGTTTTTATTGTTTATTTGGATAATTTTATATAGCTAATTATTCTAAGACAAGGTACTGTATTTATAAAACTGTAAATTCATAAGATGAATTTTTATTTGGTAAGCAAAGTAACTTATGGCAGAAATACCTCTTAGACAAATATTTCCTTTTTTTTTTTTAATCTGGCTTCAACATTTTTTTCTTATCTTTGATTTTCTGCATTTTGAATATGATATATCTAGGTGTAGATTTTTTGGTATTTATTCTTCTTGTTCTCTGAGCTTCCAGGATCTGTGGTGTGGGTTTTTTGTTTTTTTAAAAAAATTAATTTTGAAGAATTCTCAGCCATTATTACAAGTCCTTAAAATATTTATTCTATTCCTTTCTCTTGTTTTTCTCCTTTTGATATTCCCACCACACACGTGTTATACCTTCATCATTGTCCCACAACTCTTGGATATTTTGTTCCACTTTTTTCATTCATTTTTCTCTTTCCATTTCAGTTCTGGAAGTTTTTATTGACTGTCTTCAAACTCAGTCATTTTTTCCTCAGTTGTATCCAATATACTGATGAGCCTATCAGGGACATTCTTTGTTTCTGTTACAGTATTTTTGATTTTTAACATTTCCTTTTGATTCTTTCCAAGACTTTCCGTCACTCTACTTATATTACCCATGTGTTCTTGCATGTTGCATACTTTTTCCATTAGAGTTCTTAGCATGTTATTCATAGTTATTTTAAATTTCCAGTCTAGTAATTCCAAAATCTCTGCCATATTTGAGTCTGGTTCTGTAGTTTGCTTTGTCTCTTTAGACTGTTTTTTTGCCCTTTTAGCATACCTTGTCATATTTTATTGAAAGTTGGACATGATACATCTGGTAAAAGGAACTGAGGTAAATAGGCCTTTGTATGAGGTTTTATGTTTATTTGCCTAGGAGTTAGGCTGTGTCTAATATTAGCTGTAGCTGTAGGTGTCCAAAGCTAAAATATCCTCTAGTGTCTTTGTTTTTATTTCCCCTCTCATCTTTTGGTTTCCTAAAGAGACTCCTTAAATAGGGTCTGAGCTTTGCAGTTCTTCTGTCTACTCCACTATTATTAACAGGAGCCTCATTGATGTAGTGGTGAGGTGTAGGGAGAGCAGAAGCATTCTGTAGCCCTGTGATTAGGTCTCAATCCTTTTGTGATCCTATGCCCCTGGGCTATGACCTTCACAAGTTCTTCCCAGCTTTACCCCTTCCCCCTTAGGTTAAGCAGAAAGAGTAGAGGGGAAGGGGCTGGAGTTAGTTATTTCCTTTCTCCAGGTCTGTTAGGCTCTTGTAAAATAGTTTCTTTTGAGAGTGTAGTCCTTCATGTTAAGAAGAACAGAATACTCTAGGCATATTTCAAAGTGGTTACTTTCCCCCTCCTCCTGCTAGACCCATGAGGGGATTTTTTTCTCCAGTCTTCACCCTAAGATCCTAGTGGGGCTCCCATAGTTAAAATGCAGGAAAGTGTGTCCCACCCCTAAGACTGGGTCCCAGGAGTTTTTACTTCGCAAGCTAGTCTACACAGCCTCTGGCAATTGGTCAGTTACCCTTTAAGTATTCCTACCAGTACTGGCTCTAGCAGTAGACTTCTAAATTGGGAAACTATGATTCTCAGTGTCTGCCTTTGTCTACTTTTCTGTGCAGCAGATTGCCATGTGACCTCAGTTCTCTGACGTATCTAAGAAGAGTTGCTTTTCAGTTTTTTCATAATTTTTCTTGCTGTGGGGACAGGAGTGATGACTTTCAAGCTCTTTATGTGTTGGACCATAAATCAGAAGTCTAGGCCAGTGTTTTCCTGTGTCATCCTTGTACCTAGTGCAATATCAAGTTGTTCACAGGCTATTTGACAATTATAGTAGATAAAAATTTGTTCGCACATTTTACAAATTTTATATATAAGGTTAATTATGACTTCCTAAAAAACCTTTTCTGTTATCCTTGATCATTGTGTCCATGCTTAAAACATAAAGGAGCGACTATTGTGGACCAGCATATGTTTCCTAAAAATAAAGTACATCAAACCTTAGCATAAAATATTGGCAAGAGCTTTGAACTGGACTCAGAAACTTAGGCTGTGGTCCCAACTATACCACTGAGAATGGGTTGGAAATTTAGGATTTAGAAAGAGATCACAGTTAGTATTACCATAACAAAATCTGTATTTCTATTTTATCTCTTTTACTGAAAGGAGAGTTCCCTGAGGCTGGGATCTATTTCTCTTTTATTTTTGTATTTCCCTTTGGGTCTTCATTGTGCTTCACACAGAGGAAAAGGAGTAAGTTCAAAAAGGGACTTAAGAGTTTGTTTCTAGACAATTGATGTTTTGGTGGGATATGCAGATACAAATGTTTAGCCAGTAGATAAAAATATCCGATTAGAAACTAGGACTGGAGAAGAATCAACATAGTGAAAATGTCCATACTACCCAAAGTGATATACAAATTCAATGCAATCCCCATCAAAATTCCAAAGGCATTTTTCTCAGAAATGGAAAAAACTATCCAGACATTTATATGGAACAATAAAAGACCACACATAGCCAAAGCAATGCTGAGCAAAAAAAATAAAGCTGGAGGCATAACACTACCTGACTTTAAGCTATACTACAAAGCTATAATAACCAAAACAGTATGGTACTGGCATAAAAACAGACACACTGACCAATGGAATAGAATAGAGAATCCAGAAATCAACCCACACACTTACTTCCATCTGATCTTTGACAAAGGCACCAAGCCTATTCACTGGGGAAGGGACTGCCTCTTCAGCAAATGGTGCTGGGATAACTGGATATCCATATGCAGGAGAATGAAACTAGATCCATACCTCTCACCGTATACTAAAATCAACTCAAAATGGATTAAGGATTTAAATATACACCCTGAAACAATAAAACTTCTTAAAGAAAACATAGGAGAAACACTTCAGGAAATAGGACTGGGCACAGACTTCATGAATACGACCCCAAAAGCACGGGCAACCAAAGGAAAAATAAACAAATGGGATTATATCAAACTAAAAAGCTTCTGCACAGCAAAAGAAACAATTAACAGAGTTAAAAGACAACCAACAGAGTGGGAGAAAATATTTGCAAAATATACATCCGACAAAGGATTAATATCCAGAATATATAAGGAACTCAAACAACTTTACAAGAAGAAAACAAGCAACCCAATTAAAAAATGGGCAAAAGAGCTAAGTAGGCTCTCTCTCTAAGGAAGATATACAAATGGCCAACAGACATATGAAAAAATGCTCAACATCACTCAGCATCCAGGAAATGCAAATCAAAACCACATTGAGATACCATCTAACCCCAGTTAGGATGGCTAAAATCCAAAAGACTCTGAACGATAAATGCTGGCGAGGTTGCAGAGAAAAAGGAACTCTCATACATTGTTGGTGGGACTGCAAAATGGTGCAGCCTCTATGGAAAATGGTATGGAGGTTCCTCAAACAATTGCAGATAGATCTACCATATGACCCAGCTATCCCACTGTTGGTAATATACCCAGAGGAATGGAAATCATCAAGTCGCAGGTATACCTGTTCCCCAATGTTTATTGCAGCACTCTTTACAATAGCCAAGAGTTGGAACCAGCCCAAATGCCCATCATCAGATGAGTGGATACGGAAAATGTGGTACATCTACACAATGGAATACTACTCAGCTATAAAAACGAATGAAATACTGCCATTTGCAACAACATGGATGGACCTTGAGAGAATTATATTAAGTGAAACAAGTCAGGCACAGAAAGAGAAATACCACATGTTCTCACTTATTGGTGGGAGCTAAAAATTAATATATAAATTCACACACACACACACACACACACACAAAAAAAACCGGGTGCGGGGGGGAAGAAGATATAACAACCACAATTGAAGTTGATACGACAAGCAAACAGAAAGGACATTGTTGGGGGGGAGGGGGGAGGGAGAAGTGAGGGAGGTTTTGGTGATGGGGAGCAATAATCAGCCACAATGTATATCGACAAAATAAAATTTAAAAAAAAAAAAAGAAAGAAACTAGGACTGTAGATAGACATTTTGCTACATTTTTCCCATAACTATACGGTATGATCCTTGAAAGGTTGCGTAGCATTTACTCATTTAATTTTTTCGAATGAATGAAATCTGTTCATTTCACTGATAGAACAGTGTTTCTAACCTTTTCTTTATAGTGTAAAATTTACATGTTGCATGTATTTTTCTACTCTCATAATAAGAAAGTGGAAGATAGGGTTAAAATGTCAGTAAAAGTGGTTCATTTCACATTCAAATAGAAATGTAATAAGCTTAGTGAAAATTAATTTTGAAATTGATGTTTTAAATTACTCTTCATTTAAAAATATGAACTGTAAAGTCTTTAACTATCTCTTTATATTTTATTATAGGCAATACAAGGACCTGTGGAATATGAGTGATGACAAACCCTTTCTATGCACTGCCCCTGGATGTGGCCAGGTAATATATAAATTACTCTAAACCATTTTTTATATTCCCATTTATTGAAACACTGACAGAATATGTTGTCATTAAAAGGATGTTCCTGCAATGTTTTATAAAATTTTAGAGTTAGAATTTAAAAATCCAGAAAACTGGGCCGGCCCGTGGCTCACTCGGGAGAGTGCGGTGCTGATAACACCAAGGCCCCAGGTTCGGATCCCATATACGGATGGCCGGTTTGCTCACTGGCTGAGCGTGGGGCTCACAACACCAAGTCAAGGGTTAAGATCCCCTTACCGGTCATCTTTTAAAAAAAAAAAAAAAAATCCAGAAAACTTTTGGGAAAAAATTGTTTTTCTCAATAGCATATCTGAGTTTTGGAAAATAAAATCTAATATTGGTGTGAGGGTTACAACTTATAATACAAAGGTGGAAACTCTGGACAAAATCTAGGATTTAAAAGTATACTAAGGGCCGAGCCCGTGGCGTACTCGGTAGAGTGCTGCACTGGGAGCGCGGCGACGTTCCCGCCGCGGGTTCGGATCCTATATAGGAATGACCGGTGCACTCAGTGCCGGTCACGAAAAAACGACAAAAAAATACAAAAAAAATAAATAAATAAAAAATAAAAGTATACTAATTTGACCATTGTTGGTTGAAAGTTATTGCTAAACTGCCTAATTGGAAATCAAATGTACACAGTCTTATATGAGAATTATTTTACTTGCTGAACTCTTATAAAATTAACTGATATTTACTTCTGACGGTATCATTAATGTATTAATGTTCTTAAGTCTAACAACTATAATATAGAGCACATATGGAAGCTTCAGAAAATATTTGTTTTTTAACAAGCCAATAAATTATTAATCTATTGCTGTAATAATTCTAATCTTAAAATGACTATAGACACTAAGGAAGACTGAAAAAATAAATTTAAAGCATAGTGAAATTACAACAAAGTACTTAAATATACAGACTATAAATTATAAATAAGCATTAAAGTGCTTCATTGGTTTACATTTTTTAGTTGATTTTTTAATTGATATTTTAAATTATGACATAATTAATACACTATAAACATATGCACTTTATTGTGTACAATTGATAATTTTTAACATATCTATATACTCATAAAATATAACCACAATCAAGATAGTCAATATATCCATCACTACAAAAGTTTCTTCATGCCCATTTGTATTCCCTCTCAGCCCTGCCATCCCTTTAACCACTGATCTGCCTTCTGTCACTGTAGATTTGTTTACATTTTCCAGAATTTTATATAAATGGAATTATACCATGTGTACATTTATCTGTCACCTTTTACTGCACATAATTTAAGATTTCTCCATGTTATGTGATCAATAGTTAATTCTTTTTCTTTGAGGGGTAATATTTCATTATTCCACAACTTATTACTTCACCTGTTGATGGATATTTTGCTTATTTCCAGTTTTTAGTTATTGCAAATAAAGCTGGTGTGAATATTTGTGTACTAGTCTTTGTATGGACACATGCTTTCATTTCTCTTGGATTAATACCTAGGAATGTAACATTGGGATCATATGATAGATATATGTTTAACTTTTTAGGAAATTACCGAACAGCTTTCTAAAAGAGATATACCACTTTACATTCCCACCAACAATGTATGAGAGGTCTTGTACCCTATGCTTCTCAGTTTTTAAATTTTAGCCATTTTTGTGTGTGTGGACTGGTATCTCATCATGGTTTTAATTTGCATTTCTTTGATAACTAATGAAAAGATGAGCATGTCATGTTTATTGGCCTTTTGCATACATTATTGTTTGTGAGGTATCTTTTTAAATCTTTTGCCTGTTTTTAAAAATTGGATTGTCTTTTAATTACAGACTTTTAGGAGTTCTTTATATATACTGGATACCAGTCCTTTGTCAAATATTTTCTCCAAGTCTGTGGTTTGCATCTTAACTTTTATAATAATATCTTTTGATGATCAGATGCTTAAGTCTAATGTGTTGATTTTTTATCTTTTATAGTTGTTGCTTTCTGTGACTTGTCTAAGTAATTTTTGCCTACCCTTAGGTCACAAAGATAGTCTCCTTTGTTTTCCTCTAAAAGCTTGCTTTTTTATTTAGGTCTCTTTTTCACCTTAAATTAATTTTTGAGTATGGTGTGAGGTAGGAGTTGAAGCTAATCTTTTTTTTTTTTTTTTTTTCCCGTACAGTTTTTAAGATATTCCAGCATCATTTGCTGAAAAGATTTTTCTTTCCCTCTTAAATTGGTTTGGCTCCTTTACTGTAAATCAAATGATTGTATAACTGTGGGTCTATTTCTAGGCCTTTGTATTCTGTTCTGTTCGTTAGTCTGTCAATTTTTATGCCAGTACCACACTGTCTTGATTACTCTAGCTTTGCAGTTAGTGTTCCAGTCAGGTAGGATAAGTTCTCCAATTTAGTTCTCCTTTTTCAAGATTGTTTTGGTTAGTCTTTTAATTTTTAATCATTCTGGCAAGTGTGTAGGAGTATCTCATTATGATTTTAATTCATGTGGTATCTAAGAATGTTGAGCAGGATAAAGATGGGAGTTACCAGGGTTGGTGCTGTATTAAATCGGTTAATCAGGGAATGTGTCTCTGATAAGGTGACAGTTGAACAAAGACACAAAGAACATGTGGGAACAAACTTTGCATGTATTTACAGACTAAAGAAACAGCAAATGTAAAGGCCTGAGGAGGGAATGGGTTTGGTATGTTTAAGAACAGAAGGACAACTATTGTGGCTGGAGCATGTAATAATCAATGAGGAGAAGGGTAAGAGATGAGGTCAGAGAGATAAAGAAAACAAGACTTATCCTGTAGGGCTTTGTGGACTGTGATAAGGTGTTTTGGATTTTATTAACAGAGCAGTAAGTGTTAAGAGTGGAAGCAGGGAGGCTAGAGGCTGGCAGCGTTCCACGTAAGAGACGATGGTAGTTTGGACTAAGTGGTAACAGTAAACATAGAAATAGATTGATTTGACATATATTTTATATACATTTTCTATAAAGTTAATAGAGCTAAAAACTGCAATTCGTAGAATCCTTTGCCACTAGAATTCAGAGTATAATTTTAGGTTCCACCAACCAAATTTACTCTTTCTGGTAAATCAGATTTACTTTAACTTCTTGGATTTGGTACTGAGTTAAATGGAGAAAGTGATGGTATTACTCAAGTCATTCGTTTTGCCAGTTTGGATTGAAAAACACAACTTGATTTTGTAATCCCTGGATTACAGCTAATAACAATGTTTCTACAACCGGTATTTTGGCAATGACCAGTGTTTACCATGCTGTTCTAGTAACCATTCTTGGTTGAGACTTAGTCTCAAACAAGCCCTTACCTTCTAATTCTCTTCTGTTTGAAATAGTTAGAATGGTTTCTCTGTTAACACTCATGCCATTTTTAATAAAAAGTATTAGATTTAAATTTACTTCAACAGAAGAAAAAGAAACCAATTGCTACATGTGTGTATGCGTATCACAGGAGATTGTTTCTTAAAAGACCTCTCTAGCATTAAATATATATGAGAGATTGTCAAAAAGTTCATGGAAAGAATAATTTTATCTTTTAATTCTATTTTCCACAAACTTTTGGAAGTACCCTCATATGTGAGAAACATTAAAAAGTTAGAAATATTTTTTAGTCTCCTTACTATGAAAGGAGTTAAAACATTCATACTTCTTCCCACCTTCCCTTTCCTGTCTCCTGATGTCTGGTAATCTATTTTTACATTGTCAAGGCTTATAATACTTACATTTTGTCTTATAATCTTTAATTCCCATATTTGCCTACTTCTATATTAAGAAAGAGTAGCTAGAGAAGAAGAGCGAGAACTAAGCTTTAGGGGGCACTCCAGTGTTTAAAAGCCAGGAAAGAGGAAGAGGATGTTGCATAGGAGGCTAAGAAGCAGCAGCCAATGAGGAAAATTAAGTCCTGGAAGTCAAATAGAAAAAATATTTCATAGTGGGAAGAACGATAGAGTCATATTGTTGATAGGATAAGATGAGAATTCAGCACTTACTACTGAATTTAGAAACTTAGTAAGAGTAGCTTTAAGTGAAAAGGCAGTAACAACAGTGTGTTTGGAGTAGGTTGAAGAGAGAATGGAAAGAACCAGAAATGGAGACATTGTAAGACAGCTCTTTCTTGGAGTAAAACTTAAAGGAAACTATGACATATGTAGCTGGAGGACCATTGCAGAAATGAGGTCCTTAAGTAGGTAAGAAAGGATGGGATCTTGTTTCATTTTTAAAATGAAACTAGGACCATACTGCACAATTTTGTATTCTATTTGTATTCAGATAACATGTATCGTGAGCATTTTGTGTGTTAATTGAAAACATGGCTTTACAAAAAATTATTAGGTAGTATTCTATTGCTAGAACATGAGCCATAATTTATTTACCTATCCTTCTATCATGAACTTTTAAATTAATTCCAGTATGATAAGCCACATTGTGATGAATATCCTTCTATATAACCCTTTGTATGCATCTTATACATTTTTAGAATTAGAATTACTGAATTAGAATGTATACACATCTTTAAAGTTCTTCATATGTTTTGCCAAATTATTTTTAAAAGCTAAATCACTTTTTTATTCCAATAGTTTAATTCTCACTGATAGTTTTAAAAATGAGTACCCCAGTCCTGGGCATTATTACATTTTTTTGGCGTATATTTGTTCCCTAAGATACGTAAAATAATATCTGTGTTATAATACCACCTTGTAAATGACCAAAAATAACCTGTCTGTATCATCCATTTGTTAAATCCTGCTGAGAACAGAAATGTTATGTCCCTCTTTAAATTGAAATAATATTTCATAGGAAATTGAAGGTTCTTATAGGAATTGGTTTTATAAGCACCAATTTGGTGGTGGTAGAGCAAATTATTTCTTGTCACCATTAAATAGTGACATTATTCAGAATTTGAATTTTAGCTTTAACACACTTAGAAAAATTTAAATTTCAAATAGATTTTTACATTTTAAAATGCATTTTGTTGATAATATCACTTCAGAGAGAGGCTTATATAAATCAGTGCAAACAGTTTTAACTGTAGACTCTTGCCATTAATCTTTTTTTATATTCCTATTAGGTATTCCACAGAAGGACTTCTGTTAATTTCACTTGTAAAAAATGGTGTTCAGTTGAATTCAGTAAAAGAGACAAAGTGAGAAAATGTAGTGAAAGATTCATTTAACATTGATACTCTGCTATTTTATTGGTAATATCTTTGTTTTTGAAAATTATTTTTCTTATTATTTCTTTGGTAGAATGTTTATACATTATAAGCTGTTTTACTAAGGAGATAAAGATTCATTTTATATTTACTCTAAAGTCTCAATGGAGGCTTATGTGTGTGTGTGTGTGAGTTAATCAGTAACTTTCTGCTGTTAGAGTCCTTCAACTAGTCCTTCAACTGGCTTGAAAACTTATTTGTGCCTATTTAATAGTTTAAATAGAAATAATAATATATTATGGATGTGAAGTCATGTTTTAAAAGCAGAGTGACTAATTTCTTAGGAAGTTAATTCTGGTAAGAGTAGTCAAGCCTTGGAAACACAAATTTCCCTGATATAAGAGCTTAAATTAATTGATTATGGAAGCAACTGATTCACCCTCCTCTCCCATCTGTCAGGTTACCCTTTTTATAGCTGTTTAAGAGGTAGTTAACCTGTCCTGCTATAGACCTATCTACTAAACCTTAACAGCCTTTCCTTTTGTTTATTGAGCTGTATGGTTAAGGTCTTACAGTTGTTTAACAAAAATACTTGTGTTTTCCTGCATTTGGGTTGTGCTTCGAATTGCCTAGAAAAAAGAAATTATATGAATTCAATATATTGTTATTGCTAGTAATATCATTATAATTTTTCTATAAAACTTATTTTTAGGATAAACCTTTTAATTTGGCTAGGAAAGCAATTCACATATATTCTGCAAAAATTATTATTATAGCATGTAGTAGTTACTTTATAAGTATTTCTTGAAAAAAATGCACTTATTTCATATATATGACTTTTTCCAGTGACTGCCTTTTGACAAGATTTCCTTTTCCCACTGTCTTTTTAAATTTCTTGTTAAAAGTAAATTTTCTCTGATGGTAGACAAGGTCAAATTCACCTGTAACAAATGCCAATTTGGGTTATTTTTTTTTTTTCTTTCTGTCCTTCACATCAGAAAGTATTGCTGTTCATATATATAAATAATAATATTGTTTGATCAGTAATTCCTTTATAAATAGCATATAGGTAAATTCGATCTGTGGATTCTATATGAGAATTTCTAAATCCGTATTCCTTATATTCCCCACTTTAATATTCATATGATCCTAAATGTTAGGGTCCTTCTAGCTACTCCTTTTCACTTAGAATCAAGCTTGGTTCCATTTTAAGAGTTATGTACAGAACACAATGTTATTCTATATGTGATTGCACTTTGATTTGAATGTTTGTGGTCAAACTAATCTAGGCAGACGATACTCGTAGAATAAAATTTAGAAGAAAACTTTCAAAGATCTTATCTATTAATTTTGCTGACTTTGCAGTTTTTAAATCTGGGACCTGTATCAAAATGCATTTGTTCACAAATGGTTGATGTTTGCCTTCAGTGGAAAAGCCACATTGTGAGGTTCTTTGGAACATAAAATGAATCTTGCTTTAAGATACTTTTAGTGTGGGACATAAGACACATACATTTAAAACTGTAATACAAAGTATAAAAAGCAATAAAATAATGTCAGTTAACTGCAAATATGTTCATTCTCCAAGAGCTTTGTTATTCAGCAGTCTGTCAGAAGCACCACTGCTTCTTATTCTCCTAAATTTGGAAGGGATTCTTATAATGATAAAGTAATAGGAAGATAACACCTGAATGGGGAAGAGCTAGATTGTGGTCCTAGTATCTAAGGTTAGAGCTCATTAAATGTCTGAAGAATAAATGAATAAGTCAAGCGATGAAAGTACTGTTGTATCTGAACAATCCTTCAGTGGGAATACAGGCAGGTGCTGAAAAGAGGTCATAAAATAATGGTTAATTTTCTGCTGGTATGTGATAAAGACTAAGTGATAAATATAGCCAAATTAAAGCTTAATTTGACGTAATGAACAGTTTGTGGTTTTGGGTGTTTTTTCTCCTCTTAGACTGATTATTAAGATTCAGTTCTTTTATTGTGAAGAGCTCATTCTTTTAATTAGCATTTACTGAATACTTACTATATGCTAAATTTGGGGTGCTGCGGTAGGAGCTTGACCAACTTAAAAGGACAGACATGAAAATATCAGAACCTGTATGATACTGTGATAGGTGCTATAACCAAGGCATTGTGGAGACCATAATGGGAGCACAAGTGAGGGATTCTAACTTCTATAGGCTGACATCTAGTGGGCTGGGCTAAGGATGATATAGGTACTCAGTTTCATACTTTTTTCTTTTTTTGATATAGTATAAAAAGTGTAATGGAAAAGTTTTCTTTTTTCTTTTTTTTTTTACATTGTTTTAAGGATATCCTAAAGCTACTATTATTAGTTGTGTGAAGAGTTGTAGTGAATTGAGTCTTGGTAGGAGACATAAGAGAAGAAATCCATTTTGATGGTTTGGGCAAACCAGATTCAAGTACATATAATTTTATCATTCCCATTTGTAAAGTTATAGAGTAAAGAGTGAGTTTACATTTCTTAATTTAGCATTTTAAAATTATTGCTTTAAAATAGCAAAAAGTAAATGCTCTCTATTTTCAGTTATAAATGTTGCTTGAAAAATATCTTCATAAAGGTTGATGTCCAAACATGAGATATTGAAACAATGCATTTATTATGTTATAATCATAATTGTCACCTTTGGCATGCAGAACTCATCCAAGTTAAGCACAAGGGGAGAAAATGTGATGGATAGTTTTAAAAATAAAATTATTTTAAAAATAATTTTGCTTCATTTTTATATAAGAACTCTGATGAAAAAACCACTTTGGCTACTTTAAGTTAAAAATTTTATTTTATTTTAACATGAACTGCTTTATTATTGTATTGGTTGCTCCTTCTTTGCTGGATTGTAACAAAGACATTCTTTTTTTATGTGGTACTATAATGAACGTGATTTATTTCTTAATTTGTCCAGGAGTAATATTCCTATAAGAAAATTCTTATTTAAAAAGTGGTAAGTAACCGTAAATGTAGGTAAATACAGTACTTTCTTCAAAAGTCATTGTGCCATGGAGTATATATTTCTAATATGATATTACAAAAATTAACAGTGGTCTACTTTTAGTATCCCAATAAAATTTATATAAAGTTTCTTTGCCTCAGCTTTATTTTTAAATACTCTAAAATGAGTTTGTGACCTAGTAATGTATCAGTATTGCTTATTCTTGGGTAATGGATTTCTCTAGATTATTTGAAATCTAGTGTGCTTATCTGTACTAACAATAATAGATTCTTTTGTAGTTTACAAACTGCTTTTTCACTGTTAATGGTGGTTTTACATGTTGTGGAAATTAATTTCCTTATCATTTTACTTATTTGATCAACTTGAAAATCTTAACTATATTTTAAAACTTTTTGCCACAGCGTTTTACCAACGAGGATCATTTGGCTGTCCATAAACATAAACATGAGATGACACTGAAATTTGGTCCAGCACGTAATGACAGTGTCATTGTGGCTGGTTAGTATATGCTTTTATTAATAGCTTATGTACATATTTCACCTGAAATGTGCACAAATTTTGTGTATTCTCTGTAAATAATATAGTCTGGTGATATTCCAGTTACTTCATTTACAGTAAATGTTGGCAACATGTATTTTACCCATTACATTTCCATGTTTCCTTCTGACCATTCATTTCACTTTTTTGTGTAGTTTTTAAATATAGATTTCAATGTCAGTTTTGTGAAAGTTAATTAGGATTTTGAGAACATCCCATGTACATAGTCTACATTTAACTGATAATAATTGAATTAATATGGTATTTAGTCAATGTTTCTTTTAGCTGTCTTGCACCTGGTTTGTAAGGCTGTGTGAAGATAGAAAATGATCAAGCTCCTCCTGTTGAAGAAGGAGCAATTGGCAGACTTGGTCATTAGGATTTTGTTTATATTTCTTTTCAGACTAAACATTTTTGTTAGTCAAATACTTTCAATAAAGAGGGCCTAAATTCAGTCAATGTTTGTTTTGTGTGTTGACCCCATGAACGTAGAGTTATCACCTAAGCATATGATTATTTTTCACAGTATGTGAAGAGATACCTAATTCATGCATTGGTTTATTGTCATTCCATGCTGTGTTAAGCTGCCTTTTTTGGTACTTAAATATATATACACACACATCTATGTATATGTACATACACATACTATGTATAGTTTCCCTTCACTTATATATTTTATAAATAAATATTGTGATAAGAAAACAAGGTTTTATGTAAAATTTTATATAAATTTCAGATCTTTTGTGTCATAACCCAAGATTTGTAAATCATAAATATTCAGATTAACTCTAGATTCTTCTTTGCTCCTGTAAAGTTTGTAAGTCTGGAATTATACCTAAATACCGAATACATTAGTACTTTTAAATTATTACTCAGTATAGAGATCAAAGTGTCATATGTAATGCTTTGGGTAGATAATAAGGCAAATATTAGGTGGTTCTTCGTGGACTTTCAGTATCAAAATTTTTATAATGAAATTAGAGGTAACAAAAAGTTAGCAATTTATCAAAAATAATTTATGTAGGAAATATGTAGGGGAACTTTCAACATATCGCAGTTCCTTAAGTGAAAGGAAACAGAGAATAGTGAGGTATGCATGTATTTGTTTGGAATATTATAGTTCAGATATGAAGAGCTAGAACCAAAAAAAAAAAAAAGGCAAAATAATAGCAACAACCTGGAAAGTTCACTCTCCTAGGAATGAAGGTTTTTGTTTCTCTGAAACTTATTGCCTTAGAGCAACCTCTCTCTAACTTTTTAACTCAAAAATGTTTTGAAGTTGGTCTCTAGAAATTACTTGCCTTTATGATTAATACTTGTACAATAGAAAAATGGAATACATTCATATAAGTACCATGTGCTAACCGATTGCACCACTGAAGCTCCAGAAAAACGGAACACATTCAAACATAGCACGTGACCATATTTTTACTAACATATGTTGAGATGAATAGTTTAGCATTACTGTATAAATATAATGCATGATGTGTGTGGTATATATTTGATGATCAATAGCCATATGCAATCTGCATGTTAAATGATTGTGCCTGTGTTGACTTTTCTCAAATTTGGCAATTCTGGTCATCATTGATAAAAGTAATTTATGCTTATGCATTTTATTTTTAAGACTTTTTCCTCCCTTTAATGTAAGTTAAGAGCCTTCTAATGAGCTTAGATAGACAGACTTTTGGGGTCTGAACAGAAGAGTCAAATTTATATTTGACTTAGGAATTGTCATGATGGACTTAAGCTGATATACGTACACTGGGCTCTTACTATTATACAACTTTGGGGGTCTTTTGGAGGATAGGAGTGAGGGGGTAAATTAAAGACTAACTAATTGGTAAAATTATGACACAGTAGAGTCCCTTGAGTAATTCCAATATTATTAACAGTGCCTGAGACAGGCCTGCATTATGTATAAAGTGTATGACAAATGGGTCATTTTAGTGTTAAATATATATATATATATATATATATATATTAAAAATCTTAGTACTCTGGGTATACATGTGAGGGCAAAGATAAAATAGTAAGTAATGCCCACTGTGGAGACACGATAGTTAACAAATATGCTAATTTTAATTTCACAAAATATTTTATGAATATTTTATCTTAAACCAGGAGTCATCCTCAATAGAGTACTTTTATTTAGCTTAAGATAGATCCCTGACATAACCTATAAAATTGGTGCCCTAAAAATATATAAAATATGAATAGAATTTTAAAGTGCTTCCAACTCTTATCAATATGAATAAACAGTTTTGAAAATAGCAAGACTAAATGAGCAAAATTTGTAAGTTTGTTGTATTTCATTCAACATGGGACTTAGCTGGCATTTGTTCTGTAGTCAAACACATGTATACTCAGTATACATGTTAATGTACTAGCATGAGTACATATTCAGGTATAGTGGAAATATTTCACTTAAAGTTATAAGAAGGAGTTGAATGTTCCTCCACTGCCTCGAAATTAAGCTGGATCATTCTGTAGTCATGACATAATCCTCATACAAAGCTTACAAAATCCATTACAATAGAAAATTAGCTTCAGTAGATAGTAGTAGAGTTTTGTTTTGTTTTTTTAGAGCTCTTGTTTCAACTTTATTTTTCTTCCTTGTAGTATTTTGATCTACCTACTGAAGATTGTTTTGTCTTAAGCTTGCTTTCATAATAGATATGAACAACTAGAAGAAGGGCCAAGTTAAAGCAAATATACATGCTCTTATCCTAAATACAATTGCATGTATTTAAACAATCATAATTTTTAATAATGTATCTTTTTAAAAATTCTTATCACTCAGATAATGATAATAGTTTGTCTCTTGAGTAGAGGATGTTTATGCCACTCTACTCAAAGACTAAAGAGCAAAAAAAGGACTTTTTTCATACTTTTTTTTAAATTGAAAAATAATTAATTATACATATTTGTGAGGTAGAGTTGAATATCAATACTTTTTTCATACTTTCATAATTCATAAAATTGGAGGAAATATCTTGAAGTGCAACAAAAACTTAACCAAATTTTGTTTGCTTTAAAGGAAGAGGTCTTTCCAAAGAGAATTAACAACTGACTGAACCAGTCCTGCTAATTTATTAATTTACTAGCTGTATTTTAGTCTTAATATGATATTTAAATCTGTGTGATTACTTCTTGACATTTATTTCAGATCAGACCCCAACACCAACAAGATTCTTGAAAAACTGTGAAGAAGTGGGTTTGTTTAATGAGTTGGCAAGTCCGTTTGAGAATGAATTCAAGAAAGCTTCAGAAGACGACATTAAAAAAGTATGTTGTTAGCAATGTAATTGAAAAAAGAGTACTTCTAACAGAAAAGTAATGATAGTTATACTTCCTGCTTTCTTAATTTAGACATACTGATTATTTTTGAACTTGTAACATTTTTTATGTTGTTTGCATTTTAGATGCCTCTAGATTTATCCCCTCTTGCAACACCCATCATAAGAAGCAAAATTGAAGAGCCTTCTGTTGTAGAAACAACTCACCAGGATAGTCCTTTACCTCACCCAGAGTCTACTACCAGTGATGAAAAGGTTAGAAATTTGTATTTATGGTAGAAATACAAACTAAGGGAAAAAATTGGTATCCCAAGTGAAGTTTAATATTTAATCTTCATAAAATGTTACTGTATTAAATTTAACATAATTCAGTGTCAGTTTGCAGTAGTTTTATATGTAAGAAAGCCTGTGAATACTCAGATATTTCAGGGAAAGAAAACTATCTTTATAGATAATTATTTATTGTACACAGAAAAATTATAGGAGAGAACAGTCACTTTCGATAAAACTGTTATTTAAATTTTTAAGTTTAACTTAACTTTTCTGGGTTTTGGTATTTTATTTTTAGCTACTTTTATACAGTGACAGATTAATTAAGAACCTGTACAACTAAAAATTGAACGATGGTTATTTAGGCTTTTAAAGGGCTAAGGGATTAATAAGTTAGCTACTCATTCTGAGCAGCATATCTTTGGTAACAGCAACTAAGAAGATTATGATACTATCTTGAATAGTCTGGTAACCTGGAACCAGAATATTCAACCTGGGACCACCTGGGCTGTATTTCTTTGTTGAGTAACATTATTCTGGGTACTTCTTGATCACTTTTTCATTAATAAGCACATAAAATGAACACATTTATTTGGGAGCGCCATGTTGGGATACAATAAAGAGGCAACAGTAATGTTCTTTTTTAGATTATGTTATTCTAAAACCATGAATTATTAATGGACATCTCTTGCCATGCAGAGGAGCTAGAAAAGAAATAAGGAAATACAGAAAAAGTAACTTTTTACCTAGGAATAAATGCTCTGATCTTATGTTTGGTTTGGGGATTTGGGTTTCTATTTTGGGGGGGGTCATTTTCTTTTCCAGATTATAAATGTACATTCTAATTATAAAAACCTTAAAATATAGAAGAATACAAAGAAAACCAAAATCACCTATTAGCTCATAATTGAATAAGAATTACTAATATTTTGAAACATTTTTCCTAGATATATATATATATATATATTTATACATGCAAAAATGTAAGTGAATAGTAACTTACGTAGGATGGATGGATACAAAGAAAGATTCTAGCTTACTTTTATATTGTGCTTTAAAACTCAGCATTAATGAACATTTTCCCATTTCTACAGCAATTTCTCCAAATCATAATTTTAAATGATTGGACTTTATGTTATCATTATCTTAATGTAATTAATTCTCCTGGGTTTTTGGGGGGAGGGGAGGACATGAAGGTTCTTTCAACATTGTCTCAGTTAGAAATGCTGTTAGGAGCCATCACACTGGGGACTATGTTGCTCCTGAACATCCTGTTCACCGGTTAGGGCGTGCGGCTGGGAGGGGCTGGACAGTGGGCCAGGTACACCAGGAGTTGGAAAAAACCACACTAGGCAAAGAACTTGCGTTAAGATCAGGAGTGAAATACATTAATGTGGGTGATTTAGCTCGAGAAGTCTGATCTCCGGATATCATCGAGTCTGGCAAGATGGCGTCTTCCAAGAGCATGCCGAAAGATGCACAGATGGCACAAATACTGAAGAATATGGGGATTACAGAATATGAGCCAAGAGTAATAAATCAGATGTTGGAGTTTGCCTTCCAATATGTGACCACAATTCTAGATAATGCAAAAATTTACTCAAGCCACGCTAAGAAAGCTACTGTTGATGCAGATGATGTGCAATTGGCAATCAAGTGTCGTGCAAACCAGTCTTTTACCTCTCCTCCCCCAAGAGATTTTTTATTAGGTACTGCAAAGCAAAGAAATCAAACCCCTTTGCCATTAATCAAGCCATATTCAGGTCCTAGATTGCCACCTTATAGATGTTGCTTAACAGCCCCAAATTATAGGCTTAAGTCTCTATAAAAAAAGGCATCTACTTCTGCAGGAAGAATAACAGTTCCACAGTTAAGTGTCGGTTCAGTTACTAGCAGACCAAGTACTCCCACACTAGGCACACCAGCCCCACAAACCATGTCTGTTTCAAGTAAAGTAGGTACTCCAATGTCCCCCACAGGGCAAAGGTTTACAGTACAGCTGCCTACTTCACAGTCCCCAGCAGTAAAAGCATCAACTCCTGCAACATCAGCAGTTCAGAATATTCTGATTAATCCATCATTACTTGGGTCCAAAAGCATTCTTATTCCCACTGATATGGTGTCATCACAAGATAATGCCAACGAATTATCAAATGCATTGACAAGAAAACGTGAAGATGATGATGATGTCAATGACTGATAGTTTGTAATCTAGCCTTGATGCTTATAACATGTATACTTGGTCTTAAATCCATTGTACTGAGTTAAAAAATGCATGTTGAATGTTTTTAAGTTGTGTTTTAGAAAACATAAAAAGTACTTAATGAGTAAATATAGTTACTATATATTTAACTGAAATGTTGGATTTTCTTTGATAGGGTTAGTAATGGTTTTTCATCAGCCTTCAAGTGTAAAAATAAAAAAATAAAATAAAATAAAAAGAAATGCTGTTAAATCTTTGATATAAGTCTTTCTTCATAGACAGCATTCTGGTCCTTTCATGTTTACCAGTTTTTCACTATTAATGGCTGTGTTAACATCTTTTTCCAACTTCACTTAGTCATTTGCTCCTTTTGGGCAGGGCATAGCCATGGCAGTTTGTAAAAAATCAGTTCTGGGCCTCCTTCTCTTTCTTGATTCTCTTCCTAGGTGATCTCATCTAGAACCATAACTTCAAAAACCATCCACATACCAATGATTCTCAAGTTTATATTGACCCAGTTATCTCTCCAGATTGCCATATTCATAACCAACCCCATCTTGACATTTCCCTTTTTATTTCTAATAGACACCTTAAACTTACATATGTAAGTCAGAGTCCTTGATTCTTTCCCAAAGCTTCCCCTTCTCAGTAAATTTTCTTTATCCACCTATTTGCTGAAGCTAAGAATTAAGTAATCAACCTTAATTTCTTCTTTTCCTTCACACTGCAGATCTTATCAGACCTACTTCTGGGATATATCCTGAATCTTACCCTCTTCTGTCCGTGTGCAGTGTTACCACTTTAGTCCAAGCCATCATCATCTTTTACTTGGATTATTAACAACTACCTTCTAACTGGATTTTCTGCTTTCATCTCCATTCTATTTTCTATAGGGCTTTTTTTGTTCGGTTTTGTTTTTTAGTACATTGAATCATGCCATTCACTTCCTTAAAATCCTTCAGTGGTTTGCCTTTGTATTTAAGATAATTCAGACTTCTTAGCATAAGCAGACTTTGATCTAGACTTCTCTACCCATCTGTCCTCACCTCATGCCACTCCATTGTGTTCATTAAATATTTCAGACTTTTTACTTCCTCAAGACAGTGTATGTGGTATTGTTTCCTTTTCTCTAGAATGTGCTCTTATCCTTTCAGTATCAGCTCAAATGCCATTTTTGCAAAGAAGCTCACCTTCCTTCACTAGGATAACTAAAGTAGCCAACTCTGCCCTGCCCTCAGTTAATCTTTCACTGTTTATTATATTGCACTTATTATTCTATAACATTTAACATGTAACAATCTAAAATTTTCTTGTTTGTTTCACTTTATTGTTTCTCTTCCCACTAGTCCGTGAGAACATAAGTTCTCAAACTTGTTGAATAAATGAAGTTATAAGTAGTACTAGTTTGTCCTTTTTCCTATGTAGCTTATTAAGACTTTGATAGTGACAGCATAAAGGCCAATTCAAACACAGTAGACCTAATTCTTACACTGATTAGTTAAGGAGTTCTGTGTAAGGCCCTTAATCTCTTTATTTCCTAATCTGTAAAACTAGGGGAAATACCATCTTTACAGTCCTCACTGTCTCACAAATTCTGTTTTCCTTTAATTTGTAAAGGTTTCACTCCAGGAATTACTTATTTTACATTCAGGATATCAGTATTATGTGGCCTTTTGATATTGAGAAATTATTGATATAGGAGGGATAGGTACCAAGATTAGCGAACATTCATATTACTTTAAAATATTTTTAAGCATTTCTGTTATTGAATTTGTTTTAACTATAATATAGTCTCCCTGTATCTGTTTTTCTCTTTGTACAGAATAATGTAGGAATAGGTTTAGGCAATCTCTTATGGATTTTAAGTTCTATGATTTCATGAGAATGGACTGTATTTTAATTTTAATTTTTTACTAAAATTATAAATGGAATCACAGCCAAATTGCCCAGCCTAACTTATTTCTGGATTGATAGGAAAACAAGTTGTACTGAAAAAACCTACTCAGATTTTTAAAAATTAAAATACTAATTGAACATTATATTTGAACCATTATAGCTGCTTCTGAAAGTTTCTTTTAATTATTTTTAGATATTAATTTACTTTTGAGGGTTAAATATAAAACACTGTGGATACTTTTAGAAGTGTGTTCCGTTTACTAAGGTACATTTTTAAATGCCACCCTTTCTTTATCTCATTATTAAATAGGAAGTATCATTGGCACAAACTGCACAGCCCACATCAGCTATTGTTCGTCCAGCATCATTACAGGTTCCCAATGTGCTGCTTACAAGTTCTGACTCAAGTGTGATTATTCAGCAGGCAGTACCTTCACCAACCTCTAGTACTGTAATCACCCAGGCACCATCCTCCAACAGGCCAATTGTGTAAGTGATTTGGGCCAATCATTGAACTATATATGAATTGTTAGTTTTCTCTTTATGATTTTTCTCTAAGACATTTAATTCACATTTTGACTGTGTGACTCTGTGTGTGTGTGTGTGTGTCTCTCTCTCCTTACTTGAATTTTGGAAACAATACTTGGGTGGTCTTTTTAAAATATAAATATTATCTAATAGTTTGAAAAGTACCCAAAACTTAGTTTTAAAAAATTAACATAGAATGTGAATTTACAATGACCTCTTATTTTCATGCTATGTCACACAAGCATATAAATTGCTTCATCATCAGATGACATTTCTATCAGTTCTTACAGGTAGCTCCCAAGAGCTTTCTGATGAGAACTCAGAAATTTTTCTCATTTTACAAATTAGAGATTGTTCTAAGTAAATTCATAATTTTTTCCTTTTTTTTTTTGTTTTTTTTTTTTTTGTTCACACTGCTACATTATTCATTTAGGATACAATTAAAAATAATTTTGCAATTTTCTTTGTAGTGGTTAGAAAATTTATCTTTACATGATATGGTAATAGTAAAAATACTGCTGTTTTTTTAAAGAGATGGTTGTTATGGATCTCTTGTCTTTAATTTCCCTTCTTTTGTTTTTCTTAGCCCTGTACCAGGCCCATTTCCTCTTCTGTTGCATCTTCCTAATGGACAAACCATGCCTGTTGCTATTCCTGCATCAATTACAAGTTCTAATGTGCACGTTCCAGCTGCAGTCCCAGTAAGTTAGAAATTTAGACTATTTAAATCTTTATAGCAAGTCTGGTCTTTGTAAAGCAATCAGAAAATACAGTTAGGTCTGCTTGATTGTCTTATGGAACTGAATCTAACACAATACTTTTTAGTGGTGGATAGTGTTTATTCATTGATATTTTTGAAAATAGCATATACCATTCAGAAAAGCAAACATAACTGGATAGAAAAGATTTTTTCTTCCCCCCCAAAATCTTAATTGTTTCCTTTATTTTCCTTTATTTTTATACTAAGAACTTTATTTCTTATTTACCCATTTCAATTTGACTAGATCTGTAGAATTCAAATATTAACACAGATTTCTAATTTTTTTTCTTTTTTGCGACTGGCTGTTATGGGGATGCAAACCCTTGACCTTCGGTGTTATTAGCACCATACTCTACCCATTGAGCTAACTGGCCAGCCCCAGATTTCTGATTTTAAAAAGATATTTGTACTAGAATACTTTATGCTTGTTAGGTAACTCCATGATATTCTGGTTAGTATGAGAATTTTTTATAAAAACACTGGCCATTATGGGGATCTGAATGAACCCTTGATGTTGGTTGTTATCAGCACCACACTCTACCCAGTGAGCTAATCAGCCAGCCCCAGATTTCTAATTTTAAAAAGATATTTGTATTAGAATTTTTGTCAAGTAAACTCCATGATATTCCAGTTAGTATAGAAATTGTTTATAAAGGCACACTCTGTGAACTTTTGTGGTCAAGTTGGGTTGCTGGAATTCCTTGGATGCCTAAGCATATTAAAATCTAAACATTCTAAAACCATAGTTTCCCACTTTCCTAATGAAAGCTCCAAAAGAAGAGTTTTTTGAGGGTCATGTTAAATAAATTTTGAAAGATATAGTCGAATAGTTAAATACCTATTTACAGTATTTAACAGTTTAATGAACATTTAAAAACACATTGTAGTAATGTAAATTAGAAATAATGCTTTTTTTCTTACTCTCACATTTCATAAAAGTTTTATTCAGACTCTTCAAATATCTTCAACATCCAAATTTTCATCCTGAGAGCCACTTTTCGAAACATCTATCAGTTTTCCAGAACACGTTTTCATTTTCACCTAGATTATTTACAGTGTAACACTTTTTGGGTCTCTCTATTATTCTCTTCCTGGAAATTTACCTCAAGCCTTAGATACTCATTTATATAATAAAAAGTGTTTTCTTTTACCTTTATAGATACATATTACTGATCAGTACAATGTGATCATTTACTGTAAAGCTTTTCAAATTGTTTAAAGCCTATTTATAGTAGCATTCCAACCCTCTTGGTGAGGTTTATACCCCAGGAATATTACTAAGAGACTAATGTAAAGTATTTACTTTTTTTTTTTATTTACTAATTCTTCCAAGTGATCTTCCTAAGTGTCCAAAATTAGCCTGGATTGAGGTAATTTCAAAATAATGTCTTCTTCAAACAGAATTTTGTTGTTCAAAATGCATTATTTGAGAGACTTTGTAAGAATTCACATATAAGGTGTCTACTTCCTCTTTTCTGAGGATATTTTTGAGGGCTGAAAAGACTCTCACTGTGTATTTGAGATTATATAGTTGTTCTGTTAAATGTACCTGTGATGAAAGCAACTTGAAATTAAAAAAGAGATATACTTTATACAATACCTGTTCACTCAGTATTAGGTTTTGTAAAAAAGACAAAAAACAAAATGGTAAAATCTATTCCAGATTATTATTATTTGAGAAATTACTAGAGGTTATCATCTTTTGTCATTATGCAGTGTATTAATATATCAGAGAACTTTTATGTATTTCAGAAAGTTTATATATATATTTTAGAAAAGCAAAGTTCATTGTCGAAATTATTTTTTATGCCTAGTCACAAGTTTTGATGTTCTTATCTTTCAAATTCAAAATGGAAGTGTGACAAATCTGTGAGAAATTTTGCATCGATCACTTTGAATATTTTGAGTTCTAAAAGAAGGAACCATTAAGAAAGAAATTATAAAAATTGAAGATTAGGGAAGCACATATCTCAGGGAAATTGACAACTTTTGAAGGATAAGTCAGGATGTAAGGCGAAGAGGGGTGTTTGGTGTAGAGATACAATCAGCTGGAGATAAATTTACAATTTCCTGATTTTAAAGTCTCAAATTAACAACCAATGTGCAAATAAAGTACAAATCTCATTTTGAATGTATTATCTAGCAATTATTTTTAAATATCTTTTGCGTAGCTCGTTCGACCAGTCACCATGGTGCCTAGTGTTCCAGGAATCCCGGGTCCTTCCTCTCCTCAACCAGTACAGTCAGAAGCAAAAATGGTGAGCAAGAATTTATTTCTTCTGTACATTTCTCAAGTCTGTTTTGAATTTGTTTTTTCCTTTAAAGCCTGCTTCAAATGCACAGTTTAGATCACATTTGATAAAGTTATGGACTACTTTGTACTATAGAAGGACCAGAAAAATTGGAACAGGAAAGCTCCCATTAGCAAAGTGACTAGTTAGTGGTACTTTAAAATAAACAGGTGAATTGGAAGTCAAGTTGTAATTCTTGTCATTTGTGGTTTGTCTGGTGTTTGGCTGTGGCTTTTTAAACAAACTCTTTCTCCTCCTGGTGGAGTGTAAGGGTACTACAGCTGTAATTATCTGAAGGCAGTGCTGATGTAATGAGTGGTTTTAAACATTATTGAAGAGAAATCTGGAATAGTATACAAATTAGCACACATCACACATGATACATATATTTTCTATTGTGCTTCAGATGCTAAGATATTGGCGTTGTTTCAAGGGATGAGCTATAGATTAGGAATCTGGAGACGTGTTTTAATTTTAATTCTAACTCTGCTATTCACCGCCTTTAATCACACTTTAACTTTTCTGACATTGTTTCCTCATCTGTAAAATAAAAGGATTAAGGTTTGATTTCTGGGGCCACTCTCAGCCCCAAATCCTATAAACTTTTTCGTTTCTTGGTGGAATACATGAAGCTTTTATTATTTTTTTAAATCAATGTGATCGTCCCTTCTACAGTCTAACTCAATACAAGGCTAGCAACATTAGTTAATGTATCCTTAGGAAACCAATAGATAAGTAGTTAATAGTCACCTTTTATTTGCTTTAGTTCTTGCTAGGCACTATACTAACAATATTAATTTATACAGTAAAAAAGTTATATTATATATTGCAAAGCTGTAATTTTTTACTGCTGTTCTCCATTAGTTCAAATAATCAGTATGAAATTTGCATGATAACCTTTTTAAAAGTAAAACTTACACACCATCTGAATGAACAGTAATTGGTTGAGGAGTGTAAAAATGAGCTGTTATTGATTGTGATGTTAGAAGGACCTAAAAACATGATGGGGAAATTTTTCACATCATAACATTCAGGTCAGAAATTTGGAAATACTAAGATGGAATCTTCACTTGATAGCAGAAGAGCTTCACTGCGGATGTTGTTTACACTTCCTGTTTAAACATACTGTACAAATGAAAAATTCAATTTAATTTGCCATGTAGTGAGAATTGAGTAGAGTAGAAATAGGAGTTAAAGAGATCCTACTGTATTTTTACACCATGAGTGGACTTTTTTTTCTACAAATTATTCAAAAGCAACAAATCTGATTTAAAGAAATCCTTTTGGCTATATAAGAGTAGGCAATATTTCTAGAAACTATTAAACTTAATACTAAGCCAGAAAACTTTTAGGTCACCAGGAAATTAAAATAAAAGTGTTTTGTATGCTTGCAAATTAAAAATACTAAAGCCTATAACTTTCATAAATTAATATATATGAACAGTAATCATTGGTCAAAGACTCAAAAATAGCATGGGAAGTTACAGATTGCCCCACTTAAATTTAACAATCCAGTTAAATTTTGCTAATGTAAAATAGCCATATTTAGGTGATTGCCTATTTTAATTCACATAGTAAATGATTGTCCTATTTTTTGTTTAATTAAAAGACTGAAATTATTCTGCTCCCTTTCTTTTTAAATTTTCATTATGGAAGATTTCAAACATATAGAATGTAAATAGTATAATATAATGACCCCCCATGTACTCATCACCCAGCTTCAGTTATTAGTGATAATTCTTGTTTTATCTATACCTCAATCCACTCCCTATTCCCATTTATTTTTATGGTCTTTTTTAATATAAAATTTACATACATTGAAATAAAACAGTTTTATCTGTACAGTTTTGATAAATAAGTACATTCATGTAACCCACACCTCTTTTATGATATAGAACTTTAACATCTACTCAGAAGGTTTCTCTGTTTCCCTTTCCAATCAGTCCTTCCCTCAACTGTTCTGATATTTGTTACAATACATTATTTCTAGAATTTCGTATTAATGGAATCAGTATATACTCTTTTGTATTCACCTCACCATATATCTCTAAGATTTATTCATGTTCTTGAGTGTATCAGAGTTTGCTTCTCCTTATTACTAAGTACTATTCCATCGTGTGAATATACCACAGGTTTTTTTATCCATTCTCCTATTGATGGACAGTGGAATGGTTTCCAGTGTTTAGATATTGTGAATAAAGCTACTATACATATTCTTCTATAACTCTTTTTGTGGACATATATTTTCATTTTCTTGGATAAATACTTAAAAATAAAATTGGTGAGTCAGAGGATAGGTATCCATTTAACTTTGTAAGAAATTGCCAAACCTTTCTCCAAGGATTTACATTCCCACCAGTAGTGTATGGGAATTACAGTTGTCTCTGCATTCTTGCCAACATTTGGTTTTCTCTCTCTTTTTAATTGTAGAAATTCTAGGGGTATGTAGCAGTGTCTTGTGGTTTTAATTTGTGTTTCCTTTTGGCTAGACTTTCTTTTGAAGTCTTTTGCCCATTTTTTCAATTGTGTGCTTTTCTTTTATTATTTCAGTATATGAATTCTTTTTATATACTGGATACAAGTTTTTTCTTAGATATGTGTGTATATATATCTTATGAATATTTTCTTAGTCTGTAGCTTGCCTTTATTTTCTTAATGGTTTGTTTGTACTCTCATCGATTGCTACTTTTATCTTTAATATTTCCTTTCTTCTACTTAATTAAGTTTAATTTGCTTATCATTTTTTAGCTTCTTAAAGTAGAATCTCAGATTAATTTAAATCTTTTTTTCCCTTCCTAATATAGGCATTTAAAGCTATAAGTTTCCCTCTATGCACAATTTTTATGTGCTATATTTTCATTATCATTAATTCTCTAATTGCCTTTGTGATTTCTTCTTTGACCTGTGGGTTATTTAGAAGTGTATTGTATAATTTCCAAATATTTGTGATCTTTTCTATTTATCTTTTTCTTACTGATTTCTTTTTTAATTACATTAAGATTTTGGCAACTTACCATCTTTGGTTTATTTGGTTGTTCTGCATTTCCATTTTCTACTAGATTATAGCTCTTTATTTTGGCTTATTTTTGAAAACAATAGGTATTGCTATACTACTCAAGTAACATGAACTGGTAACTTAAAATATCAATTGACTGGAATACTAAGGGAATTTAGATTAGCTGCATTTTTTTGATGTGCAGAAATTATTTTATTTCACACTTCAAAATTGTTTTTACATTCTTATCAAATATTATTAATCTATTTTCCCTGTCTTAATAACGTAGAGTGAGCATTATTTAGCATTTTGTTTGATTCGGGAATTTTTAATATAGTACTTGTATGTCATTATTATCAACATCAACTATAATTGTGTATCGTTATATGTGCAAAATGAATCTACCAACCGTAGGGAATTACTCAGAAATAGTTTGCTTTTTGTAGTTTATTAGTTCATATTCATATATTTTAAAACATCGTTTAACAACTATTTCAACTGTTACTTACTTAACAAATGTTTCTTATAACAGGTATGATTTTAAAGTTTGAGTTTTTTCTTGCAGTTGTTTCCAGTAATCGTTAGGAGAATCAAAAAAGAGTCTTATCTTCTAAAAAGGCCATTATTGATTTTTTTCAACATGTGCAGCAATTGGGATTATATCATATCAATGAGGTGTTTGGCTTTTGCATTTTTGATGCCCTTGATGATGACTTCTGTACACAAAAACAATTATTCAAGGACTACTTTCTAAAAATAATATTGGATTTGTTAAAGTTACAAATTCAAAAACTTAGTTTTTCCCTAAGTTTTCAAGGCAGTTTACATATACGATTATGACATGATTGCTTTTAAAGGGCTTAAAATATAGTTAATCTTAAACATGCTAAGCTGCATTTATAAACTTAATATATTTTGTTTTCTCTATAATTGCCTCAGTTGTCTAACAGACTTTCTGAAGTACTTACTTTAATAACTCAAATTTAATTAAACTTATAGATATAGTGAGGCTTAGTTTTTTAAAAATATTCCTATACTATTTAGAAACTTAGGTAAGATTAGCTTAGTGCTTACAACTAAAATCACAGGACTAAATCGTTCTTTTAATTAAACATTTTAAATTGAAATCCATGGGTAATCTATTGCCATGCTCAGTGTGGCAAATTATTTTAGACACTTTTAAAACATAAAATACCAAATAGGTACTGTTTATTTCTAAGTTTGAAATTGAGATGTCATTGTCATCAGTTTATTTTATTAAGCTTCAAAGGTCTAAAAAGACTTATCAAATACACAATTCTATAATCCTAAGTAAAAAAAAGTTGAAATTGGGTTTATATCCCAGTACACAAAGGTTTCTTAATTACCAGATCAGTGATCACAAGCCTTTATTCTTTCCTGCATCAAAGATAGAATCCAAATCCATGCTCTTCAAATGGTGGTTCCCAGCTCACATCTCTCCTACGTATTGAATAATTCTTCTGCTTGTTCATCTGTCTGCAGCTCCCCCACTGAAACTTGTAATTTCTTTTTTCACTGCTTTAGTTGTATTTTTCTTTGCTGTTGCTGCTTTCAGCTTTTTGAAAATATTCATCCTTTTTGGGTTCTGCATCACTCTCAAGGACTTATTTGACTTTTGTGGCCACAGTCAGTTATTGATAAGCTATATAGTGTAGCAGTGGTGATTCTGCTAAAATGACCTGTGATTAAAAAATAATGTAAGAGAAATGGCAGGATTGGAACACATGAGTAGCACGCTACAACTGACGAGAAACTTACTTTGTACCCTAAGATAGCCAAGGCTGCTTTTGTAATTCCCTGATTTTCAGATGCCAAGTGCTTACAGGAAGATATTATGTATATGTTGTGTTTATGTCTGTTATAAACAGTGAAATAAGATCATTCCTTTTCTTCAGAGTAAGCTTTTTTAAGAAAATTGTTTAAGTCTTTGGAAAAGTAAGAACATGATAAAGAAATAGGGGTAGATACAAGATTATCTAGTAATTTTTAATACTACAGAAAAGTTCCTGGGATCTGCTGTTTTCTGCAGAATCACACTAGACCTCACGAAATTTGGTCCTAGGGGTTTTGTGTGTCATTAAGCACATAAACCATAGATATTTACGTCTGTATTACTCTTCTAATAAAACAATTTTCTCATGTAATATTTGAAGTCAAAAGTAGCTCTTCTGAATAAGAAAGTGTTAATCATTCAAGAGTTTTATTGAAGAAGATTTACTAAAGTATTTGAGTAGTATCTTCCTTTAAGTCTGTGTGACAAACTGAGAAATATCTTTGCACACAGTTGGTAGCCAGTAGGTTTTCTGCAGGGGGTTTCTACTGAGAGCTGACATAGGGCATCTTGGCAAATGTTCAGAAACCTACATTAACTTGGTTGGGCCCTGCATGGAACCTCATGTTCAGCAGAATTCTTCTGACCTGCCTCTGCATGCCAAGCTAATCAGCAAACACCTAATGAGCCCACTCCAAGGAAACAGACTCTCTTCCAACCTACTTCATTTTCATATGTTCTCTGGGGTGGGGAGACAAGACTTCATGAGGACTGATGATGCTGCAAAGACCACAATAATGATAATTAACTTGCTGAATTTAGAAGATTATGCTGTTAATTAGTTGCAAAATAAAGATAAGTAATAGAGCAGCAGATGGTAGGATAACACCCAGGAGAAGGAGGGTTATTACTCTGATGAGCTTTTGTGGCACATATGAAATATGAATCTGACTTTTTCATAAATTGTTTCTGGAGAACATTATCTTTTTTTCTTTGAACTATGATGGAGTAGTTTGTTCCTACCAAGTTCTGATCTGATAAAATTTATTTTCAAGGGTACAACACAGAACTTGAATAACAAATTATTTTTAGCAGATCTCCTCTTAAAATGAATGTGTCAGACTGGTCAGTACAACAAAGTTTTCATCCTTTAATTAATTCACAGTCTATATCTAAGAAAAAAAAAGTTTTCAGTATAGTAGTTGAACTTTACATCGCTAAAAATTAACGCTAAACATTAAAACACTAGTGTACTTCTTAGAAATATGATAATAAAGTTATTTTTGTTTTCTTTCAAACAATACATATCTTTACTTTAAAATTAAAATTGTGCCTAGGTTTTATTGTACATGTTGAAGAATGTAAATCTTTTAAAACTTAATTTTTCTTAGTGCTCAATCTATTTCTGTGAATACACAATCTTTATTTATATTAAATTTCTCTGAGAGAAAGTTGGATCTCGGCAATGGACTGACTAATGTCTGATACTCAATTTAATTGATTGCTAATATACTTAATAATATTAGACCAAAGCTCTAATTTGGTAAAGCTTTTGTTAAAAATACATTCAGTGAACTGAGAATCAGCTAGAATTTCTGGTATTATCTGTGCTGCAACTCACTCTGATTCTGGGAGGTAATTTCACTCTTTGGGAATTTCTTTATCTGTAAGAGTGATTGGACTAATTAACTTCCATTATCTCTTCTAGCTCCAAAATTCTATTGTATTACTTGAAGTTGATACGACAAGCAAACAGAAAGGACATTGTTGGGGCGGGGGGGAGAAGGGAGGGAGGTTTTGGTGATGGGGAGCAATAATCAGCCACAATGTATATCGACAAAATAAAATTTAAAAAAAAAAAAAAATTCTATTGTAAAATAAATGCCCATTATGTTTATATTTGTTTTCATCTAGTTTTTTAAAACCAAAGTATTTGGCCTTCTTTAAAATGCCTCTAACAAATATATGGATGGATTATAGATATTCTTATATTAATTGTAAAATTTAAATGAATGCTATTTAGTGACTGCTTTTTTCACCTCCCTCATTCTAATTTTTTTTTTAGCATATATGTATTTTTGTTGTAGTTTAAAAAAAAATTAATTGGCAGTTCAGAGTAGTGTTAACTAACCCTAAAAATCTTTTCCTTACATTTTATACCCAGTGGCACGCTTTCCAAGTCAGACCTATTGTAATCAATGTAACAGCATGGAGCAAACATTAGAGCTTCTTCACTGGATGAGTATTATATACCCTAGGGCAGTCAAGAGAGGATAATGAGTGAATACTGATGCTGCTTTTAAGTGCTCTATAAGGTAGTAACTTGGCCTACTAAAGATTATTCAAGAGAATGATGTTTATGTACTTCAGATTCCCCTATGTGCAGTTACTGTATTTCATTAATTCTAAGAGTTAAGCTCTTCACTATAAAACTTTAAATGCTCTTCAATTCTGTGATGTTTTCTACCTAAGGACTTAAAAATGTTTTACCGACACATAATTTACCAAGCCTCTCATCTCAACCTCTAGTTATATTTATACACATTTTATATCCAGGAACGAAAGCCCCAACTTAGTGATATATGCTGGATACTATTCATTGTATTTCAGTATCTAACATTCTGTTTATAAAATATATAAATCTGGAGAATGACTACCTTCCCATACTCTCCTCCTTTGTTCTATTTATATCATCCATACTTTCCAACTCCTATCTTTCTACTTTCAATTCTTCTTGATTATTTTCCTAAGTATTCCTGTGTGATTCCAGCCAGTTACTTACTACTTTGGCCACCCATCTAATTTCACTTATAATCTATCCACTTCCATATTATCCCATCAGTTATTAATGTCCTAGCTACTAATACGAGGGTACTTCAAAAAGTTTGTGGAAAAATAGAATTGAATAATACAATCTTTCCATGAACTTTTTGAAGTACCCATGTATGGTTGTTTCTGATTGTTTTAAAAAGAAGGAAAAAAAGGAAGGAACTAGGAATCTTGTTTGGATTCTGAAAGTCGCAGTGTATGATGTGGTCTTGAACATATTTTACATAAAAAATATGTCTGGGGCCAAACCAGTGCTTAAGATGACCCTTAAGTACAGTTTGAAATTCCAAAAGTATAGGAACTCTCCTTATTCTCTGGCATCCTCCCACCCCTATGCTAAAAAAATAGAGGCCTCGATAGCTATTCTTGAAGAAATAAGGAAGCTGGGAGCTGACATTTGAGAAATCCAAATCCTTTTATGAGTCAGTTAGTTTTGCAGGTAATATATAATTTTCACCTCAGTCCTGCAAGGAAGTTATCATTATTTCCAGTTTTGCAGATAAGGAAACTGATATTCTCAAAAGATTAATGATTTGTTTAAAATCATAGATAGTTTGAGTTAGTTAAGTTCTGAACCTAGAGTGTCTTCTCAGCTGTACAAAACTTTCATAATACATTATACTAATCAGTGAAGATACTAGGACTTTACATATATAGTGCTTTTTATAATTCAAAAAGAAGTAGTCTGTGAGAAAAGAGGGAGAAAACATGCCTGATCCTGGATGACATGGCTTAGCAGTTGCAATATTAGGGTTGATGATCTCAATCCTTAAAGATTATCTTCTGAATCATTAAGCCATATAGTCTCAGATTATTTATCGATCTTTCCCTGTGTTTTCTGATGGCACCAATGATAATGTATGCAACATTGTACCATGGGAAGATTATGCACTTTGAAATTAAAGAGGTTCGAGTTCACATTTAGGATTTGAGATAGCTTAATGGTTTTGCACCCTTGAGCAAACAATCTCTAATCTGTAAAATGAGGATACTAAAAACGCATTGAAAAACTACTGATAACAACAGGGATGAATCTCAGGTTCATTATGCTAAGGGAAAGCCAGATTTTAAAAGCTATAATGCCTTTCATTTGTATGATATTCTGGAAAAGGCAGAACTCTTGATCAGAAAACAGATCAGTGGTTTCCAGGGATTGGGGGTGGGAGAAGAGTATGCATAACAGCACAGGGCATGAGGGCATTTTGAGGGTAGTAGAACTATTTTGTATACTGATTGTAGGTGAGGTTACACAAATGTATGTGCATGTTAAAACTCAGAACTGTTTACTAAAAGAGTTAATTTACTGTATGTAACTTATACCTCAATAAAACTTTTTTTTTAACTACTAACTTCATCTTTAAAATCATACCCAGACACTACAATGATTAACAGTAGAGAGAAAATGTCCACTAATATGTGTCCAGGTATAATGATTGCCTCAGTTGAAATTCAGATATAAAAATCTTTTCATATGTGCTTCAGTTTTTAAGGGATGTGGATCACATATGGTAAGAAGATACATGTAGATGAAAATAAAGAAATTATAAATTTTTGAATAGTTGTAAAATTTTCTAAATTGTTCTTAGTTGGAGTGACAATTGTACTCAAATCATTTCGGGGCACTTTTCAAAAGCGCTTCTCTCTCACCTCACCCTTTCTGCTATACTTAAGGAAGGAAGAAAGGAAAGATTGCCAAGAATCCGTGTTTTTAACACTTAACACCCCAGGCAGTTATTTACTTCAAGAAAGTTTGGGAAGCACTGAATAGACTGCAACGCAATTTTCACATAAGTATATTTTTTTTTACTAGCTTCCTTCCCTCCAAGTATGCACCTGAGTATGGATCTTAAGAGAATGTAATGGAAAGGCTGGCCTGTTACCTTAGTTGGTGAGAGTGCGGCCTTGTAACCAAGGTCAAGGTTTCGGATCCACATACCAGCCAGCCGTCAAAAGAAAAGAAAAGAAAATTAATGGACATATCTCTTGACTCAAATTTTTCTAATAAAACTTATTTTGGGCTCAGGGATTAATTTCTTTTATTAAGATCAGTATAAGCAATAATAATCCCAGATCTCTCAGGTCCCTTAAGTTCCTTTCATCACTGACATACTATAGTATGATTATCTTGTGCCAATTATTTTATATTTGTGAATCACAACAATAAAACTACCTTAAATATCACATGTGCTCATTTTTGCTAAAGAACCAATTTCTGTCAGTTATCAAATAAGTTTATTGTGCACATATGTAGCAAATCACAGCACCAGCTACTAAAAGGGTTTCAAAGAAATATAAGGCAATCTCTGCTCTTAAAGAGCTTACTATCTAGTTGGGAGATAAAATAGTCACATATGACAAATTTTTGGTAATAGAATAATAAGCTTCATTCAGATTATATCTATAAATAGGTAGCCATAAATATCTAGGTCCTCATTCTAACACTAGATCTGTCATACTCTGAAAGTCAGGTTAACTGGCAAAATAGAACTTAGTGGAAAGGATAAACTTGGGATTAGATTTGCTTACTGGGGAAAAGACTACCTAAAGGAGGCAAGCCTAGCTATAGGTTCTTGAAAGAGGAGGTTCAGTCTGACAGCATAGTGACCTAAAAAATGCAACATCAGGTCATTATCTATCTAAACACTGTCATCACACCTACAAGCAGAAATCAAGTAGGCCCAAATCTGGAAAAGAGGAGATTTAGGTCTTAGAATTTAGGCAGAGCCTGAGAAGATTGGGATATTGGGTATAAGAATGGTGTAGAAAAAAACAGGTGAGTGTATATAATAATTAACTTATGTTGCCTATTTTAGTTGAATAAAGCTAGTTATTTTCAATTAACAATAAATCTGAAATCTAAAACACTCCTGGTCCCAAGCATTTTGAATTAGGGATACTCAACCTGTACCAGACAAAAAGATTTGGGGAAGCTTTCCAAAGGTCCTATGAAGGATCTTCAAAAAGTTTGTGGAAAGATTTGTAGTTTACAATTCTGTTCACAAACTTTAAAAAGCGCCCTTATATTATTTCTATTAGTATTTATAATAACCTCAGGAATGCAATGAAATAGATGAAAACTAATTTTAAAATAGTATGTGTTTGTGTGTTTCTTAACAAATATTTTTTGGTAAGCCGAAGAGTATATTGAGAGTCAGATTTGAATGTCAAGCAGAGAACTTTTTTTTTTTTAATGGTGTTTGCATTTCAGAGATTAAAAGCTGCTTTGACCCAACAACATCCTCCAGTTACCAATGGTGATACTGTCAAAGGTCATGGTAGTGGATTGGTTAGGACTCAGTCAGAGGAATCTCGACCACAATCATTACAACAGCCAGCCACATCTACTACAGAAACTCCGGTATGTGTGTTGTTTTCATCGTTCAGTGCTCTGTCATCCTTAAGAAGACATATACAGTGTAACTTATACGACTTCTTTATATACTTTGAAAAAAATTATTTCTGATCAGGTTATTACAAAATTGTATCAAAAGCTTTAGGAAAAGGTAGTTCAGTGTATAAGTATTGATACAGAAATTAATAAATGTTAATTAATTTTTAATATTAGGACACCCTATAAATGTTTCTGTGGGTATCTGTATATGTTGATCTGACATGACAATACATTTTAAAGAAAACATTTTTTTCCTATTGATTCCTAGAACAGTGAAACTGAATACAGATGTGAGAAACTTAACTTCATTCTCTATTTCTTGATTGAGAAAGTTTAGAGTTGTGACCTTCCTCTTTGGGAAATTAGTTCTGTAATAACTAGAATAACTGTAATAATTAGAAGCTTATATTGAGGAGAATGAAGAGTTGTCTTCTTTAATGATTGTCAAAAACTGTAGACTTGTCTTAAAAACAAACCATAATTATTAACATTAGATATTTTTTCAAGAACCAAAACTAAGATTTCTAACAAATCTTTTTGGATCTCTTTTTTTAAATTATCATTGATTTACCTGTTTCCTAAAATGTCATATGTTCATGATTATAGCCCATATCATATTCTAGTATTGTGGTGGCCTTTTTAGCCGTAAAAATGTGTAGAGCTGTTAACTGCTGTTCCAAATGTCCCAAAAAGGCAGACATTTTTTTCCTTTAGTAATTCTTGCTTCTTTTTTTAGTATTGGTCACTCATTGTAAAACATTACTTCTTTTTATTTATTTATATATGTACCCTTCCTCACTTCTAGGTAATCAGAATTCTTTTAGAGAAATATATAGATGTAGATTGACACACATACATATATGTATATATTACATTACTGATGTAAATCAAATGGTTCTTGAATTAAAACTTGTGAAACATCATCAAAGGAGCAGATACGCTTTATAACAGCTATTTAAACTAGAGGCTTCTTCACTCATCTCTAGTTTGTGACTGCCTATCAGATGATACATATTTCTATATGTTTACAATAAAGGGTTTCTGTATTTCTGTTAAGTGTTTCAGAACTCTGTTTAGACTTTGTCTTCTCTACTTGAAGAATAGTAGCATTGGCATTAAAAAGTAAACGTTTTCAAGGAAACACAGGTAAACAAAGTTTTAGATTGCCACCTAAGCATAGGTATTTACATAACTATTTTATCTATACAAAACTTAAGGTAGAGTGGAATGTAGTTGTGGTTGTCATCCACTAAACTTTATTTAGGGGCAGAGACAGGGAAAATGTGTGTGTGTGTTATAAATCAGGGGTTAGCAAACTGTGGTTCACAGACCAAGTGCTGCCCGTGGCTGTTTTTATATGGTCTGCAAGCTGCGTATGAGTTTTACATTCTTAAAGAGTTATTTTTTAAACAGAAAAGAAATGAATATAATTTATTTTTAAGTCTTTTTTTATACTAACTATAGTTTCCCTTGGATCTAAGTTTTATTTATATCTTTATATTTTATTGTATTGGATCAAAACCCAATGAAAGCAGGACTTCATCTATTTGATGACTGCTGTATCTCTATTTTCTAGAATAGTTCCCATATTTTCCGAATGAAATACAATGAATGAATCAGTGGAAGTGGGGAGAGAATGAGCAGTATATCCTTCTAAGCAACTTCAAATCCTTGTTAGGAATAAAAATATACAAATGTAACTGCATAATAGTTTCTGCTATTCTACTAATATTTGTGATTTATTAGTGTTTGTTGTAATGAGTTAAAACAAAAACAAAAAAACTGTTCTCTCCTATTCAGCCAGATGAATAAAAGAAAATATCTACTGTTTTCAGTAGTAAAGATAAGAGGATGAAGAAAAAAGATGTCAAGGTTACAATTCTTGAAGCCAGCTATAGTAATATTTTTCTAAAAGATAAATTTGCATTATACAGGTAAAGGAAAAAAATCTAATTTAATGCTTGATCTTTATTATAATTAAAATACTTTATAAATGAAATAACACTCTTTAATTTTTAGTAGTAGTTATTTGGACAAAGGAATTGAATGATAACTTTGTATTGGGGGGAATTTGTAGAATGAGACATAGTTTTGCTGTTTACCTGCAAATTTATTTTGAGCTTATATATAAGATCTTTGTTATTATATAGATTAGGAGAAAATAATTTTATTTGTTCACAACAGTTTAAAATATAATTATAGGTAAAAAGATTGTTTTCAGTCTTCTCCTTTGGATCATATGCTTGTAGCCACAAAGTACTCTTTTCCTCTGTACCATTTTCAAGAGTTTATTTCCTGTCTCCCATATTCAAGGGTTCTGTGGTACAGTTTTGGGGTTTCTGAGAGGCTTAGAAGAATCAGTTGTTCTGTAGTCCTAGACTCTAGACAATATGGCTATCTACTGAAGATTTCTGTCTCTCAGCCAATCTGAGATAACCAAGCCGATTGATTGACAGGGGGCCAATTAAAATGAAAATCAGGGCTTCTCTGGGGTTCTACCTACCAGAAAAAAAGAGCATAAACAATTACAAGAACCTGGCCCTTAGAAAAAGACTGACCCTAAGTTCCAAAAACTGAAGAAAAGCTGAATGCACCAAAGTATATATACATCCTTTCCCTCTGTAATTTTAAAGAAACCACTTTTTAAAGAAAATTGATAGATTTAATACGATATATTTTATTTCAGAAATAGCACAGAAAACATGGTTTCTTATCATGAATTTAAATAGAAAGTTATTAAATTTTTTAATTTACTAACTTCTAATCAGTAGTTTTCAAAGCATTGAATAATACAATCAAATCTGTTAAAAAATACACTTGGAAAAATATATGATCCATTTGTATTGTATTTTCTATTTTTCATATTTTTTCCTACATAAATGAAAATATTATACATATTTTAAAGAATACATTCACTATGACATCGCCTTAGTGAGAATTTTGTTATGACATAGCTTATTGATTTCAAGGAAGGTGTTAAACGACAAGGATGATTTTCATGTTGCCCAAAAATACTGATGTATTCACAGGACTTATAAAATATAGTTAGTAGCTCTCCCCCTTTGAACACTATTTACTGCCTATGTTAATTCACTCAATAAATACAAATATAACAAGCATCCATCTGTGTTTATTACTAGGCTTCTCCAGCTCACACAACTCCGCAGACCCAAAATACAAGTGGTCGTCGAAGAAGAGCAGCTAACGAAGATCCTGATGAAAAAAGGAGAAAGTTTCTAGAGCGAAATAGAGCAGCAGCTTCAAGATGCCGACAAAAAAGGAAAGTTTGGGTTCAGTCTTTAGAGAAGAAAGCAGAAGATCTGAGTTCATTAAATGGTCAACTGCAGGTATGGAGCATGTATGTGATTTTTATTTTATTTAAGTGGTTACCTGTGTAGTACAAAAGTACCTGAACTATCTGGCTTGAACTTTATGAAGTTGTGATATAAAGTTCCAACAAAGAATTTTAAAATTTAAAAATATCACTGGTATTTTACTTGTTTATTTTTTGGTTTATATCACAACTATAAAGTAGCAGTTTTTATTTTTAAATTCTTTCCTTCTTTGAATTATAAATTTTGTTTTGTTTTGTTTTATTTAAAGTGAATATAGTGCTCCCGAAAGGTGCCAGATTGACAGCTTTGGAAACTGAAGGACTCTAATTACCCACAGAACAGGTACAATATGGCCAGTGGCAGTACAAATCATTTCATACTGCCCTGCCAATGTGCCTCAGGTACATTTCTTAGAACCTCATGGAGTATAAAGGTTTTAAGGCTCCCTCCCTGTTCAGTCTTTAAGATTTCCAATGATGGTATCAGGCAGTACCAAATCTATTTCCCTCTTTTTGTTATTACTTCCTTCCTTTTGTTTTATTGTTTTGTTTTTTAATGTTGTGAATATTCTCCAGTAAAATCTTTTAAACTACCAGTTGATAAACATTAGCTGGAAAATTGATGTTAATGAATTGTAGTCATTACTTATAAGTCAATCTTCTGAATTATCCATTGCCAGTTAAAAATGAATCTTTCTGTGTAATCATAATTGATGTAAGAGACCTGTTTTCTTCTTAAATCTGTCTGTAAAGATGTCAGCAATATAATTGTCTGTTTAAATGCTTAAGAGAAAGTTTTTAGCATTAGATATAACATTAAACAAACTGTAAACTTTATAAGAAAATTTTTCATATGTGAGGTAGATGTCTTTTAAAAGTCTTTTGTGCTTTGAACATTGACATGGTAGCTTTAGAACAGATTGCCTTGCAAAACTTATTTTTAACCATTTTATTTTAATGGTTTAGAAAGAATTCAAACATAACTTACCACATCACATAGACTTCAGATATATATTTATATACTAGGGTTTATTAAGAAATATTATGTTCTTACCATCTGATAAATGAATTCTCATTCAAGAACTAGTTTCACAATTTTTTACAAAAAATGTCTGAATTGTTTTCCCTTTTAAGTAAACTGAAATAAGTACTAATTTATGTATATACTACAGCATGGCTGTTCTTTACCAAGTCTGTTAGAATATTAGCTATTATTACTTAAATTTTCAGATATTCATATTACATTAACAAAGTGATTTAGGTATATCAATTTTTTTCTTTTCTGTTGCTAACAAAACCTTCTGAATGACTTGGCTATTTTATAGCTATATGATGTAAAACATAATTAACCTCTATTAGCCTCAGTTGTCTTACCTGCAGAATAGAGATAATAATACCTGCTGGTCCTAGTCAAATTAAAATGAATGCAAGTGTTTTTTCATACAGAAAAGTTTAATTAGTAAGACAAATTTATCAGTATTTTTCTTTGTAGCTTGTCTTATTGTGCCTCGTTTAAGAAGTGAAAGTGTTTGAAAACTATAAAGTGGTATGTAAATATATGGTATCATTTTACAGGGACTTTAGGTTGAGTCAGTTTTCTGCTTTGACCCAAGTTTTATAGCAGTATTAACAGCTTTTAATGAGATATTCCTATTTCCTTAATTATACTACAGCACTGGTCACCATTATTAATAGCAACACTTTATAATGAAAACTTTGGAAAATTTAGTATTCAGAATAAATATGATCTTTATTTACCTTATGTTTTTTCCACCATACAAACTATGATAAAAATGTCATTTTGTAACAATAATGTGCCTTTTGTATTTCCTAATTTGGTAGAAATTTCTCGATTGGAGAAATAAAAGCAAGATTTATTTTCTAGGTAAAAGTTAGCAGACATCACTTTTGAAGCATAAGACATTTAAATGGAAGTCAAATTCAGGGAATCACTAAGTTAAGCTCTACAGTTGAACATGAGTTTAGGTAATACCTCAAATTACAGACAAGTATAATCAGTATTTTTTAATCATTAAAAACTGAGTGACAAAGGCATCCTAGTTTTAGAAGTGCATTCCAAAATAATGAGGTGAAGTGATATATTATCAAGGATTTGATTTAAAGTGCATCTCCAAAAAAGAAAAAGAATTAGGTTTAATTCAAATTAACCTCGGGAAATACTTGTAATAAATTTTTATGTGTAAAAAGAAAGTAAAAAGAAAAAGCTGGAAATAGCCCAAATGTCCATCAAGGATAAATGGATTAACAAGTGGTTGTATATATGTACAGTAAAATATTATTGAGCCATAAAAAGGAATGAAGTATATGCTGCAATGTGGATGAACTTCAAAACATTATGCTAAGTGAAAGAAGCCAGAACAAAACACATACTGTGTGATTCTATTTATGTGAATGAAATACCCAGAATAGATAAATCTACAGACAGAATGCATATTGGTAGGGAGGAGGAGGGAGGGAAAGGGGAGAAACTGCTTAATGGCTAAGGGGTTTTGCTTCGGAGTGATGAGAGGATGGTAGTGGCACAACATTGTGAATGTACTAAATGCCACTTTAAAACGATTACCTTTACGTTACATGGATTTCACCTCAATAAATTACTGGGAAAAAAATGATCACTTGCATATTAAAAGGTATAGCATAATCCTTTTTTATTAATTATTTACATGATAAATGTATAGGTATGGGAATTGGTATAGAAATGACTCCCTAATTATAGGTAAAATTTTAGGAGTGGCATGTCCCAAGATGTGAAAAATAGTGGAGGGGTATGAGAAGCATGGATGGTCTGGGGAAGAAAGGGCACTTTATCATGATTTTCTGTTATTTTAAGTCAGTGTATGATTTTTACCTTTTGATGTTTTTTTAGTTATTTGTCAAATAAAATAAAAGCAGTTTTATAAAGTGACAGGTTTTCATTTTCAGAGTGTGAAGAGTTAACATGCTTATAGTCAATTCAGGTAGAAAATAATTTTTCAGTCTGCCAACAGCAAAGCCGTTAACTGTGAAGAACAGAATGACTTGTAAAGAAAACTGAATGTCAAAGAAATAATTAAACTCTACTTTATGTGAAAACATTTATCAATTCTACATTTCCTTAATAATTCTTCTTGTGACATACCAGCTTAGATGATCAATGTAGTAGGCAGTAATGACCCGTGGTTACTTATATACAATAAAAGGTTTTAACAAGTGTTGAGTTTTGATTATTTATATTTTTACCAAATACATGTTAGGTTTTAAAGAAAATATTGCCCCATTCACTGAATTTAATCATGTTTTAGCTTTCTAAGATCTTTGTTAAAAGCAGTTTCCATCAAATTATATTAGAGACATTTATGTTAATCTAGACCAAGAATTGAATACTGTTAGTTATAAAATTATTTTATTTTTTTAAGTAATATCTGTTTTGTTAATTTTATCTTTTACTTAAAATAGTTTTAACCTGTTTATAACTTTTTCTTTCAGCTGTACTCATATGAGGGTTAGTTTTCAGTTTACAATTTTAGCATGATTCCTTTATGAACAAAAAGGCAGACTCTTCTCTTTACTAACAATTACTCCTTAACAGTTACTGTGTGTAGTACTTGGAAATTATTTTTGTTTCAGGTTTTGCTTTTAAAACTTGGATACTGCAAAACGTGTGTGGATAAATTAATAGAAGCATACGTTTACAGCTTGATACTTGAAGATTTTTCACTCATAAGTTAATGATGTGGAAAAGGTTTTGTTTATTGGTCCATTGACTAATAGGGAATGGGATCAAATATTTTATTCCTGGTACATGAACAATATTTCAGTATTTATCACTTGAAATATGAAGGAATAGCGACAATTGGAAGATACTGTACAATACTTGTTTAATTCCTGAGAAAGATATTATTCTATAACGAAACTATCTTCCTTTTTTTTAACTATGGTCCTGAAGCAATAAAAGGATAATAGTGATGCTACCTCTACCTCATGCATTTTAATCTGGGTTTGAGATCTAGTACTTAATTTTATTAACCTTTACTAAACATTTTTCTGATCCTTTACTTCTCCATTTGTCAAACTTATAGAAGTACTATTATCAAGAGCAAATGAGACAAGGTATAGAAAAGTGTGTTGTAACAATACTATGCAAATGCTAATTATTTTTATTCATTCAGTCATTATGCATTTATTATGTGCAAGGCATGTTATTAGACATAGGGGTAACAGTGAAAAAGGCATTATCTTTGCATTGACAGAACTTGTGATCTAGCCAAGGAGACAGACATGCAACAAGTAATTAAAATGTGAGAATAGAAGAGGGGTCATTTCCATTCATTTTGCAAAGTATTGCCAGAATATTTTGTATCTGTAGTGAGAACCCTGTCTTCAATTTCTCTGTATAGATATAAATAAACTAGTTTGTTTTCAAGTATAAGGTTTTGTATCCATGATAACCCTGGGAACTGTGTGGTGAGAATCTTGATACTTAATCACTAACTTTTGAGAAGACTAAATATTTTTAGAATCCGATTGATAGTAATGAGAAGTTCCCCAAAAGAAACTAATCAATATCATTTCTTTAATGGGGGGGGTAATGGCTACAATAGAAGGTCAGAGATTACAAATTTATAGAATACTAGGTCATCAGTTGATGGCCAAATATCTGTAAAAAGTTTTGATTGATTAATCAGTTGGTCATCTTGTTATGATTTCATCAGGGTTTATCAACTTCAGATAAACAATGTAGCAAAATATTGCTTTTGCTCTAGTATGTAATTCACCTTGAGTAACCATATTATTAGAGTAGAGCAGATAATGCCAAAATAATTTACATTGGATTTCAGACCAAAAGATTTTTTTTTTCAGCATCTGCTCTGTCTTCTCAAATATGTTTTACTTTGACAAAATGATTGCTCACATTTGAGTGGGACTTTTACATTTTCAAAATCTTTTTGTGTCCCTTGTTTCACTTCAGCTTCCAAGTGACCCAGGAAGATAATTAATATATTCTGCAAGTGTAATAATTCACAAATAGTAGATAGTATAACCAGAAGGGCTTTGGAAGCTGAACCTACTTAGAATCTAGTCTAAAATAATAGAAGTGTAAATATTTCTTTTTTTATTTAATATTAAATCTGTTTATGACTTAAGATCTCTATCAGATTTACTTTGGCTTAAGCAAACTGGTTGTATGTGTTAGTAAATTTT